>NC_140628.1:33098145-33575645 GCF_057382275.1 Copadichromis virginalis | reverse complement strand
GAGTTGACATGGCCCTCTTGGCAGACTAGGTGGTATTTGTCATAGTGGTCACGATGAGGGACTGGATATATCGGCAATGTTGCTTGGATAGACTGTTTTTGCCACTGGTCCCAGGCAGATAGAAACTTGAAAGGATTATGCACCTATCCACACTCGTCTGTAATCCTAAAAGAGGACAACAAACACCTGAGGCACTACGCCTCCACAAAGTCCACAAACATTACTATATACAATGCTGACAGGATGTTTGTGACTTAAAAAGCTGCTTTCCTCATTTACATCTCTCTTTTCATTCAAGGTCGGATAACCTCCCATGGGTAAACTACTGGTGGCAACGTAGATGAAAAGAAGTCCAGGCTATCTTCCCTGAAAAAGTTGTCAGATGTAAGGACCAATATTGCAGGAACAACATGTCATGTTTTTAGAAGAGATTCTTATGAAGGTATTGTTTGCTTTTCTGCTTTTAGAACTGTTGTGCATTACCACAAACAGAGATTTGATTGGCAAATAATCCTTCTTCATCTATGTGCATCCTGCATTTCTCACATGCAGTGATTGTAGGACACCTACCTATAAAAATATATTTGGATTTAAAACCTCTACTAGTGTGAATCGACAAGCAACTAAAAGAGCTAAAAAAAATTAAGGGATACAGAAGTGCCAAAAACTGCATTTGTTACATTGGCTGCTTTGAACTGGCTTCAAAAACCAGGTCAGTCTTCACAAAGTGGCAGGCTAAAATGAAAAAACATATTTACAGCCTAGTCCAAAATATCAAGTTGGAGCTTTATGGAAAGTTTCCCTGTTCATAATAAATCTGAGAAGATTGAATTCTCGCACCCATCTTGGAAATTAAAGTAAAGGGCACTTTGACAGACTTTCCTAAGCAGGCAGCTGAAGGTGATCAGTATCTGAACAGAGTCACCGAACTGCATCTCTGCATGTTTGTGGTGTTAGTGCCTTTTTTATGAGATGATGTTTTACATATTCTGGTTTTCCATGTGGTACAAACCATACACAAAGTTTGCGCTTCAGTTTTGGAGAGTTTGTATTATATCGCTGTGTTGCAAACAAAATTAGCTCTCATTAGCTGATAATTTAGCGCACTAACCATTCGTGCAAATATAGTAACTTCTGGCTTTGAAAAAATAACATGGTGAAAGCGGGTGACATCATGGTGGCTATGTCCATCATTTATACTGTCTATGATGTGAATACACTGGCTGCCCTTGTAATTTTTTAGATGTTTCCTTTTAAGAAGCTTATTTTATAAATCAAGGAGAGGCTGTCGACCCAAAGACCTCCAGACACAATCAGATAAATCCACTCACTTTTTTTTCTCCTTTTTTGTTTGGGTCTGCCGATTTGCTGGAGGTTGAAGTGGTAGTCTGTGCACTCCACTCAACATCAAATTAGGGTAAAAGTGGCTGAGGTATTGATTCAATTTTGACAGAAAAAGTTGAGCAGCATACATTAAATTTCAAAACTGTTTTGACCTCTGGATGTCTCTGCTGGACCATAATATTTAAAAGAGCCTTGCATTAGCAACCTGTCTTATCAGTGCATATAACACTCTGTCAGTGTAGGACTAAGCCTGCCAGGATCTAAAGCAAAAATCCCGGACTTGGTAGTGAACATTCTGTGAGGAAAAAAGAAGATTACACTGAATGCCAAACTTTAAAATGCCTTCTTCTGCAGGTGACCACAGTTAAAAAATTAAATTCAGGAAAACGACTCTCCTGGCATGGGACATAATTCAGTGTTTGCACAGAGTCAGAACACCATATCTGAACTTACAAATGTCATTTTTAAAACTCGAAATTACAATTTTGTTCTTCAAACTGCCATTAAAATTTTTTCCATTTGCAGCAATCAGAGCCTTGCAGACCACTGGCTTTCTAGCTGATAATTTGTGAAGGTAATCAGCACACATGTCCTGAAATGCTCCTATGACACGAATGGTGTGATGGGCTCTTTTACCATGCGGCTGGTCTCACATGAGCATGTGTGGGTCAATAGACTTTCAACAAAATGCCAGCTGACTGGATCTCTCCACAGTTTGAAGCTGTGATTTGCATTATTGTCCAGTTTGAGATGGTAAGTGACACAAACCAGATGGGATCCACAAGTCATGATACTGTCAAAACAGACTGGTTACCTTTCTTGTTCGAGACCCCTTAATGCTGTACAAATCTCACACTTAGGAACTGCCAAACCATTACTTTCCTCCACCTTGACAGATAGCACCATCAAGCATCTTTTCATTTATTCTAAATGTCAGTTCTGTTCTGTCTTTTTCTGGTTTTTGGTGAGACACTGACATATTTATTTGGATACTGAAAATTGGGCTTCATGCTTATTATATTTGCCTAATCTTTTATGGTTTATAGCAATTAATGATTCAATGGGTAAAATAAGCATTGAACATGCCACTAATTTGTTAAGTAAATACGTTTCTAAAGGTGCTAGTGACAAGAAAAGTGAAAAGGCATGAGAAGTCATGACACCAGCTGAAATCTGAAATTAGAAAGCAGTCCGGCCATTTATTGCAAATTAATATCAAGGCCAATGGCCTATAAAAAGGTGTCTCATTACCAAGGTGTCACACAAGAAAAATCTCATGATGGGCAAAACCAATGAGCTCTCTCAAGGCCTTCACAAATTTATTGTTGTGAAACATACTGATGGCATTGGTTACTATAAAGGTTCCAGTGAGGACTGATGAAGACTGGATCAAAATCACACCTGAGAAATATATGCGACTAGTTTCTCCAAACAGATGGCATCTCAAGCTATCACCAACAAAGGCTTTTATACAAAGTCTTTAATAAATTTCAGTCTTAGAAAATTGATGACATGTTCAATACTTATTTTACCCACTGTATATTAGACATGATATATCACATTACATCATAGTCTTCTTTTAAAAACCAGAACATTTTTAAGGGGCTTGAAACTTTTGATCAGTAGTCTACTGTATCTTTTTGCTGCACCATCCTCTGTTCAGATATTACTTTAAAGTATCACTACCACTCTTCATCCTGCATTCATAAATGTCAGAAAGATAAATGATTTTTAAAAAAGAAAAGCATGATTCAAATGCAGTTCAAGTGGAACAAGTCAAGCATGCAAAGCAGGAACAGAAAAGGTAAAATCGAGACCTCTAACCAAATGCCTGGAGAAATGAACTGAGGCATACAGTGTATCTGTGCTGCTCCCTGCTTCCACGGGCCAGTGATGGATGGAAGTCAGCAGATTGTTGCAGCCCTGACCAATTCATCCAGGAGTGTTGTGACATCTATTTCTAATGGCATCTGTGTTCCATGAGAATCAAACCTAACACTGTCTGACAGAAACATATGTCTCCGCTGTGCCTGTATGACTCTGGCTTTCGTGGCTCAACGATGAAAAGAGAAGCTTTCTTTCACAGGTTGTCACTAAGACATTCGGTAGCTGCTCCTCTGATGTGCGGGCTGCCCGATAGCTGACAGAGAAGCACTGACATCAGGAATACTTTCCACTAACTGTTACAACAGCCAGTGGAGGATAGATTCAATAGATTCAATCAAATCCTTTGGAGAAAAAAAAATGACTAGTGACGGTGTAACGTGTACTATATTTAATTCACAAAAAGCCACGGGAACCTTGGTGGGAATAACAAAGTTTAAGTCAGGGACTGGGAGGCTGTTTTTCTGTAAATCTGTTTTTTTCTCAGATGTTTGTTCACTTACTGTCTTTCATTCTATTATACCATCCTCACAAGAGGGCGATGTTTTTGCATGCAGAGCTGCATAATGCAATGGTATCAAGGTGAAAATGAAATGAATTTCTCAAACGCAAAAAGTAATGAGTTTGTATAGTGTTACAATACCTATTCTACTATACTGACTACCCATGTTAACCTATTCAGTACCTTGTAGTCATGACCAACACCTCCCAAGAAAGTAAATTTGTTTTTATTATCATTTTATTTTGCTTACTTTTGTAAATGCTCGCTATCGTCTCACCACTTTTTCACCCCAAAGTCTGTTTTCTATTTGACCTAACTTTTTTTCACTCGTAGTTTTAGTTTCATTTTAGTTAACTAGGATAACATGTTTCATATGAATGACTGTGCATTTATCAGTGAGATAAACGAGACCTGTGTTGAAAAGGTTTTATGCATTTTTTTGCCATTCAGTGGCCCGATAGGATGGCAGTGTCGGTATGATGGCTGGTAGGCAGAACTGCTTGCTTTGATCAAGAAGAAGAAACTTAAATGCACTAAGATGTCACTTTGCTCACTTGGTTCACTGACTTGATAGTAAAACTGAATGTTTAAGCTAAAGAAAACTTTCTTTTTTCTTCTTTTTTAGAAGTGAGTTAAATGAAAACATACTTTTTTTTATTTCCACGTGGTCTTAAAATTCAAAATGTTAGGCTGTGCTCACATTTGTTTTACTACATACCTAAATTCTTTCTTCAGTAGCAGGAAGTGACATTTGAAGAGCAGCAGAGAGGGGAAGTGTGGGGGGGAATCTACAGATCGAAGTCTGTCTGCTGTGAGTGACTGCAGAGGAAGAATGTTATGCTGGGTGTAAATGATCAGCTTCGAGCAGCTCAGAGAATGTGGTCGGATGAGGTATCAGACTAATCTTTGATCTCTCTCTCTCGCTCTCTCTCAAGAAAAAAGGTAATTTGTCTTTGAGCAACACAATCAAGCCCCAGTTCTGTCCGATAGAGTTTTTCAGGGGTTGTCAGAAGTTGAATACTGAGTTGACTGAAAATCTCAGTTGCATATGCAATAACTGTGCTTGCCTTTGTAGAGTATGTGTTAATAAGATTATCCCATAATGTTAACCATTCATTTCAGACTGAATTTCTCTTTGGCTGAGTGGCTTTAGCTGAGTGGAAGTCTATGTTTAAGGAAAGAATTGGAAATTGGTGGGCTGCGTACATCAGGTCACCAGCTGTTTGAAGGTGACACATGAGACAGGATAAAATCTGTTATTTTTGATCAGTAAAACTGATGGAAAAACCATAAACCCATTTAAGGTGAAGCTGTCCAAAAGTGTACCTCATTGTTCCCATGTGTACAGTTTGTCCCTTTCATGATAGTTTTGTTATTGCCGCAGCTTTCAGTGTTTATATTTAGAACAGCTGCAGAAACTCTGTGCTTTGTGTAATGGTCAGGCAACACATTGTAGAAACTATTTAGTTTTTCTCATAATTATTTAGACATGAAGTAAATATTGCTGGCAGCTACATCATGTACTAAAAGAGAACGCCACTAAAATACCGCTGCACGTGTTCACCAATGTTGTATCTACAACTGATACAGTAGAGATAGAGATATTGTTCTTCTGCTTACTTTATCCACAGTGCATTTCATTTGCCAACAGTTTGGCTTACAGTTCCATTTAGAATATTTTTCCACTTACACTATCACAAAACAGATCTGAATGTGCAGTCACACTGAACTTGAATTATGAGGTGAGGCTGGGAAGCTGTGTGTGAGTGTGTGGGTGTGTGTTGAGGGTCCAGAAATAATCAGTTCTAAACTTTTCCTTTTATATTAAATGCTTGAATTATTTCACAGAACTCGGAAGACCAAAATGAATACAACATATTTGGGATTTTGAGTGAAATTCTGCTGATCTTTTCTTTCTTTTTTACTACAGAACATTTTGCAGATGTTTTGTATCATCTCTGTCAAAACTACTAAAGTACAAATTGAAGTATCTTACTCTCTTTCTTTGGTTCAACTAAAGCCTGATGCAAAAAGCATTGAGTTATTCCCCTCAGTGTTGTATTCACAGAGGTAAAGCACTCTGAGAAATCATTAAGTATTGTCACTTTGTTTTTGACACTGTCACTGAAGTTCAACTAAAATACTCAAATATTCTATTCACAGGTGGTCCTCACTACCTGAGTACCCAGTACTGCTGTTAAGAAAATATAATTCTTTTGGGGGTCATTGCCTCAAGTGCTCAGATTACCATGGTGACCACAGTTGCCTTCATCCTCCACATCTTCTCTAGCTCCTTATTCCGACCTTGTTTTTTCTCTGTTTTGCTCTTTCTTCCTGAGATTGGTGTAGCTACATCTATTGCTTCGGCTGTCTTCCTTAACCAGGAAGCACCCTAGTGGGTGTATCCCATTTTGACCTTGGGACTTCCAGGCCGTACTCAGCATAAATGTTCCTGTACACTATGCCAGCCACTTGTTTATGGCGTTCCATGTATCCCCTGCCTGCTAGCATCTTGCACCCTGCTGTTATGTGCCGGATCACCTCAGGGGCATATTTGTGCAGACTGCACCTGGTTTCTTGCCTGGTGTGTAGACCCCAGCCTCTATCAATCATGTGCTCAGAGCTTTTTCCTGTGCTGCCACGATTAGTGCCTCTGTGTGGTCTTTCAGTCCAGGCCTTGTCCAGACATTGAATTTTTCAAAATCAGCCACCTCATCTATCTGCTGGTGGCGCATGCCATGCAGACTCCTGTCCTTCCATAGTGGTTCGTGTTCTTGCTCTTCTTCTTTCTAAGGTTTCTGCTGCCTGATTTTGATCCAGTATCCAATTCCATCTGGAAACAGCTGACTGGCAAAGGCATTAGCCTGACAGTGACACGACCTCAACATTATTAAAGCAGTTTGGGATTCTCTTGAACAAAAGGAAGCCAAGATCCAAAGAGAATTTTGAATGTCCTTCAGGAAGCCTAGAGGACTGCTTACTGAAGACTATTTAAAATAAGCTTGCCTAAGAGAATTCAGGATGTATAGAAGAATAGAGGTGGTCATACCAAATATTCACAAAATATTCACACATATTCGCTTTCAAGGTCATTATAATTGTACAAATTCTTTTATCGTAAAGAAAAAGAAAGCACCTTAAGTGCCTAGAGTTACCTCTAGGCATTGAATCTGCCTCCAGCAGATCCAAAAACGACATCTGAGATCTCTGTTTTCCAGAATTATATTTTCTTAACAGCAGTACTGGGTACTCAAATTCAAATTCAAATTGTATTTGTCACACACACACAACCATACACAGTATGACATGAGGGTGAAATGCTTGTAGCTGTACAATGCCCGACCATTAAATGACAGAAGAAAGTTTTACAATATTTACAATTTACAGTTTACTACAGAATTTACAAATTAATTTAGGAATTTACAGTAAAGAATGTGCAAATAGCAGAAGAGATTATAAAGATAAGGATTATAAATTATAGGAATTATAGGATTATAGGAAATGTGTGGTGGTGCGTGTGGTGACGTGTGTGAGAGTCCAGTCTTATAGTGACGTGTGTGGGAGAGTCCAGTCCTACACCTGGTTCAGGGCCCGAATAGCCTGGGGGAAGAAGCTCCTCCTCATTCTCTCTGTTTTGGCCTTAAGGGAGCGGAAGCGCTTCCCAGACCTCAACAGTGAGAAGAGTCCATTGTTGGGATGGGAGAGGTCTATCATAATCTTCCTAGCTTTGGACTTGCACCGCTTGGTGTAGATGGACAGCAGGTCAGGGAGCTCTGATTGAATGATGCGTTCGGCTGAGCGCACCACTCTTTGCAGATCTCGTCTGTCCTGCTTGGTGCTGTTCCCAAACCAGGTGCAGATGTTTGCCGTCAGGACGCTCTCGATGGTGCAGGAGTAGAAGTTCTTGAGCACCTTCAGTGGCAGATGGAAGTCTCTAAGTCTTCTGAGGAAGAAGAGACGCTGACGGGCTTTCTTAACCAGGGTGTTGATGTGGCAGGACCATGACAGGTCCTGAGTGATGTGGACACCCAGGTATCGGAAACTGTCCACTCTCTCCACTGGCGTGCCACTGATGATGAGGGGTTTGTAATTCCTCGCCTGCTTTGTAGTGAAGTCCACGATCAGCTCCTTAGTCTTGCTGATGTTTAGGAGGAGGTTATTCTCCTGGCACCAGGTCTCCAGGGGGCTGCTTTGATTTGGCACCATATAAATAAATGGAATTCGAATGTAACTATTGTTTAAGCAAAATAGGCAACATTATATAAACTGAATTTTGTTACTTTACCACTTCAGTGTTAATACCTTGTAACTCGATAAGAAAAGTAAACTTACTTTTACTTAAATTTACCACTTTAAACTCAGTTTCAGTCTTCTTGAAGGATTACTCCTCTCCTCTCTTCTATCAGACCAAATGTGCTGTCATACTTTTCCTTCTTAAATTATTATCTACACTTAAAGACATTTATTATGTTTATGTATGGACTGAATAAAACACTTTAATGTTTGTCTTTTTCTCCTGTAAATCACCCGGTCTGGGGGCGGCAAAAACATTTTTCAGGTCATATTTTTTTTCCATATAAGATTAAATGAAAGCAAAGCTGCTGTTCAAAACCTTTTAATCTAAAATTTCTCCTCTTCCCTTTACAATTCTCATTATAGTTGTATAATGCATTTGAGATCTGGCTCAACACCTTTCCTTCTGAAAACCTCTTTATTCATTCAGAGAAGTGCCACCCCCTGCTCCCACTTTCCCACTGACTCAGCAAGCCAGCATGAAATAACACTGCTTCAATTTAGACTACTCCTCCAATAACCAGATAGAGTTCAAAGGGTGCTTAATCTCACCTGTCACTCAAATAGCTGGGAGAGAAGGTGGACATGAATGAAGAACAAAACAGCATGGGAAGCATGTGAGGGAGGTGAGCCAGAAGTTTTTGATTACTTTTCTCAGGGGACCTATCACATGGATTCAATGCAAATGCACACATTGCACTTTATGGTAAACAGCTTGAGTTATCTGGAGAGCTTTACCTCCGGATTTCACAATACAAAGGAATTAAACAAACAAAGAATTGACTTCATTTGGTGTGGATTACGCTGAAAACATTTCAGTTATTTAGGCATCAGTAAAAATAAATAAATCACCATGCATGATGCCAAAGTTTGATGGTGATACATAAAATAAATCCAAGTCTAAAAATGATAAAAAAAAAAATAAAAAAAAACTGTAACAAAACAGATAAAAACTTCTTACATTGTTAAAAACTACTGTGTTATTATTTTGGAACTGGAAATTTTTTTAAAATAAGGTCTCAGTTAGCAATGAAAAGGTAAAATTGTAGAGAGAAATCAGATGCCACTACAGTAGGGTCAATTTATTTTCTCTAACCGTATTTAGGAATGTAAAAGTCATTGGTAAAGATTAGGAAGTTTTTGATCAAGGATAAGCAAAGTCTGGCAAAGTGCTTAAAAAGTTAGAGTGGTTTTGTTTGGCTGGATATTAATTGTCTCACTTTACTTCCCCCATTTGTTTTTACTCGTTTTACTCCCAGTAAAAATCCCTAGCACAACTAGCTACTGTTAATGCATTACAGGCTTCACCAAAGCTCCCTTTGGCAATAGACATCTTACAGAGGTCACATTTGAAAATGTACTCCATTATATCAGGAGTATAGCTTTTTGAATTCTCATGTTCTGCATAATCTGCAAACGTTTGGCCATTCCACTGAGCTCCGAGGCATAAAACCAAAGAAAATTCCCCCCTCGCCTTTTACCCGATATGATGGAGTTTTTACAAACGAAAATATTACAAAAATATAATGATATGAACCTTTGGAAAAAATTACGTGTAAAGAAAGAGAGCAATGCCACTGTTATCATGGGACATTCAGGAAATAAAAAACATAATGTGACTAGATTAAGCTCATTATTAACAAAAAGGAGTGTTGTTTCATCAAATGGAAAATATTTCATGTCCAAAAGTTTTAAAAAGGTTTAAGGGCGAAAAAAAAACACATTAGCTCAAAGACGAAGGCTAACTGAACTGAATAAAAATACTTCAATTTGACTGAAGCAGTCATTAAAAAAACAAAAACCTAAAGCGAACTCATATTTAAATAGCTTTTTCTTCTGAAAATAATGATATGATCACCATGAATGGCTCAGTAATGTTGCATCCTAATACACTCTAATTTTCCTCTGTTGGTTTATGATCTTCGGATCACATCTCATCTTATGTATCTTATGAAATAAAAGACAGTCAATGCAAACTTAAAGGATAAAACAGCAGCAAAATGTACTGTTCTGTGCCACTTTCCTGAAAAATAATGAAATTGAATTTAAATAGTTAAATATAGTCATTAATTACAAATCCAAGAACAAAGTGAAAGCTAACACTGAACGCTCATTGCAGCTATTTACAAGGTGACTTGTAAATAATGACTAATTCTGAAAAAGATTAAACTTCCAGCTCACACTCGGATTCTATTTTTAATAGGAGGTGCCTGAATGTGATGCATTGCTTTAATATTAAATCCCTGGGTTCAATGGTTTCCTGGTATCACTTTATCATTCAATTCATAATTCTTAGGGCACATTCTGACTGACAGTACCTCCTTCAAAATGGGCTAATGTTGCAGTGCAACTAGAATGCCAAATCAAAGAGCTCCAGCAAAAAAAGCATGGTGGTATTGGCCAGTCAGCTATCAGCCAGATCCTGCAATTGTTTATTTTAAAATATTAACAGTATGTGTGCTTGTATTTTTATTCTTAATCTTTTCATCATCACATAAAAATAAATAATAAATGTTATTTTGAGCACTAAAACCAGAAGTAAAATTCAATATCAAGCTTTTAAGTCCACTAAATGTTTGTTTTAAGGTGTTTTTTAAACACTAGACCTTTTCAAACATTTTAACACTGAAAAGTGCTTGGTTACAGTGAGGAAAAGAGTGTTTTTTGGGTTAGTGTTAGCTCTGCACATTTAAAAATCACTCTTATGCAGTGGGTTTAATTGCGATGCCAAGCACTCTCTCAGAAGCCTCTGTATTTGACTAGATGCGAGTAACAAACCTGTCTAACTATTGCTTAACCTCAGTCAGGCCAAGACAGCAAACACCGGCACTCAACTTGGGCCCTTCTCTGTGGAGTTTGCATGGTCTCACATTGCCTGTTTGGCTTTTCTCTTTGTAGTTCAGCTTTCTTCCACAGTACAAAGATATGCATGTTAGGTTAATTGGTGATTCTAAACTTGCCAAAGGAATGAATGTGAGCATGAGAAGTTGTCTTTCTCTCTGCATTAGCCCTACAATGGACTGGCAACCCGCCAAGGATGTACCCCACCTCTTGCCCTTTGAGAGTTGAGAGTCTACTCTTGCAGCCATGACTTGCCTTAAGGGAAGAAGATGGGTGACTGGCTGGATGGGCTGACTGGATTGGCGGCGACACGAGGCAGCATGACAACACACACTCACTATGAATTCAACAGACTTTTAACCTGCAGTGTTCTCACATGGATGAAATCAGACTATACACTAACTTTGTACTAATGAGCTGTCATATAAAGACTGTTGATTTTTGGTGGGGAATGTATAGAAAAATTCAAGCCTGCAGTGTAAGTGTGAAAATGGCTTATGGCAGCCACAAACAATATGCTACAATATCAGTAAGTAAATCTACATACATCAGTTTGAGCTGTGAGAATGTGTTGAGTTTTACTGGCTCAAACCTGTCACACAAATTTTTGAAAGTACAAAAGCTAAGTGAAAAGCGCAATAATGGTATTCTATTTTTCTGAATTATTTATGATCCCACAGCCCTATATATTATCTCCATAGCAATAAACTAAAAACCCAAGATTAAGGTGGGAAAGTTTTTTACACAGCCCACATTTTTCTCTAATGGACAGCCTATTATGTGAAGTGTAGGATCTGCATTAAGGGAGCCATACCTTTGTCTCGGTGCGTGCCTCAACTCCTTAAGACCCATCATTCCTTTCTGTCGCAGCCTGATAAATCAGGGCACCTAATCAGCGTATAAATATTCATGAGTCCAGCTCAGAGTACTTTTGAAGGTGTAACTCTTCACAATAGCTTGGCACGCAGCCTTCAGTGTGCCACAAATCCTGCAGTTGAATGGCAAAGTTGAGAAGGGTGAGGGAATGGAGTGTGCAGTTGAATTCACCCTTTTAGCATTTAGAGTAAGTTTTTCACATGGGATCACACTAAACTCTAAAGAAAAAAACTTATCTGTGATTTTCTCTCATTCGTTTTCAAGATTGAAATATGAGGTGTCAAAACATGAACAATTACGAAAAATCATAAATTTGTGACCAATTTGGGAAGGGGAATGAGGCTGTCAGCTATCAGAGATGTATGCATTTTCAATTTGGCATTTCTTAATGCCCGCCAGCTTCTCTCACCGTACCGTTAAACTGCCATTTCTCCTTGTACTAATTGAACCCCCCCGTTCTCTACCCACACCATCATGTATTGCTCATCTATCATTGTTTGTTGGGAGCCAGTGTGGTTGTCCTTTCCACTGACTTTGAGAGAGCACTTCATCTTATTTGTTTGTTCCCTGACATGGGCATGATGCACTCGACCAGGCTGGCCATTTAAAAGCTGGGAACCATTCAAGAACAGCCTCCTTTACCACATTGTGTTACTCAGTGCATTGGCTTTGTGAAGGGCCTCTAAACTGAGATCGTTTGTCATTGGTAAAACTATTTACCATTGACATCTAATTTACTTAATAGATATGCTGCACAAACAGAGCTCAGAGTGGCACAGAGCTGCAATACATAAAGGACTAGAAATAGCTGCATTTCTCTCCAGTGATTTGTAGTTTTGGGACGCTAAGAACATAGACTAATTCATCTACAGGAGATGTCAGTGAAAGCTTTCTTAGTTAAAAGTGAATCAGATGACTGATGGAAGGTGGCATTTAAAGGTTATTTCATCTTGATAGTAATCCAATCAGTTGTTTTGTATGTTCCCCTTAAGTACAATAAGTATATTAATAATGTGAGTCATAGCCACACTACAACTAATAGGAGAAAAAAGTTTAAAATTATATTTAGAGATATTTTTTACGTGCTTTACAGGATAGATAAAAAAGAGGGATGATCACAGAAGTCCAAAGACAAAGATAAATGTTGAAGGCTATGCTGCAAAATAAAGCATTTAAATCTATCCCACAAATCCTTGTCAGGACCCGAGTAGACACAGGCAATTAGCTTTAGCATAGCAGTTTACTTAACGGCCACAGAAACACTTTGTTTAGGTTATTTCTGAATACTGTGAACTCGGATTTGTTTTTGTCAGCATTTAGCCAAGACCACAGTGTTTCCCAACTTTAAACCAGCAATGTATACATGCTCACAGACAACACTTTTTTCATGCTGAAGGCCCCAATGACCTCATTTTTAGAGAACTTCTCTTAAGTGCTTGTTGTTGCTAGGTTACAAAAAACATCTACATTGATATTAGAGTGTGAATAATTGTCTTGTAATTGACATCTAGGATCACTTTCATGTCAATAGGTCCACCTTCTTCTTGATTTTCAGTTGTCAAGACAAATGACACTAACGAGTGCATTGGTCTAAAACTCTGAGATGAGTGCATTTTTTTAAGGACTCAAATGTGGTGAGAGCTGTACTCCATGGGACTGGTGTAGACAATACAGTTGTAGTCAGAATTATATTATACACTCATCATGGAAATGAATTTCATGGCAATTTGACTTTTAATTACTTATTTAAATTGTTCTTTTTCCAGGGTGGCATGATTATACAGCATGCATCTTTAATGACTTTGGAAATGAGAATTGGGTGGAAGTTTGAAACTATTTTGGATTTTCTCAAATACGCTGACCTAAGTCCTTTAATAAGTAGAGCATAATGTTCTACAATGCTTTTTAACTTGACAAGGGCAAGGCTCTGGTTTCTCTTTGCTAGCATAAAAAGGATTTCTTTGACAACAATTATTGGATTACTCAGAACAATCACAAAATACAAGGAACTCAGTGAAGCTCTAAGAAAGAGAACTTTAGATTTACACAAGTATGAAAGGTTTCTTTATACCATCTCTAAAGAACTCCAGGTTCCAAACTCATCATTTCAAACAATGTTACTGTTTCAGGTCATCAAGGGGACTCAAAAGCAAGACACTGGAAATGATTTCAGAAGATTTAATGAATAGAATCATGAATTTTTTGCCACAATAATCCAGCTAAGACAGGTAGAAACGGTACAGATGAAACACTCAAAACTGATTTTCGTCTAGAGCTTCATCAGTCAGGGAGTGAAGGTAAGTTACTCAATCCATCCTCATATGTAAATGAGTCTTTTCCAAGGTTCTTTGAGGAATTAATTCAATAATAGTGTGTATTTGTTACATGGTCAGGGGTGTGTGCGTTTTTTCAGGTTTCTGCTTCTGCTTGCCCTCATTTTCCTAGGAACTCCTCAAAGTCTCTAAACCTCTACAGAAGTCTAATTTCCATTTATACTTCTGGGTAAGAGAGGGAGGCAGGCAGTTGTGCGGATCTTACAAAAGGCCCAACTGGATTCACTGAGGGGACAGAAAGATAGGTTAGTAGCTCTTGTAATTCTAGGAAACAACCAAACAAACGGAACTAGAGGCTGAATCACAAGTGGCCTCTACCACATAAAGTAGGTAACAATATAGCCACAAGTGGTGATAGCCTGGTTTGAGTATTTGCCACAGATTGCAGGATGTAAGACAGGTAAGGCTACTGAGACCTCGGTGAACCATGCCCACTCCTGAAAGGGCTTAGTTCCACCCATACACACACTGCCACGGATATAGGAGAGAAAGAGAGAGCAGAAGAAGGAGAGACAAAGAGAGGCAGTCCGCACATGAGGATGACATGACATCTACAAAAGTACAGTTATTATAAGTTATTCTGATGACTTAGAAGACCCAAATTGTCATGCTCAGATGCGAGGAAATAGCTTAGGATGTTCAAGCCTGCCATGAACAGGTAGCTGCAGGAACACTATTTTACAGTGAAGTTTATTTGGCGTTGTCATGGACTGAAAGGGTGCCAAAAAAGAAGGAAGCGCCTGATCTAAAATTGAGACCTTCAAATGTACCTAAAACTTGCAGCCACCTAAAAAACAAAATGCTGTCTGGAGAGAAAAAAGACAAAGATTGAGCTATTTTTCACAATGACAAAAGGCATGTTTGGACAGCTAAAGGCTTTCAAACCTAAGAACTGTTAATCATGGCGATGGTAGCATCATGCTCTGGGGCTGTTTTCCTGCCAGTATACTGGTACATTACACTAAGTGGATGGCGTAATAAAGTAGTAGGACTATCTCCAAAACTTCAGTTTCACCTCCATTCAACAGCTAGATGGTTGAAACTTCAACACAATTAGGTATTCCAACATTTCAGTCATATTAAAACTGATGTTGGAATCGATAGAACAGGCTAACATTAAGCTTCCAGATTGGGCTTCCCAAAGCACCAAACATTGATGTAAAAGATTTCGAGCCTGTGTGGACTAGAGAAAATTCAAAATGAATTCAAACTTATGCACCCAATGTAACCCAATTCTTGTTTTTTCGGTAAAGTCATTAAAGCTGTACAATCATTTCACCCTGAAAAAAACACAACAGTTAAATCATTAAAAGCCTACCATGACATTCATGTTCATGGTGAGTGTATTTAAACTTCTGATCACAACTGTAGATACTCACAAAAAATCATTTCCTTTGTCACAAAGAAAAAAGGTCTTTTACTTCCTTTTTACTGAAAAATCTGATTGCGTGGCTGTTACACACTAAGTGCCTATTTGTTATTTGGTGCTAATAAGACAGTATATAGTGAGCGTGCAGACTTTTTATTGTTGTTTTTTGTTTTTTTGCTGAAAGCCACAGCCGAACAAAACTATCAGTTCAGTTAGAATATATCAGAAAGTAGAGTTACAGGACGGACAGCTAAATGATAAACCGTTGTTGTTAAGAAGGCTGCAACAATGTATATATACGTAACTATTCTGTGGTTTCATTGCTCTGACAGATTATTTGTCACTGGACATTGTCATTATAAAAACACTATTTATATTAATTTTAAACAATCACTTTTAGTTGCTTAACCTCCTAGGACCTGGCATCCACATATGTGGACATCACATTTTGTTTCGTTTCAAATATCTTTTATTAGGAGCAAGTATCATGGTTGTTACAAATTGATAGAACTTATGCCCCTTTTTTCTCTAAGCTACATCACATTTTGGGTTGTCTAGACTAAAATACTTAATTTTGCTCTAAAAGGGCCTGATATCCACTTACGAGGACATTATACTGCCTCTGTTTTATCAACATTAAAACCGAATATCCTCATTTTTTTTAGGAACAAAAATCAGGTAAAAAAAAAATAAAAAAATAAATCTGGTGATTCTTTGTTTTTACATTCATCGGGTCCCAATATGCCCAAATATCAATGAGAAATTAAAAATGCATGCTATGGAAGAGTTCGAGTCTTAGGAGGTTAAGAATGGTTATGTTGCCATGGGTATAGTGATTATAAACATTTGAGACTGTCATCCACCAAAATGTTACCCTATATATATTTTGCACAAGCTGCTATTTGTGACAAAGTAGCATATATATATATATATATATATATATATATATATATATATATATATATATATATATATATAACACAATTTAATAAATGTCGCTGTTTTTGTTGCACTCTTTATGCCCCCCTCACAACGCTACACAGCTAAAAATAAAACTTCATGAAACTATCAAACAGATCTAACAAATGAAACATAGAATGAAAAAAGTGCACGTGAAATGGCATAAATAAAAAGAAATCATATCTCAGTGTAGTTTACAAGCCAATGAAAAAACTGGATTAAACTGGCTTAAAAGTGTCTAATGTGACAGTCCCTGATGTGAAGAGGCGGTTTATTCCACAGTTTACAAGTAGTTACAAAGACTATGTATTGATCTGGACCTTGGAACGGTTAGGAACATTGGCTTTGCAAACCTCATTAAGGGTGCAAGGTGCCATGCAATGACAATCAATGGGATCTTAAAATGAATTCTAAAACTGACTGGTAGCCAATGTAAGGAAGCCAATAAGGGTGATACATCATCTCACTTGCCATGCCAGTAGTTTTAACCAACTGCAGTTGCCCAAGCAGTGACTGACCCTTGAATGAAGTCTATTGAAGATGTCATATTTAGCTGAAATGAGTACTAGGATAATCTTGGCCAACAGCATAGAAATGGTGTTGGCCAACATATTGGAGCCAACATTTGCCTTCTTCTTTCTGATTTAAAAGTAACAAACTATTAAGATTACAAATCGTTTTTTAGACTCAAACCAAAAAATATTGCAAGGCACCAAGTGAAGATTATTACCTCTACAAACTGCAATTTGCTTGTTTTTCTTTTCTTTTTCTTTTTCTTTTTTTTTTTAGCTGGCACCAGAACATGGCATTTGGAACTAGACCCGCAGCTTCAAATCTGCCCACCAGTGTCTACATATGAAGACCACTATTCTGATCGGTGATGGTTTCAAGGTTGCAGTGCAGAGAAAATTGAGTTGAGTTTATGTGTGATATTCACCGTTGTCCCTGTTGGAGAACTATGCTTTGTGCTGACAGTTTGCGCTCTTCCCTACAGGAAACATTATGGAGGAGGAGCCAGCACTAATCAAAACTGCAGGGCAGTGCTTCATAGGATCCAATGGTTTCTCTGAGGAACAGAAGCTTGGGATGGAGGTGAGGTGACCTCAGATAAAACTAGCTCAATCTCCAGCCACTGAGAGTTGCTCAGGGCAATGAAGACAGGCTGAGACAGTATGAAGGGAAAAGAAATTAATTTCAAGGACAACACAGATAAAGTAAAGACAGTTGAAAGGAATATTGTTGCAGGATTAAGCCTACACGTGGTCAAGTGTAATAGGCCTGTTGTTAAATATGTTTCATTTACGATTACTTTTTAATATCAGTGTTCTGTATTGAGTTAGAACAGGTTTTAACAAGTACTGGCTGTTATATCAACATAACATATGTGCAAACATGACACTGACATCCAGTGTGTAAACAACTGAATTTAGATAAAGCTGCCCTTTTTAAGTGTGGAAGTTTTAAGCTTGTAAGCCTATTTAAAGGTGGTCAAAGTCATCAGCATTTCAATTCTGCAGGAAGCTTTTTCCTGGAAAACATTTCCTTCATGATCCCCACATTCAATTTTCTTTTTAATACCAAAATGCTTCTGTGAGATTAAATAGTATAATTACTATGTGTGTTTCACAATGAGAAAATGCAATGTGAACAGTGACAGAAAGGAACAGTTGCACTGAAGTAATGCAGGTATTTACAGTGTTGAAGTTAAGGTCTTATTTGGATTAAGGTGTTTAAGATTTGGTAGCTCTGTTCCCATACAGTATGAGCACAGTATGGCAAACTATTCCAGTGTAGTATACACTGAGGATTGTCTTCAGACAAGAGTCTGATAGTAAAGCATTAGGAAACCAAGAGATAAGACATTTATAGAACAGTTAATAGCAGCAGTCACCTTAAAGTGCTTTGTATTGTAGGGAAATATCCTATAAAATTAGAAAGATAACCCTAACAATCAAATGACCCCTTATGAGGGAATGAAAATACTCACTTTTAACAGGAAGAAACGTCTTGCAAAGCCAGGCTCAGGGAAGCACAGCAATTTAAGAGGAGAAGGAGAAAATATATACTATACATTATCACTGGGGATGATTGTAGGTCAGGAGGTGAATGAATGTTTCTGACTGTTTAGATAAAGCACTTAAATGTGCTGAGTCAGAAGTAGAAAATCAGAGTTCATTAAATGGTCTTTAAGGCCTTCCTCATGTGTGTCATTTGACTTCATAAAGCTGGGTGTCATTTGCATGACAGTTAAAATCTATGTGGCGTTTTCTAATAATATTGCCTAGGGGAAGCATGTATAATCTCAACTATGGATGTGCTTGACTAGTTGATTAGTCGACTAATCGTTGTTATTGTCACTAGTAGGTACAAGATGTACTGGTTGTTTAATGTAATTGTTTTACGTTTTAATTGATACCCAATGCCTGTAAATAGTTGTGTCCTAATGTTATGCAGCCATCTGCCACCAGATGGGGCATGTTTGGTGAGAAACACCATAAATCTGTTAATCTCACCCTAATCTTTTATTAACACATTATTGGTAGTTCTTTTAAAGGTGAAAAATGCAATAGCAAATACAAGCGGATGTAAATTACCTATCTTCCAAAGGTAGATGGGCTCTTTCTTAAGCTGGGCATACACTATGAGATTTTTTCAGTCGCGTTATTCAGCTTCTCAAACTGCACGATTGACTCGCAGGGGTTAGAAGTTCGTCATGATGCAGGTTTTCACACTATATGGCCCGATGCTCTGACGCGACCTCAGTGCTCACACTGTGCATCCATAACATGAAGGTTATAACAGAAAATCTGTCACTCGCTCTCCCTCTCTGTTTTTCACTCACACAGACACGCACACCACCATCAGCTTTGCTAAATTGCTAAAGAAAACATTGATCGGGCAGCTGTGATTGAGCAGCAATGTCCATGCAAGTCTTTTCACGGTTGTTGCGGTCGTGATAATTTTGTAAGGCCACATGACAAGGCTCAGATGAGCTTGCCAAAGTTCTACAAATTGTGCCTCCATCGCTTGTGTTGCACGCTGCACTGCCGTACTGCCCTGTCTTTTCATGTTCATTTATGTTTTTGCGCGGTGAAACCCTCATGACGGCCGACAGGATTTCAAACAGGTTTGATTTTCTTACGATTTTCTTACGACCAAGCAATTGATGATCGGGAGCTGGTCTTGAGGTGTTAATCACTTCTCGTTACCCCACGTATACTACACGATGCACGACACACGATCACCAAAACGGTCGCACGACTGAAAAATCTGTTCAAAAATGAGACAAAAATCGCCCAATGTATGCCCAGCATTAGTTAGAGGATGAGGAGTTTAGTCATTTGGGAGGGGCTCAGAGTAGAGCTGCTGCTCCTCCACATCAAAAGGAGGCAGCTGAGGTGCACGCCTCATGTTCTACCAGGAAGAGGCACCTCAACAATTTCCCTGGATAAGCTGGGTGAGGTAGCTGGCAAGAGGGAGGCCTGGGATTCCCTGCTTAGGTTGCTGCGTCCACAACACAAGTTCAGAGACGCAGAAGAAAATGGATGGATGTTTTGTTTTGTTTTTTTTGTCATTTTAGATTTTCACTTGTATTGAATTGGATGTCATGAATTTTCAAACAGCATGTATCATTCATTATGCTCGGCACAATGCCTCACACTTTTCAGTCGCAATGTATTCATTTTTCAGATGGTAATTTATCACATTGTTATAACATTGTAATTGTGAACATTTCATGTAGATAACATGTTTTCATATAATATTTAACATCGGTTTATGTGTTTTTCTTCTTCGTTACCTGGAGTATAACATGCAGCGTAGATGATGCACAATACGAGGTGCAGGACAGTTAAGTGGCATGATTCATTATTGTAGAATGTGATTAATGGTTTAAAAAGCCTTGGTTTACTGAGTTTGACATCAGACACTTCTTAAATTTAGCTTGACGTCTTTGTTTTTTAGTTTTAGAGTTGGCTTTTTTTCTAGGAAATTAGTCAACAGGAACATCCTTAATGTAAACAGTAGTGGTCTCAGCACAGAACCCTGTGTATGAAGAGGACTCCCCATTTACATTCACCATTTGAAATCTATACGCTAGATAGATTCCAATACCTGAATAGCAATAAATATTCAAAAACATTTTAACCAGATCACAAATTAAAAACTAAAAAGCAGGGGAGAAATGCACATGTATGTGTGATTCATGTCAAAATATAGTAAAATCAAACTCTCCCGAAAGAAAGAAATCATGTATGTTTACAAACAACCTGAACTAACCTTTTGCTTGCAGGGAGAAAACACTTAGAATAGTAATATAAAAATCTTTTCTCTCTTTTGTCGAGGTCTCATTAAATGTGCAAGTAGATTTCTCAGCAGGGGCTTAGTTTTAAATCAGAGCCATACACTGTCAAGTGCCTTGTCTCTGCACCACAGTAATATTAACATAAGAATTTGTGCAGCTGCACAGAGTATAAGAGGGTCTGTGCCTCCATGCAGATTCTTTTAAAATTATACTGTGCTCTACACTATATAATGCCAACATTATATGCTTCATAGCCCACCATTTGAGAGTGGCATCTCTGAAAACTGGAGTTGTATGATACTGTCAGGCTATAATATCACATGAAATGGTGCTTAATGTCTAATGTCAACATTCCAGTCCCTCAGGCACAAGGACACAACTCTCGTGGACTCCATGGAATCTGGTGACATTTCAATGGGTTGTTTATCCCAGAAATGCCTTTCCCATTGCAGGAAATAAGTGAGATGGGTCAACAGAATCTAGTGGGTGGGAAGTGTGATAAAGCTTGGTTTTTCATGGTGCGTTTGGTTGCTGTGAAAGAATAAGACAAATGGAGTGCAAAGCAAAAAAAGAATTATATATCAGACTCTGTTCGAGCCATGGGGGGTTGTCTCAGGAACATATTAACATATGAATCAGTATGGTATGAATGAGTCACCCCTGAATGAAATATGCGATGAACCATAAAGTCTGCTAATGAGGTGGAAAGATAGAAGAGAGACAAAAATAAGAAATTTAGTTTGGAAAGAAGAAAACATGGCAGTACTGAAGAAACTATCCACAGCAACATAATTACATAAAGTACTTCCATCATTGTGTTTTCTTACATATGTTTCGCTTTACATTATATTGTACCAGTGGCTGCACTGCCAGAAAACAAAGAAACAAAGAAACAAAATAAGCTTAAAAACTTTTTAAACTTTATAGCAACAAGACGCTGCAATAATTAGATATCTGCTTCAATAAAGGGTATACGTTTGGATTTGTCACTAAGATAATGTGTAGAAGTACATATCCATTACAGCAGAGTAAATTAAAATGCATGCAAGAGAAGAAATCATCCTATACGACAGCCTATTTCCCCAAATCATTAATTTCATTATTCATTTTGCTCCCCGTTAATAGTTACTCGCCTCTTGCATTGAGCACTGCTTAGGGAAGTGTTCAGCCTCTTGTCATTAGTGTGATTATCAACAGGTGTGCAGATTCCAATTAGTGTTTACTGTGTCAGAACATACAAAGAAATAGTTTCCAGTTTGTCAACACAAATAAATAAGAATACGCTCTTGTGTTTTAGCACACAAATCAAAAATTACATCACACCTATGAAGTGATAATTTTTTTTCAGTTCTTCTTTTGAACCATACTGTGTGTGTGTGTGTGTGTGTGTGTGGTGTCCTGGCTCAGAACTTTTCAAAAGTTATAAAACAAGCTAAAATGCTACCGGCAAGTGCCCACAGAAGGTCTCCAGGGGCCACTCAGTAAACTTTCTAGGAAACAAATGTTTTCTTCATCCTTTTTTAAAAATATACCTTCAGAAAACACCATCCCTTTGGGGAATTCAACATTATATATATAAAATAAGAAAACGTTTCTTTTGAGTGAGTGAAAGTGCTGCAGTGGAAGCATAAAAATCTTTGTGAAATTGACTTTTCAAATCTGAAAGGCTAAACATATGACTGATTCCATCAATTAAAATATTAATGATGCTGTTCTGAGTAACAACAGTACTGGTCACCCAAATGAAATCCATTGAGTCATGTCATTTATCCATGCATCCATCCACTCATCCTTTTCAGGGAGGTGTGGGTCTATGTCTATGCCAACACATAGACACAAACCATTCGCACTCACATTCACACCCATGGGCAATTTAGAGTTTGCAATTAACCTATCCCCACTAAGTGCACGTCTTTGGACTGTGGGAGGAAGCCGGAGCACCCGCAGAGAATCCATGCAAACACGGGGAGGACATGCAAACTCCACACAGAAAGACACCGTCCCACAGTGCTAACCATCATGCCACCAGGCCATCAAGCCAATTTCTCAAGTTTCCAATTGAAATATTAGATGTTTGGTCAAGAAAGACAATTGTAGAAAAACATTCTGGTAGAGCTCTTTCAAAATCAATACCATATTCTAGAGTTGAGTTTACTGGAGTTTAATATACAGGGTGGGCCATTTATATGGATACACCGTAATAAAATGGGAATAGTTGGTGATATTAAAATCCTGTTTGTGGCACATTAGTATATGTGAGGGGGCAAACTCCTCAACTTTGACAGCATTGACAATCCAACACAATGGGCAGCACATTGAACACCTTTTATAAGTGGTCAGAAACTTGTAAATAACTCATGAAAGAATAAAGTTACGTTGAAACCAAGCACACCATTATTTTTTTGTGACATTACCAATAAGTTTGATGTGTCACATGGCCCTCTTCCTATTGAAAAAACAAAAGTTGTATCCAAGATGGCCGACTTCTAAATGGCCACCATGGTCACCACCCATCTTGAGGAGTTTGGCCCCTCACATATACTAATGTGCCACAAACAGGATTTTAATATCACCAACCATTCCCATTTTATTATGGTGTATCCATATAAATGGCCCACCCTGTACATTATGCAATAACACTTATTTAAATATAGATATTAATGCCACATCATTCTAAATATTTAGTTTGAAAACACACAGAGAGATAAGATAGATGTGCTGATCCCCTGATGGACTGTGTACCCCCCTGTAACACACATGGTTTATGCTCCAGACCCCCCTGCAGTGGATAAATGATCAAGAATGTTACTGGACTGATGGAAAAGACCAGCAAAGGATGATTAAATACTTGACATGTATTTTGTCAGCAACAGGGATCCAGTGCAGCAGAATCATACTCTTTTTTTCTTCTGCCAGTTGAGCAAAGCAAACCAGTGACGTCAAACTTACGGCAGTGGAGCGTTTGCATTGTTGAGTCACATAAAACCTTTTTTTAAACCCTTGCTTCCACACTGTGTTCAAACACTGACATGATAAAGGTTGAAACTGTAAACCTGCATCAGTGCAACCTTTTTTAGCCCCTTTTCCCCTCAGCTGAACACGAATCTGTTGAAATGGTAAAGAATCCGACTTCTTAGCAGAATAGATAACGGCACTAATATTGATAAAATGCATTGTTATTGATGACGTTTGCCAAAAAAGAAATCATATATTTGAGTATGTCCATTTCCTTTGAAGTTACTACAAGGGCAGCTAAAAGTATTCATTATTACACACAAATATTTATTCTAAGTTGCTACAGCTATGTATTTCATATACAAAACAGGTAGTAAGCTTGAATTGAATATATTAGGATATTACTATAGTTTTCACTGTTTTCCCCTCTGGGATATTTCACCCTCAAACAGCTCTGTTTGTGTGTGTGTGTAGGTGTACTGTGCCTAAGTGAGCCACGCTAGTACACTGCGTGCAGCTGCTGAAGCTTATGAGAGAAAAACAGAATTTGCACATTGCATTAAAGTGTTACTTTTCCAGTCAAAATCAAAGGTGCAAGACACTTTGGTTTGAAGTTAGTTGTTAAATATATGACAGCAGAGTAGATACTCCAGAGGGGGCAGGAAAACTACAACTTCTACAGACGGTAACACAACACAGACTTTTCATGAGACTAGTTCCTTTTCCTGACATCCTAATTAAGGTTGTGTTTGCAGGCATCTTGAGTTCCTGAGGACAATTTGCATGACAAAGGCGGATATTCTTAACAACGTTTATTTAAAAAAAAAAAAGAAGTAAAAAAACAATAAAACAATGTTTAAGTGGTTTGGGCTTTAGTATCTTGGATTGCTAAATAATATCTGGTCTGTATGTGCCGGCATCTAAGTTAGATTTTAAAACAAATATTGCAGAAAGACAGAATTACACAGAATTAATAAAACAACCTGCTTGGGATTTCTTAGGCTAATGATATATGTCATCATGTTACAAATGAGTTCTATACAAGAACTTTACTTCAGTTGTAATTGTTAAGAAGAAGATGTTGATCATTTTGAGGTATATTCGTATTATCAAGTCTACATTTTTACATCACCAGTGAATGATTCTGAAAGGTATGTTTGCTGGTTGGTGCTGTACTTGGACCAGATTATTAAGATACTGGGTATGATCAGCGATGATGTTAACATCCCTAACATCCCAAGGTGTTGCCGCAGCGGAAGGATCTAAATATTTGATTTCACACAGATTTTATGGCGATGCCTATTCTGATGAAACCCATTAATGCAAGCTTCTGAGAAGCGTTAGGAGTAAACTAGTTTCTTACTCTCTGTATCTCCCTTCATTGTCAAATCAAGGATCTTTCATGTTTAAGACAACTGTGTTAACAGATGAATTAATTATCAAAACTAAAATTATGACAACTATTATTGCTGTTAAAAAACAGTCAAATGTGTCCCATATTTTTGTGAACCTGTGAGTGGTCACTGTTGTTGTTATGCTAGCGACTGGCAGCTGTTCCAACTGTTACTCTGAAGAATGAAAGCACTTACAAATGGTATGATTCTTTTTGATCTTATCAAATCAAATCACTTTTATTGTCACACCACATGACTGGTACATTGGTGCAGCACATGTGAGTGAAATTCTTGTGTGCCAGCTTCACAAGCATGTGTGTGTATATATATATATATATATATATATACAGAAGTCAGCAGATGAATATTGTGCAAAAATGGCATTTATGTACAATATGGAGTGCATATGTGTCGGAGTTTAGATAAGTGACAGCGAAGTGTCTATAAAGTGTTACAATGAAGTGATGCACCCTACACATTAACAAGTCAAAAGTAAAATCCTCTTTTTTCAAATATAATAATATTATTTGTGGAAAACAGGAATGATTTCATATGAAGCGCCTTGAGGCGACTTTTGTTGTGATTTGGCGCTATATAAATAAAATTGAATTGAATTGAAAAATATTTAAAAACTGTAATTATTGTTCTCAATCTGGAAAAATTGGTACTAAATAAATTTCAAACAGTATAATAATTAATATATATTACTTAACTGAATATGACAGACAGACATTATTTCAAATATTTAAACAGAAATTCTATTATTTTTTTTTAAAAATCTGTTTTTTTCCCCTTTACTTTGAAGACTGCAACACATTTCAAAATTGTTGAGAAAGGGTAAAGTTTGCTACTTTTTGTATCACCTTTTTTCAATACTTTAAAACATTTAGGAAGTAGGAAAGCCAGTTATAGTTCTGAAAGCAAACTTTTTGGCTTGATGTACTGTTTCAGCTGCTCCTCGGTTCAGGCCTTCTTTTGTCTTTGGCCTTCTCCCACTTGTACAGAGATATCACTGGATTCTAACAGTCTTCTTGTTATATACTTTTAGATGCTAAAATTCAAAATCTTCTAAAATTTCCATATTTCAAAATACATACACACATATACACACATGTCTAATCTCCTGTTGTTCTCGTCTCATTTCAAATGTGTTGTTGAAATAAAATTGAGAATTTAAGACTACTTTCAGCTGCTACACTATTAAAATGGGATCACCCCCGCAAGTAGTGTCACATATTTTTTTATGCTGGATGCCCTCCCTAATGTCATCCCAAAGGGATTTGAAGGATTTGTGTTTCCTCCTGAGATCTTTCCCCTGCTGGTCTAATATGTAAATCATTGCACTATCCGGTCGTTACGTCTGACGTCACTAGCCGTGTCTGGGCCTAGACTCCACTCTTAAAGACCGGATACAGCCACTCAAACTGATCATATAGCTTTTGAAAAAAAATATTAGATTTAACACTGATATATTGTCTTTATATGATTTTTAATTCAGTGTTTGTAGGTAACAGGGTTGCATCACTCACTTATCATGTCTCCCATGATTCTGACAGCCTGGCCCTACAGCCATTTTCTCTTTCAGAGTAAGAAACCTCAGTAAGGAAACAAGTAGTGACAGGTGAAAGCCTCCCATTCACAACCTGCCATTCTCTCTCTATTTGCAGATGGGCAGCAGGGTGACCTTGACAACAAAGGCAAGCCATCGAGTTAGGGGGGAGAAGGGAAGGGACTAAGGAACTGACGGCAGTGCTCCACTGTGGTCTGTCAGACTGTTATCAATGCTGCTGAGCTGCATTTGTGGGCGCGACGGGGAGGGCATGACGGAAGGCAAAGATGGTGACAGAACAACCACAGAGAAGAGAAGAAGAAAGAACGGAAAGAGAAGGTAGGGGGAGTTGAGGATGGATGGCAGCAGGAAAGGTGTCTGCAGGACATGGCGAACATGCAGGGTCGAAGGATGCAGTTTATTCCCCTTGCTGCCTGACTGTCAGCCCAACAGTAATGAAGTTAAATGAGGGCACACACTCGACAAAGAGCATTCGGGAAATGGGTGATCACCTGTGGCCAGAGCAAAAAAGAGAAACAAAGAAAAGGGTCCACACGTGATTGACAGAGTGCAGGAGACGCAGCGCTGGCTCGGTCAATCAATAACTCTTTCCTCTTGGGCCAAAACCACCTCACCAGCCTCATCAGCGGCTCCCATCTCCGACCTGACAGGGGTCTCTTTCCATGTGTCATCACACTGAAAGGAAAAGTCACCTTCTTCCACAGTTTAATGGGATTCCTTAATAACAAATGGATGTGGAAGCAACAAAAGAGACCTGCCTTTTCATTCTTTAATGGAGCTGCTTCTGGTTGATGTCACACAGCCGCCAAGACCTGGAGATCAGTGCTTTCATCTTTCATACTTTTCTCCAGCCTTGGGACAAGGTGATGGGGTGGAAAGGAAGTTATTACAAATTGTATTTTGTCCATCCAAAAATTGAAAAAGAATACTAAATCAGTCGGGTTTGTCATGGTCAGTTCATAAAATAGAACAGTACTATATGCAGCCAACTTTCAGGGCATAAATATTACAGGATTAGCAAGCAATTACAGTGATTTCCTTTTATAAAATGAGCTTTCCAAATCTTATTCAGGCATGGGTATTATGTCAAGCAAATATGTGTCTGATGAATGACTTATCATTTACCAAGAATACAATTAAAACTTCCTCACAGGAGAATCTCAATTTGCATTGATTCTGCAATTTGAGGCTCCAAAAAGTAAAAGTAAGCCACAGTATAATCAACCAAGTAAGATTTGCACAATAGAAAATATTTTGTATTTTCACTCAAGTACAGCGATACTCATCATACCAAAGAAAGTCCGTTTTAGCTAATCACACGAGTGACGGAGTAAAAAAACTATCCATTAGGAACATGTCATTCAAACACAATCATACAGAAAAAAAGTTGTTAACATTAGCACTTTAGCATTTAGAGTGTGCACTGCACCCTACTAGACATCAAATTATGGATAAAGTGCCTTCTAATGATACAGTTCTTCTTAAAGTTTTGTTCTGTGCCCTTCCTAAATATTTGTTCTAAGATATCTTCTATGGACTTAAGTGCTTTGAATCAGATATTTCTTTTTCTTTTGTTTTTCATGTGGTCAGCGTCTTTGCTTCAGGGATATACCTGGACAGTTAAAATGGTACTTGCTCAAAGCCTTTGACTGAACTTCAGTCAGTTTGAAGCCAACATCAAAAACAGTTCCTTCTTCCTGAATTCCCAGCTTGGTCTCAGAAGTCAGAAGATCCACTGTTACTTGCTGTCTTTCCCTTTAATTGGTGTTACACAATATGAACTTGCAGTGGGGAAAACACTGTTGCTACCAAGGCTGTTTCCATAGATCAAAAACTCAGTCAACCTGATTTCATATAGTTGAAAATCCATATAGTTGGGACTGCACTAAAGATTAATTTTTGAAGATATGAATATACTTTTAAACAACTTGCATGCATGAAATTTAAGGTTTTTGCAATATTTTAATGGTAAACTCGGACAAATTTCTGACCAACTGCTAAAGTCATCCAGAAAATTAGAAATTAACGATGAAGACGGATCTTTGATATTTAATGTCATGATTCAACTATTTTTTGGGGAAGAACTTCTCTTAAATGAGATGAAACTCACTGTGCACATCACAAAAACAATCAAACCATGATTTCTGAGAGAATTCCAGACTGCACACCCTGCCTGAATTTTTTTTAATTACCTGTAAGCAAAGTAAGTTCAGTTGAGCCTGTCAAAATATACAACTCTTTCCATTAGCACTCTAATTACAATTTAATTGATAACAAGGTGTAATTTGCGCTAACAGCAAGGCAAAAAGGTTCTCTTAAGAAATTCCAGTGGCAGTTTGACAATGTACAGTACTGTTATGCATCAATGTACAGCCCATAGATTTTCTTCCAAGAACCTTAATAAGTTTCAGGACCCATTTTCTCAAGTCTGCCTTCTTTGTTTGTTCCCTTTATTATCCTTAATTTGCCATCCATCCAGTGGTGATGAGGAGTCTCACTTCAGTTGTTTCATTAACTTTATTGCTAATAATATATTTCATTATGGCCTGTTATTGGAAAGAATATTGCAATCTGCTCATGACAGCTCACGTCCAAAATTGTTAATTAAGTAAATTAATGGTGAGGCCAGATAAATAAATAAAGAACACAAATTTGCATACTGTAATTGAATGTCACTCTTGGTTATTCTGCTCTTTGAACTGATGGATAGGTACCATCCAAACCACTGACAATAATGAACAAAAAAATCCACAAAAACACAACAGACAGTCACACGGTGGTTATCTCCATGCATTAATCTACAATATTGACAAAAGCACTCAACATAGCAAATGGAATCTCCAGTCAAAAAGCTTGTATCTGTTGTGTTCTACATCCACTATCAGTCGTATCTCAACTGGACGCTGTGCTGCCAATCAATAAAACCTATGAACGATTTATTTGACAAGCCCAACGGTCACATAATAAGAGAAGAAACAAAGTAAAATAAAGCATAATCTGCTGTGTGTTTTCATCTTGACGTTTCACTTTTGATCATCAGTCAGTCTTTTATCTGGGTTATTTTAAGTGTAACTAGAAACCCTTATAACCAAAACTGTCATAGTTAAACAGGCAAGGAAGAATTTGGGAAACCAATTTTCTGCTTAGTATCAGAATGTGCCACAGTGGCAATGTGAACTTAAAATATCGTTCAAGACACTAATGTCATCTTAAATAGTTTACATTTTTAAACTGAAATCATTACAAAGGTTACTAAAATCATTTCATTGCCTGAAGCCTAAAGCTAGAATTTGCTGCCAGAGAGTTTTAAAAAACTTAAAAGAAGCTAAAGAAGAAGTTTTTATTAACGTGTTTGGAAACTTTGTGACTTTGTATCTTTTGGCTCTTTTTTGGTCTCCACCACATTAGTGGATAACTTTATTTTAACATCTATTATCTGTTTTTGATGGGATCTAAACACATAAGATAAGATAAGATAAGATAAGATAAGATAAGATAAGATAAGATAAGATAAGATAACCTTTATTAGTCCCACATGTGGGAATTTTTTTTGTCACAGCAGAAAGTGGACAGTGCAAAGTTATATAGCAAAAATTAGAGAACACTGGAATACAATAAGAATAAGATACTGTACACAACTGTACAGAATAAAATAAAATACTATATACAATAGGATAAAAATAGAATACAAATGCTATATACAAATACAACTTATACAACATATTTCCTCTTCAGCAGATAAAGCAATCTACACATCTTCATCTCATCTTCATCGACCCTTTCCTTTTTAAATTGCTAACAACAACCACATTTGCATAGGAATACAGTTTGAGAGGACACATCTAAAGCTGTGGCAGGTCAACCTTGCTACCCATTTTAACTAAAAAAATTGGAATTGACCTTCTAGGACATTTTTTTAAGTAACTAAAAAATAATAGCACTTAAATACAAAGAATCAGAATGGAAAACCATACTTATCTTATAGTAGAGTACAAATCCACAAGAAAAAGTGTCACACATCACAATTATTAGGCTGACTGGGTAGCAGAAACTCAATTCCGTGTCCTACATAATGCAACTTAAACATGATAAACGCCTCAATATTTCACCTTTTTTATGTTGCCAAACTCTTCTGTATCCAGATGGCTATGAGTACATAATGGCTAGACTAAATACTGACATTTTGAAATGAGAAAAGAATAACTAACCCTGCAGAATTTATAGGCATGTAAGAAACTGAAATGGGCTTTAAAATGGGAAATGATGCCTTGATTAGTAGCCATTTGTGCTGAAATTAAGTTGGCTCTGACTATGAATACCAAGCTGCAGGATTTGTGAGCACATTCATTTCTCCTCTTTTTTGCTAAAGTACTGTTTCAGTGCATCAGTATCGCCAGAGAAGATCATACCCTGTATGGCATTGAGCTCTATCATGACTCCCGCTGCCTGGCCTAGAGACAGATTTAAGAGACAAAGGCAGGCGGGTATGGCCGCAAGAAGGAGTTCTTTGCTAGCACCTAATGAGGATAAGAAAAAATATGAAGTCTTTTCTTTTCATTCTTAACTCCTTGAGATGCCTGTGCTGGGGTGATAAAAAGAAAAAAATAGAGTTCATTTTACAGGGCTCACTGAGACAGAGACACAGGATTTCAGAAATGGAAAAGTTTAAAAGTGCTGTCGCCTGCACTGATGGACACATGTGGTGAGACAGCCTTCAGCAGCTGTTCTGATGTTGCTGATTATGAACAATCTATTCTCCAAACTCATATTCGCCATCTTCCCTGTTCTTTCAAACCTGACTAAAGGTAAATCAACAGTGCAGGAATTCAACAAGCAAATATTTTACATTTAGAAGACATTTATTAAGATGATAAGTAGACGTAAAAAACAGCACTGATTGGATTTGATGCCTGCTGTTTGGGTTGAACATCACAAAGCAATCTTACTCTTGCATACATAACTTATAAATGTGCTTGATATTACAGGTCTGAAACACCTACATTGATCCAAAAGTCTTGTTGGGACTGAGGTGTCATCAAACTGCATACCCATAGACACAGGTTTGTGCCATGTGTAACGTCAAGTACTGTGCAAATGTCTTGAGCCACCCCTGCTAGGAAGATGGGAAATGGGTGGAAAGACTTATTAAAAACATTAGGCAAAAACTGATATTTTTATACTTTTAACAAGAACGAAAATCACTATTTGGTGCAACGATGTTTTTTCTTATCACAAGACATGAAAATAATAAACATAGTTCTCACTTTCATAAACATCAGAAGCCAGAATAAGCCTGGATGTGGGGTATATTTTATACAGTACTGTGCAGTCTCAAGACCCATCCAACCCACATTTCTTTAAATTTGCTAGAAAATTCTAACAAGCTTGAAAGTCAATATTTGGCACAACTACCATTATTCATCAACACATTATGAACTCTCAAAGTCAAGTTCTCTAGTAATTTCTTTAAGTAATCTTAAGGAATAGTTCTCTGGATTTCTTAAAAAACATGGGAAGCTTTTCTTTGCTTGCTGCTTGCTTCATTTTGTTCTGTTCTCTGTCGAGATGATCCCACACTGGTTCAATAATGCTGTGGTCTGTGCTCTGGAGAGGTCAGTCCATGACTGATAGTGCTTCAGTGTGTTTTTCTGCCCAGGTTATGATTTTACTGCCATGGCAGTGCATATGAGATCATTGTCATGCTGAAAAATGAAGCCATAGCCAATTAGATGCTTTCCAGATGGCATTGCATGATAGATCAAAATCTGGTACTTTTCTGTGGAGCTGAAAGATAGCCCCAAATCATGACAGTCTCCACTGTGTCTTACAGACCTTTCTCCTGACCTCCTCCGTGCACACTGACCATAATTTGAACCAAAAATGTCAAATTTAGTTTCGTCACTCCATAAGACTTCTTGTCACTTATTTTAAATCCATTTCTTGTGTAATTTGGCATACATCAGCCTTTTCTCTCTGTTTTGATTCTTTAAGAATGACCTCTTGACAGCCATCTTTCCACCTGATAAGGCTTCAGTGAACAGTAGATGGATAAACTGAAGGGCCAGATGTGTCTCACACTTCCTGTGTCAGGTCTTTGATGGATTTTTTTCCTATTTCTGAAAGACATGACAGTTCAGCTACCATTCATCTGCTGTAGATAGTTTTTAGGTCTGACATTGGTTCTTTTGTCTTCCACTTGTCCAATTTTGGCATGCTCACTATGCCAAGATATGCCAATTTCTCAGGTAATAGCTCATTGGGAATCACCTTGTTGGTCTAGAAATACTATGTTATGCCTTTAAAAACTGCGTTAGCTTTGACATTTTGTATAGAGTCTTCTAAAGAAATGTTACAAATGGTGTGGTTTTGTGACAAGCTGCTGGTAGCAAAGTGCTTTAAGATACAATTTAAAATTGGTTAATTGCTAAAGTGATCCATCAGTTAGGTGCCTTTTTATGCTTGAACGACTCATAGGTCAAAAAACATTCCACAGATATAAAACAGGGACTGCTAAACCTAAAATCATAGAATAAGCAGCCACTCACCAAAGAGAAACTTAACAAACTTTAACATAATGTTAATGGAGCAACAAAACGGACCAGTGCAATATGGAGTACATTATTTGCAGTATTAATGTACAGTATTTTTATTTTTCATGACTATCTTAACCAAACCTTCAGTCATAAATAATACATTATATGCAATTTTGGGGTACACTCTGCAATGATTATCTCTATATATGTAACAAATTACAGTAGGACAGAGATAGATGAGAGACTTTTAGCTGCTATATTCTGAACTTCTGAGGTTCATTAATATCAACAGGAATAAAACAGCATGATAATTTAAACTATTCCTTTATTGCTCCACCTAAGGGATTCCATAAATCACCTCAGTGACGGGTGCAACAATATGTGTGCAAAACAACTATTGAAAAGGTGTCCAGCAGATTATTTCAAGTTCTCTTTTCCTACAGTCACCGCCTTACAGTTTCCTGGTAAATACTGTGGTGAGTAAGATACAGGTGCTGTCCTGTCACTTCCAATTAGATGCCAGCTATTCAAATGTAAAGCTCTGCTAACCAAGTGTCAGGACATCATTAGCGACGGGTCAAACTGCATTATGCTCACACATACAGGTCGTTATGGCCAAGGCATGGAGAAAACAAGTGTCAGTGGAAGGTAAACGAGACTTCATTCATATACAAAAGCCATTTTCTGAAGACCTACCTCTCAGTACTTTCTCCACAGACAACAGCTTTAATGCCCAGCTTCAACTACAGCAGCAAATGTTAAGCATATGTTCTGAAATATGTTTGATATCCTGCCAAAACTCAAGGATGTAAGGAGTGCTTCGCCAGCCTTATGAGTCTGTAAATGTTTACAGGTAAACCTTAAAATGTGGGCTCACTTAAACCCAGAGAAGCCAGTTGAACCAACAATATAAGTCAGAATGTATATATGCAGTGTAAGTTAATTACCGCATGGCTGTCAGACCAACAACAAGTAAACACCAAACACTAGATATGACAGACATATCTGACAAAGCAGTTCTTTATTTTTCAGCTCCTAAACTCTCTAAAGTAACTCAATGTCAAAGAGATAAAAGAGAAGCACTTAACTATACTATTATTATCATAGAGACTAAGTAGTCTCCTTCTGAACTATTGTGAATATATTAATGGAAACAAAGCCAAGAGCACAGTGATGGCAAGAGTGCTGAGATTTTGTTTAGCAACATCAGTGCTATCAGTGCATGCAGTGCAGTGTAACGAATCGAAATGTCAGCATGTTACTATGCTCACAATGAAAAGATAATCAGATTATGAATTCTAAATTTACACGAACTGACATTTTATTGGCAAGGAGATCACCAATGCTATTAGGATTCATTCTAATATGAAGTGTTCCTGTAGGACCGGATGAAAAGCCATGACAGTCTGTTGTTGCTCTTCCTTAGTTTGGACAAGAGAAGTAGACTGATCATCCATGCTTTTAGACGTATTGCCAGTTTAGCAAAATTGGAGTGGAGGTGTCCTGATTTCAAAATAGTGAACATGTGTTTTTCAACTAGCTTCAATAAATAGTCAATACCTCCAATCTAATAACTTTTGGTCACGTAAACAGTTTCCATCATTAATTTTGTGTCCCCTATCAAATACTTTCATCAGTCAGGGCTCATATGTATTGATGCATGTCTGTTTACACCAAATTGAACTTGAACTTGAGTCATCACAGCTTTTCATAGGAATACAGTTTAAGAAGACAAATCTATCAGTTTCATAACAGTTAACTTTGGTAACTGTTATGTTTAGAAAAGTTCGGATTAAAATAAAAGGTTTACAAACAGCTCTGCCACAACGTTAAGATGGTAGTGAGCATTTGCAATCATCGATTGTGCTAGCGGTTCAGGCTGTTTAGTGATGGTGATGTAATGGTGTTTCTTGGCACACTTTGGGCCACTTAGTCCCACCTGAGCACCATTTAAACTCCACGGCCTACCCGAGTATTGTTGCTGACCATGTCCTTTCCTTTGCGACCACAGTGTACCCATTTTCTAATGACTTCTTTCAGCACAATAACACGTCCAAAAGTTCAAAATATATCACACTGGCTTCTTGAACATGAGTTCAGTGTACTCAAACATTCTCCAGAGTTACCAAGAGCTTTTGGGATGTGGTGGAACAGGAAATTGATGCTACGGATTTGCAGCTGAAAAATCTGCAGCAATTGCATGATGCTGCAGATTTGTCATGTGACATTCACACAACCAAAAAATTTTTATGATTGTCACATTTTGCTATGAGAACAGGTTAAATATTTGCATGCAGGAATAGAACAAATTACCCAAAGCACACGTAAAAGAAAAAATGGTCATTTTACATTCACATGTGTATTTCTGTGTACAGATTAATAGACATTGGTCGTTATTTCCAGACGGTCAAGTTTCACTGATTTGTTAAAATATTACTTATGTTGTGTTCAGTACATCAAACCATATTTCCTTAATTTTGAATGTATTAAGTTCAATTCAGTGCAATTTTATTTACACACCGCCAAATCACAACAGCAGTCGCCTCATGGTGCTTTATATTGTAAAGTAAAGAATCAACAATAACATAGATGAATGGAATTAGACCATTATCCAAGATTTGCTGAACAGCTGACACTTTCTTCTAGATGCTGAAAATGACAACACAAAGACAGACTCATTCGACTGGATGATTCATTTTCAAATGTTATAAATAACCCAGAGTTTATACAGGGCAGGCTGGCTGACTTCAATCTTCTGGACATCAGCATCATTTTGATATTGTCTCTGCTGATGCTTTCAATCAGCTGTCTAGTCATAGAGTCCTCATCTGGACTGTCATCTCGTTGACTTTCCTCTGACTTTAGTTTAATTAGAAACGGTTACATCAGATTCCATGTGCTAGAAAGTGGCACACACCTATAATGACATACAATAATCTCAAAGCAGCTATCAGTCACAAAATTCATTAGTAACATCCCTTGATGTTAAATGATCTGATGTTTTGCCTTCAGGCACTTTCCATTAACCTTCAGCTCTTTTTAAAACACATCAATTAATGATAAAATTCCCTCAATGCAACCCCCTATAACAAATCTATTAGTGCCCAATCCTGTATATTTCTTCAGGCACACCCTGAGCAAAATGGTTTTCAGAGTTACCGTCTCTCATTACAGTGGTAAACATTTGAAACAGGATGACCTGTTAACTCAAAACCCCTCTAAACCGCTGTAGGGCTATATAATTCTCTGTATTAAATCTTCTACCAGTATAAAGCTGCAGTCAGAGAAAAGCTTGCAGCTTATAACAAGATTTCCCGGAACCCCATTCCCTTTGACCGATAACCATGCATTTCTTAAAAGTTCATCAGGAGTTTTGATTGTGTTCTATAAAACTAATGACAGCTCGCATTCTAGGAAAAATAAAAAAGAGTTATGGGGCAGGTGGGAGTAGTTTAGTCCCATTCTTCCGTGGAACGCCTGCACAGGAGAAATCGAGCAGAGCAAAGCGAAAAGCAGCGGGATGTTTTGAAATGGATTAATGCTCCCACTGTTTGAGGTTAACAGCCTGTCGCTGGGTTTCCTTATCAGATGGCCAAGATCAATGGCACAAACACATCTGCTCCCAGAACAATCTGCCAGGGTATTGCTGGACACTGCACTAGGAATGAAATAAAATCATTATCCAGGAGCTCCTAGAGCTATTTTAAACCTATTCGTCCTCTGAATCCAACACAGCGTAAGGACAACATCCATTGACCTGTTTGGGAAGACTCATGTAGGAAGACAGTTTCAAAACTGTCTCAGACTAAACTAGAACATGTTTTTTTCTTCAGATACACAATGGAATTGTCTGTGATTAGATACCTGGGCTTTTTTTTTTTTTTTACATTAGGTAGTGTAATCTTCCATGTAGTAAATTACATGTGTTATCATACATTGAAGTTTTACCTGAAAACAAGCGTGTTGGTTTCTCTGTAATAACCAGAATTCGGGGCTGATACCACACATTTCCAAGTAATCATCACACTCCTAATAATAAATCCTAGTTATTTGTAACAACCACAGGTGTTTCCAGGTAATAAAGCACAACATAATATTTACATTGCTACCTACAAACAAATAAGAATGCTGGAAACATAAGGCAGGATTCATTTCAGCATTACATAACGGCAATAAAATCCTAATGTTAAAGTATCAAACAATTACTTTATTATTATGAAGTTACTACCACAAATCAGTGTGTAAGAAATACGCAGATATGGCATTTTATTGCTAGCAGGTTATTATCTTGTTACCAAAATATTACTATATGATTACTAATTGGTTTTTCCTCATAGGTCTCCACTTAGTTTCCATGCGATTTCTGGCCTGTTATTACCCAGTTACATAACTTTTAATGTAGTTTTGCTCATCTATAACTACTATTAATAGAAGAAAATTAGACGTTACTTGAATATTACTTTGGTAATAAAGAGGCATGCTATTTCCACATATTACATTCTTGTCTCCGCCTTATTATCCGGCTACTACAAAATTATTTCAAATAGAAAGTCACAGTTACTGTAACTTTCTAATAAATCTAAAACAAAAAAATCTCAATTTGATAAGATATGTTTTCTATTAAAGACAAAGCAAACTGAGGTCACCAACGCCAAATTCCAGTTTTCTTATCCATAAGATTTATTTTATATAATCTGGACACGTAAAATAATTATAGGGATTTTGAATTGCACGGTGGTTTCTACAATTCCCTCCTACATTTTATATTTGCATTTTATTAGGCAGCTACTTCAATGATAAGACAGTTCAATGACAACATCTCTACTCAAATTTCACTATATTTATTAAACTGGTTTAATTTGTTTTGTCAGAATTAGTTGACATCAGTTAATACACCCAAGTGGTTGTGTGTGTCATGCTATCTGTTTTTGAATTGAGCTGAATGCCCACCATCCATTTTCATCCTTCTACATAATATTAAAAAAAACCCAGTGTGGCCCATTTAAATAGTCTCACTTAGCCATAGGCACAGTAACAGAATAATCATATATTCTGCAAGAAAAAAAATGAGGCAATTATTTGTGCATTTTGTGCATTAAAAACGAATCATAGATGGAACACCTTTTTGTGTTAAAATAATGTAAAATAAGAAAAATATATATTTTGAAAGAATTAGGACATTCAAATATGTTCAGCATTTAGTTTTTCGGCCCCGTGGCTAGTTTTGCAAGTTAATTTGCTTTTGGAAGTTTTAGTATTCAACTTACCATTTGTATGTACACATACTGTTCAAGATGACATGTGTTAACAGCCTTGATGATCTCCCTTAATAACAGCACATGTCTAAGTTTTTCATTGCAGATCTGGCTGCAATGTTATGATGCAGCTGGACTTAAAAGAGGTGTATGTTATCTAATTATTGATGTATGCAGTTAAAATTGAAGAAGTTTTTTTCCTCAATATAAAGATTTATTTTTAAATGTTGTATATATACCAGCTTTAATGCATCAGTTTGAAATGAAAGGCTTTTGAGAAATGCTAACAAGTCATGTAAGTGCTGTGATCATGTGTTTGTTTCATTTTTTTTACCCATTTGTCTTGAAGCAATTGCACTCACATGAGTTGGAATGGTGCTGAATGCCTGTTGGGAAATCAAACAGGAGCTCAGTTGAAGCGAAGAGTGCTATTTTGTTAAAATGGAAATTGTATTGAACATTTCTAACATACAGTACCACTTCAAAGTAACTTTCAACACTAAGCCTTCACATTTAACCATTATCAATTTTTGCTGTTACACTTCACTAGTACCTATTTGATAAGACTTTGAGTTATCCATACTTTTTATTTGTTATGCAAAGTTACACCTCAGCTTCAAAAAAATTGTGATTTCAAATCAAATCAAATCAAAAACAAATTTCTATAGCACATTTTAAAAACAACAGTGTTGACCAAAGTGCTTTACAATCAGCCAAAAGGAGAATAAGTAGTTAAAAACAAAACATTAACAAACAAGACAGACCAACAAACAACACAAGTGACAAACATAAAAAGCAAGCCGGATGATAGTCAAACTAGTTTGATTCAAAAGCCAAAGTAAAAAAGTGATTTTTAAGACGTGATTAGACTCGGAAGTACTAATGTCAACAGGAAGGTTATTCCAGAGTCTAGGAGCTGCAGTTGGAAAGGCATGATCCCCTCTGGGCTTCTGCCAAGACCTTGGTTGTAAGAACATCTGCCTAGAAGATCTTATCGCTCTTTTGGGGTTATACAAGTAGAGGAGCTGCAGATAATGCAAATAAAAACAGACTTCAATAATATTAAGCTTATATGTAATCACATTTTTAAATGTTGAAAGTGTTGAAAAGCAATATAAAAGTATATTATAAGTAAAACTATATTTATTTTCATTTCCAACTATTTTGCAAAAGGCATGTGGTTTCATTGGCTTAAATGTGATGAAAGACTGTCAGATTAGGGTTACTGTGAAAACAGAATGAAGTAAGAAGGCAATACCTACCAGTAACATTTAAAGACCCATTTAAAACCTACTTAAAAAATCAGCTCGGCAATTATTATTTATTGTGTAGCTTAGAAATAAAATTTCATTTCATCATGCTGAAAATGTTCGACAGTCTTCTTACTGAATAAAGCAAATAAAAAGTTCTCTCATGCATTACTTGTTCAGCCAGCATCAGGACAAGTTACAGTAGCTACTGAAGGAGGGGGAGTCCAGCTAAAAAGAAAAGGTCACCTGGGAGTGTATAGCAGTGGGATGCCTTAAAGGTTAGCTCCATCGAGCTCTATCAAATATTAATGGCATCAGAGCCCCCGACAGGACCCCCCCGGCAGACAAACAAGTCATTTTAGTAAAGGGGGTGTTTTAAGAAGCCGTGAGGATTGTGATGCAACACTTTGTTGCCGCTCTGCTTCATCCCAATTCTTTCTGTTAGATTTTCACTTTGTGCTCTATCTGCAGAGGTCCAGCAAATCCTTGGCAATCCTATGCTGCAGTTTATGTGGCAGCATGAGGTGTTTTCCAATGTGCCATTCCTGTATTTCTCTTAAAAGGTCACGGGCTGGTGGATTGTGACTTCTTGCCCTTATATTTCCAGTATTTTGTATTACCTTATTGATCCAGTAATGTCAACAAGAGGGGCATAAAGGTTGCTGTGGAGTGCGCTATCTCTGCACCTATGCCTTATTAACTATGCACCTGCCTGGAGACATTAGGCTTGGTAGTAAAAAGAGCCAAAATTAATATTTAACAGAGAAAATCTGTCCGAAAACAAACTCTTGTCCTTTCTATAATGGAATATTGGCAGTGCTCTGAAATAATCTGGAAGGGTGCAACCATTTCTCTGATTGATTCCAAAAAAAGATATTTTACCTCAGTGGGGCAAGTTTCATTAAACACCGCTATAAAAGAGCAAAATGTGAGTTTATATTTTTCTTGGCAAGTCTCAAAACAGGGCAATTTTGTTTACTTCTTTGCAAAGTTTCTCTTGACTTACTGTAACCCGATATGAAGAATTTTCTCCGCAGATTAATACAATATAGAGATGCAGCAAAAGACAGCAGGTGTTGGCCAGATGTTCGCAAGGAATGCTGTGGGATGCATACAGTTTCTCTGCTGTATATTTGCCATTGATGTCATTGTTTTTGGCAACCACAATCTGCCTTTTTTAAGCATGCAGGTGCCCAAGGGAAGCATTCAAAACAAAAAGTGAATTTGTATACAGGGCGAGCAGAACAGAATTACAGTAGTGGTTTATTTTTTCTGACAGTAGCTCTGTGCATAACGAACAAAAGAAGTGCTCTGTCTTTCCAAGCAATATCAAAGTACTCATGCAGTCAAACCAATGAAAAACTACCTTTTTACATGTTTCACCTTCTATCTTACCGCATAACTTACTAAATCCCATTTCATTGCAATTGCTCGAACGTGATTAGCATACTGCAGTCTCCTTTATGCTCAGATAGCACTAACAAATCTGGCATTCAGACTTGAGGTGCTCCATTTGTTGCAGGAGGCTTTAGTGTTTTTCCATTAAACCTTCCTCCATTGCTTACATTTGGAGCTGAATTCTTGTCCATCATACTTGTTAAATTTAAGAAATATCTTGTAGTATCTTGTAGAGGTCATATTGTAATGGTTTGTGATCGTTTTGATAGTTTGAGTTGGCATTCATGAAAATGGATTTTTAACCCAGTAAAGAGAAAACTGAAAATAACTTTCTCTGAGCCAGTTGAGTCACTCTCTTTCAAGAATGTTAAAAGGATGGAAAACTTGCACCTTTCCCCCAACAACTAAAAATCAATATCAAATTGACATAACTCATGATTTGTATGATATAAAATGAAACAATTCCTCCTTCCTGGCTTTTATAATCTCATTACCGCCAACCCATTGAGTCCACCCCAATAGTCCTGCAGATGCCCATCTTCATACAGCTTTCATCTGCTCCTTAATAATAGATTGTGGTCAGCTAGTCAAGTCTTCCTCCTGCTTCGGGGAGCCTCCGAGGCCTTTGGTTACAAGACTACAGTACTGCACTTCTTTACACAGCACATGAACAGGGAAAACCAGCTTCCCTGCTTGCAGCTCTTTGCTCTGCTTTCCTGTTTCTAATGTTTTGTGCGTCAGCTTGGCAAGCTAGGCAAAGGTTCACGGAGCCACAGTGAGTGGAGGAATTCTGCAGTTCATTTCCATGTGCTGAAAATGAACCGAGAAAAATAACCACAAGGAATTGCTTTATGTAATCTTTTATGTCTGAGTCTGCATCCTCAATTTATGAAGCTGTAAACAGTATGCACATATTTCATCACTCCAAGGCGAGAGAGTGTGCGTGTGCGGTGTTTGTGGGTATGTGTGCACGTGGTGGAGAGAGGAGGAGTAGGGAGGATTTGTAATATCACCACAATATTAGAATGTGAATAATGCATATAATCCACCTTAGAGCGCGAAATAAGGCCGGGCCATTAAAAAAAGCTCTAAACTGAAATTGATGATAAGCATCACAACTGCAGAGCAATCTACTATAACCGAGAAACAGCAGCACGAGTGGTTTCTGAGTTAGATGAAGCTGCTTGGCTGCAAATGAACATGCAATGAGTGATTTACAGGTTAGCAGTTTATCTGGGACAGTTGCAGCCTAAGTGGAGTGTGGGAAGATAAATCAGTCTTGTGAAAATCTGGGATATAAATTTGACTTTTTAAAGGAAAAAATGTGCACCAGGGAAAGTCAAACCTTTCATTATCATCCAAAGCATGAAAGAAATGAAAGTGTTCAGGTGTCTGTTTTGAAATGGGAAGTTAGTGTACTTCATTAGATACTAAGAATATACGCAAGCTGAAAAAGGGGGCTGAAAACAAGCAAAAAAAATGAAAAAAAGAGCTCCAAACGGCTTGCACACTGCAGGGCTCCAGTTTTTACATATTTATTTTATAAAAGAGTGTTTTGAGCTGAATAGAACATCATCCTGTTGCGCGGTAAGTCTTTGTATTATTCTTTTCATTGTTGTCTTTCGTTGTTTGTTAGAAACAAATGAGGATTAGAGAAGCATGCGTATCTGTTAATGCTATTGTAGTGTTCTATGATTTAGTTAACATATTTATGCCCTGTATTTTATGCTATTGCATAGATATATCTACATAGATGTCACATGGGATCCGCTGTTTATTGGAATAATGCATCAGTGCGGCAGCCTTACTGCGTAGCTGGAGCTGGGCCTCCGCCTAGAGATTTAAAAATCCTCATAAATATCTGAATTTTTTGAGGAGTTTTCAATTGTTTTGGTTTGTTACGAAATGGCAGTAAAATGTCATGTAAATGTAAAAACTGAAGTGATTACTGGCAACATTTATGAGTTCTCTAATTGTTGTGGTCCATCAGTGTTTCTAACTTTATTCTTTATTAATTTATTTGATCAACACTGTGAATAATTATTAACTGTGTTTTTACTTAGTAAACATACCTGAAGATGCCTAAAACCTGAAGATTTATGCAGATTTAAGTCTTTAATTTCGGTGTTTAAGGACTACTGGCCAGAGGGCCCGGTGGCGCCAATGTCCGGCAGCCTCGCCTCTGTCAGTGCGCCCCAGGGTGGCTGTGGCTACAATGTAGCTGCCATCACCAGTGTGTGAATGTGTGCGTGAATGGGTGGATGACTGGATATGTAAAGCGCTTTGGGATCCTTAGGGACTAGTAAAGCGCTATATAAATACAGGCCATTTACCATTACTGTACTACTACTACAACTATCTTTTCATGCCATAAATGAATATTGGTTAAAATAGTCCTTTTCAGTCAATGACCTTTTCAGAGTATTGCTGCCACAGAAAGGAACAAAGGAGATTCTCGGGCCAGTTACGCATCAGTTTTGAACACGAATACTCATTTTTGTGTTATCATCAGTATATGGTATATATATCAGTATCTTTTTTTTGAGTGTGCATTGAAGCCTGAGAAAAGAGCATTACTCTACTGATGTATGAGTTAAGGTGAGGTTGCAGCATAGCAAACAAGCACCACATCCTGTTTACATGTAAATCAATACTGTTACATGTCTAAATGGTGAGAAACATCCAGGTCACACTTGCATAGAGGAATACTGGATGAGGCTCCGTGTAGCTTGGAAAAAGAGATGTCTCAGATATTTGTGAGCACCTAGTGTTATATACAGTATATACTCATAAAAAGATATGGCTTCAAAAAGTCAGAACATTGTGTGTTTTCCCACCCTGAACACAATGATGTGATATAAGATAACTTTAAAGACATAAAACAAGAGCTGGAGCTGGATGACAGAGCATAGTGTCTGGAGAGGTAAATTATTACAGAAAGCTTTATTCTAATAAAACACATCAACATTTTATCACTAGGTTCCAGCGGCAGCATCAACTTCTCTAATTAAGTGCCAAAAACATCAACAACAACCTCTGCAAATGGTTCAATAACTCTAAGTAACAGAGACTTTACAGCGTGCTTTCATCCAGGGAGAAAACTATGAAGTTGTCACGTTTATATTCTGTGAAACAATGATTTACTGAGCATAAATGAATTTTCGCAGGTATGCTAGAATTACGCAATAACGACAGCAACTTTGAGGCCTTATTTCTCTAAACCCAGTATGTTTGAGTGAAATTTTCTTTAAAATTAAGAAATATGACAATGGTGGAGGTGGAGAAGATTAATGAGACATTAATTCTGAACAGCTTATGGAGCTTAGGAGACTTGCTATACCTTCTACGCTCTACCAAAAGAAACTGTCAAAGACTACACAATAACGGTGAAAGCCAAGTACTTAAATTTATCTGTGGGCACACACACATCCATAAAAACAACAGTTGAGAGCACTCCAGAAGTCTCTCCTTACATGTTTGTAACTCTGTCCCCACCATAGACCAAAACATTGGGCTCCATGTCAAATTTGCTACTCGCTCATACTGGAGCTAAAAGTGCTGCTCACTAAAATTCTGAGTGCTTTTGATTTCCTTTCAACAGTAATAGAGGATGTGACAGACAGAAATTCGTTAACCAACCTTCCATCCATCATGCATTTTCCTAACCACTTATCCAATTGAGGGTTCTTGGGGGTGCTGAAGCCTATCCCAGCTGACATCAGACAAGATGTGGGAACCACCACAGACGCATTACTAATCCATGACAGGGCTTACAGAAACAGACAATTTAGAATCACCAGTTAACCTAACAAGCATGTCGTTAGACTGCGGCAGGAATCTAGAGTAACCAGAAGGAATGCATTTTGCAAACCCCACAGAGAGAGGCCTCAGCTGGCCAGCAGATTCAAACCCAGAAACGTTTTCCTGTGAGGTGACACTGCTAACCCGTCCACCATCATAAGTAATAAATTATATGGGTAAAAAAAAAAATTCCAAGTCTTTAAACATGTCCACAAACTGTGACAAAACACTTTTGGACTCTATAGCTAATTTCCTTCACACAAACTGTAAGTAATGCTTAAAGTTAGGCCACCAACTATCTAATAGGCTTCACCTCTAATATAACTTACAATACTTAACTGTTTAACAGAGATTCAAATTAAGTCTCTGATCCAGTTTTGGAGAAAATTTGGTGGAACTTGTTTTTTTTTTTTTTGTTGTTGTTGTTGTTGTTTTTACAAATTTGCAGATATTTGTGTTTGCACACATGCAGTTTATGAACTGCTACTTTAGCTTAACACAGCATTTCCTGTCTAAATATGGTTACTTTTTACTTCTGGGGGGGAAAATTCACTACAGTTGTACTGTACGTTCAAAAAAACAATTCTTCTGCCCCAACAAATATGAATTAATCATTTTCAATAAAATCCAAGTGAAATATATGAAATCAAAGGTTTAAATAATTTAATGCTCCACACTGAAATGGTGGATGGTGGAGTTGAACTTAGGACCTTCTTATGGTGAGGCAACAGTGCTAAGATGTACTTAAATGTATACCAGTCAAGGAAATTTGTATTTTACGATTTTACCCTATGCTTGTAAAAAAAGAAAAAGAAAAGAAAATTCATGGAAAATTTACATGGTCCAGTCATCTTAAATGTACATGTGAATAATATCCATCCATCCATTCGCTTCCGCTTATCCTTTGCAGGGTTGCTTGGGGCACTGGAGCCTATCCCAGCTGTCATAGGGCGAGACGCAGAGTGCACCCTGGATAGGTCGCCAGTCTGTCGCAGGGCTAACACACAGAGACAGCATCGCAATCACATTCACTCCCGCATTCACACCTATAGGCAATTTAGATTGTCTTTGGACTGTGGGAGGAAGCCGGCGTACCCGGGGAGAACCCACGCAAACACAAGGAGAACATGCAAACACCACACAGAAAGACTCTGGACCTTCTTGCTGTGCAGCAACAGTGCTAACCACCATGCTGCCCATAACCCATATGAATAATAATCCTGGACAATCTACAGAAACTGATTACTTAACAGACACACCAATGCTTAGTGAAAAGGAAGACATTTACACACAGATTTTTAAAGTGAATTAAAGGCTTATATATAAAATAATGTAAAAGGTCAGTTTTTATAACACGAGTATTTACATCCCCCTTTCTTAATAAAATGAAACAACTGACAGCGTATGCCCTGAGAATATTTAGTTACTGTATATCCTCTCTGGCTAATGTCAAATTAGTTCGAAATATGCATGATTCTGATCCCTACATCAGCATGGATTAGCACTCTCATCACTTGTGTGTTTTCCGAAAGAACGAGCTGGGATGGCACCACAGCATCAATTAGTCATGTAAATGTCATCATCATTATTTAGACTGGGTTTTGATGCCTTTATCCTGAGAAGCCGGTTTTAAATGAAAGCTTAAAATGAAACAAGAATGGGGAAATCTCCGCTGATGATATCCACACAGCTGTAGATAAAATATTAAACACAGACCTCCAGGGCATGAAGGCTATCTGATTGGCAATAAAAACGGCTTGAACAATTTTAAACAACGCTAATTGGGATGGGAAAGACAATGAGATACGGCAGCAGAGGAAACACAATGAGAAAGTTCAGAGATAGCATGTGATCACAGATCAGTTTGCATTATGTTCCCCTTTATTACCTAAGATTTAATTGTACACGAAAACAATATGCTCTATCCTCCCGCCTGTTTCATACGCCTCACCATCTGTTGTTTTTCTTACTCAACTGTTCTCTTATGTTGCACTTCGCTCTAACAGTGGCCAAGATTGTCTAACTGTACCTCAATTTCTACAGAGATGAAAAAATGGAATGAACAAAAGGCCTCTTTCGACACACGTATATTTTCTCTCAGTCCAGAATAGAATGATTCTATCTGCAGCCATCACAGAAAATCTAATCATACAAGAAAAAAGAAAGAAGAAGAAGAAGAACGTGGCCACCTTTGGCTCCTCGTGATGTCAAACTCAGGATAAAGGTAGACAGATAGAGCTGCATACCTCCTAAAACTCTGAGTACTGTCAGTGCACAGCATCAACAAAGTACTTTTCTCGGTGCTTCCTCTCAGGCCTTTGATAAGCTTTAATAAATGTTAATAGAATACAGACTGCTTGGGGTAGAGTTTAGGAATTACAAATTGCTGAGCTCATTCTCAGGCATCCTCAAGGGACTTCTTGGACTGCAACACCTTGACACATTCCCTCGAGGGCACAAACGGAAAGGAATGAGAATTGTGCAAGAATGTGAATTTGACTACAGGGAGATGCTGCCAAGCAAGCGCGCAGATGGCTGTGTCAAGCTGGCAGAGAACGACGGAGAGAGGAGGGGTGGGTGGCACGTGGCCGTCTTTGGCACACCACAAGCATCTGGCACAAGAGGAACGTGCATCCCACCAACATCACTGCCACCCTCATCGCTGACGACAGCCCCGCCTCCCCCCTCTATATTCGGTTTATCGCACCACCCAGCATCTATGAAGACAATGGGACAGTGAAATTCTAGCGTGTCTGTGTCCCCTCGTTGCTGGAGCATTTCTCTTTGTGATATGAATGTGCATGGCTCAAGGTTTATGATAATCTCATCCCAGGGCTGATGGTGTCATGCAGGACTGGGTGGTCGCAGGGAAGTGAAGCATAGAGAAAATTTGCAGCTGTTGTGAATGAGAGGTTTTGTTATAAAGGTGGGAGCCTTACTGCAATGGCACAACCTTCTTTGCAATGAACTGATGAAGTTGTACACATTGAGCTCCCAAGCGGTACCCTCTTACACACCGCATGGCCGTTTTTTAAGGTTTGTCTTGGTCTTGCACACATTTATGGGTCTAATGGCTATAATAGGGGATCTTTTCCCCTGGTGCTCAGTTCAAAAAAGGCTCAAACACAGAAAAGGCGGAAACATTTCAGAAGTTTTTCAACATTATATGAACCCAAGTAGTTTGCATCTTCTTTAGTCTTTAGTTGTCCATAATTACATCTTTTTGTAACTGTCATCTCTAGGCTAACAAATTTCACGATACCATGCGCATTTAACATTTATCACATTTTCTTACAGAACCAGTATTTTACACAGATATGCATCCTGGCACTTTAGCATGCATCTCGTTAATGAGTTTAAACATATGAGATCAACAATCTGGTATCCATTTACCGCCTGTGAGGAGATTCCTGCTAAGACCCAATCACTTGGCAGAGACCTGGCCTCACAGCATCCAAAATGAGCTGCACAGCGATACATTGAACACATTGGCAAAACACACAGCAGTGTCTTATCTACACTGGCATGCAAACAAGCCAACACATTACAAGGGCAAAACATTATGGCAAAACACATTCATTTTCAACAATGTCTCACACAGTTTAATGAGTTTTACAACAAAACAATGTACGCCATTGCACTATATTAGTATCACTGCTATGCCTTTATAGTACTTCTCTTTTAGCCAAACCCTTAAGATTCACATTTATATGACGAGTAAATGCTTTAGATATATGACATAGATTTGTTGAGCATCAAATGTATTATATATATATTTGTAATCTTTAATCTATACCAAAATAGAAACTAATAGGCCACCTGATTTCCAAAACATGGAGATACAATAATGAACAACAGTAGCGTATGATTTAAATCAAATTTTGTGACATTCAAATCTGGAGAATTCATTTTTTCTTTATGTTTGTCTCTTTTTGTTTTAATACATTTTATGTATTTGTGTAACATTATTGCAGTGCACATGCTGTAGTCTCATAGCATTGTATTATAAAGCTCAATGTTACACCACTGTATATGATGGTGATGTTTCCTGGTGTGCTAAAAGCATTTTTGCCCAAAATCAAAAGGTAAAAAATGTAGATCTCTGACTTGGTGACAATTGTAAGAAGTAAATAAAATACAATTTTGTTTGTCTTTTACTCTTTAGTGTGAACAGACTGGCCTAAAACATCAAACATCTTAGATAAGAATGACATTGCTGCAAAGATGACAGCAGACACTGATGCACACAGCCATGAATGATAAAAGGACCTCCCACTGCACGGGGACAGCGAGGGTCAAGTTCAAATTTTTTGTATCATCTGCACTCCAGAAGAATCTATAGAGAAATAAAAAGGATTATAGATCTACTCCCAACCCATGCTGCAGGGCTTCATCATCAGCCCCTGTGCTGGGAAGGGGAGCGTGCAGAGGGCTTTGACAGACTCACACCATTTCAGTGTCGAGACAAAAGCACCATGCTGCTTTATCCAGCAGGAGGTGTTTAACCAGCTTCAGAGGGCTACTGGGACTCGCTGCCTGCCAGATGACCTGTTTACTGCTGCGTGCTGCCAAGATTTTTTTTTAAGGACAATTCATATTTTAGACTGTTTTTTCTTTGTTATGTTGTGTTTTCTGGATATTCTATGGCCAAGTATTGTGATATACATGTTTGTAGACCTTTTTTTAATCTTTACTCTGACATTTGTTTCTTACTTTTCTAGAATTAATTTTCCAACACTGAAAAATAAACTGTGCAGTTATTTTTATTAGTTTTGGGTAGAAAAGGATATATAATACATCATATATAATACATCAAAAGACAAACCATGCTATTGCTGCATTGTGAACTTTTCATTTTCGCTAACTGGATTGTAAAAATAGTTTTTATGACTTTCTTTGAACATATCGCTGTATCAAAGCTGAACATTACCTATAGGGAAATTATGTCTACTCATTTTTCATCATTTTGAATAACAATAAAAATATCACTATTGATGTTTTTTTAATTATATTAAGTAACACTCACCATGCAGGTTTACTTTACTTTACTATTGACATGAGAGGTGCAGTGGCACCAGCATCTTTGACAAAACTGTTATATTTACTAAACTTTACTACAGTAAAAAGAGTTGACCAGTCAAGTATTATTCAATTATTATTGAATAATATAGTATTATCTCTGAAATAATAACAGAGTGGCTGGGTAGTAAGCATGACCCATTATTACCCACAAAGCATTTCATTACCATTATCATCGACCTGCAAGTAAGAATTCTTAGGTTTCAGGCTGTGCTAAATGACAGTTAGTGACGAATGTGGTTAAAACTGAGATTGAAGTTCACCCATTATTTCAGTGTAAACAATACTTCAGCCGTGATCTCCAAGCCTCTGCCGCATTGTTGTGTGAATGATTTACGACACGCACTGCTGACTGAACCGCTACACCACTGGAAGCCCGTGTGTACATGTAACAAAATACAGGGAGTGCAGAATTATTAGGCAAGTTGTATTTTTGAGGAATAATTTTATTATTGAACAACAACCATGTTCTCAATGAACCCAAAAAACTCATTAATATCAAAGCTGAATGTTTTTGGAAGTAGTTTTTAGTTTGTTTTTAGTTTTAGCTATTTTAGGGGGATATCTGTGTGTGCAGGTGACTATTACTGTGCATAATTATTAGGCAACTTAACAAAAAACAAATATATACCCATTTCAATTATTTATTTTTACCAGTGAAACCAATATAACATCTCCACATTCACAAATATACATTTCTGACATTCAAAAACAAAACAAAAACAAATCAGCGACCAACATAGCCACCTTTCTTTGCAAGGACACTCAAAAGCCTGCCATCCATGGATTCTGTCAGTGTTTTGATCTGTTCACCATCAACATTGCGTGCAGCAGCAACCACAGCCTCCCAGACACTGTTCAGAGAGGTGTACTGTTTTCCCTCCTTGTAAATCTCACATTTGATGATGGACCACAGGTTCTCAATGGGGTTCAGATCAGGTGAACAAGGAGGCCATGTCATTAGTTTTTCTTCTTTTATACCCTTTCTTGCCAGCCACGCTGTGGAGTACTTGGACGCGTGTGATGGAGCATTGTCCTGCATGAAAATCATGTTTTTCTTGAAGGATGCAGACTTCTTCCTGTACCACTGCTTGAAGATGGTGTCTTCCAGAAACTGGCAGTAGGACTGGGAGTTGAGCTTGACTCCATCCTCAACCTGAAAAGGCCCCACAAGCTCATCTTTGATGATACCAGCCCAAACCAGTACTCCACCTCCACCTTGCTGGCGTCTGAGTCGGACTGGAGCTCTCTGCCCTTTACCAATCCAGCCACGGGCCCATCCATCTGGCCCATCAAGATTCACTCTCATTTCATCAGTCCATAAAACCTTAGAAAAATCCGTCTTGAGATATTTCTTGGCCCAGTCTTGATGTTTCAGCTTGTGTGTCTTGTTCAGTGGTGGTCGTCTTTCAGCCTTTCTTACCTTGGCCATGTCTCTGAGTATTGCACACCTTGTGCTTTTGGGCACTCCAGTGATGTTGCAGCTCTGAAATATGGCCAAACTGGTGGCAAGTGGCATCTTGGCAGCTGCACGCTTGACTTTTCTCAGTTCATGGGCAGTTATTTTGCGCCTTGGTTTTTCCACACGCTTCTTGCGACCCTGTTGACTATTTTGAATAAAACGCTTGATTGTTCGATGATCACGCTTCAGAAGCTTTGCAATTTTGAGACTGCTGCATCCCTCTGCAAGATATCTCACTATTTTTGACTTTTCTGAGCCTGTCAAGTCCTTCTTTTGACCCATTTTGCCAAAGGAAAGGACGTTGCCTAATAATTATGCACACCTGATATAGGGTGTTGATGTCATTAGACCACACCCCTTCTCATTACAGAGATACACATCACCTAATATGCTTAATTGGTAGTAGGCTTTCGAGCCTATACAGCTTGGAGTAAGGCAACATGCATGAAGAGGATGATGTGGACAAAATACTCATTTGCCTAATAATTCTGCACTCCCTGTACAACATGACTGCACATGCACAAACGTAAAGGGGCCTACAGCAGCCGGGCTATGACCCTGTTTTAAATTACTTCTTTGTGATGCAATTACCTCTCTTGCTGGAAACTAATGTTGGCTTTTTGTCTCACCATCTTTTGTTTTGTCAGTGTATCCTCTGGGGACCATCTTCACAAACACTCTGTGACCTTGCCTCCTATTTAGACACCAATACCCAGCCACGCAAAAAAATAAATGTGCTACTCTTAGAGACATTCGGGATGATGACAACTGTCAAAGGACTCTCAGTGGAAACATGGGGGATAGGAATAGGAAATGGGATGCTCAATGGTGTGTGGAAAGTGTGTGTGTGTGTGTGTGTGTGTGTGTGTGTGTGTGTGTGTGTGTGTGTGTGTGTGTGTGTGTGTGTGTGTGTGGTGTGTGTGTGCATTGATGTGGCAACAATAAACTACAAAAGGAGATGAAGGAAAGCACTGAAGGTTTATCATCTTTAAGTTGTTGTCTCCTGTTTCCTGTGCTGTGTGGTCAATGCAACAATACCAGGTAAGAGAAGAACTGCTGTCTTCAGCACTTGTTCAAGTTACCAAAATAAAATGCAAAACTTTTGTTTACCTCACAACCACTCTCTCAGTGCGTACTCTTTGCCTGCCACTTCACAGGGGCAGAAAAACTTCCACGACTGGAACTTTCTGTTTCCACTTTTGAAGCCTGCAAAACAAGAATACACAAATCATAATTGTGAACTGATCTTTACGAATAATATAAAATGCAATGTGCCAAATGGTTGTCATTTATGAAATTGCATGTGAAGTCACTACCTATTTTTAGCATAAAATCAAAACAGAATTGATGCCAGCATTACTTACAATGTGCTCAATTATCTGCTTTTCGGTGTCATTCATTCCAGTGTGGGCTGTTTGGACCATAAAAATCAATGTGGGCAGATGGCTGAGCAGTAAATTACATATAAAAGTCAGTTAATGCAGAAACCCACAGACAGAAAACAGATAAATGGAGCAAATGCATAAAGTACTGATAGTCATAATCTGAATTAAATACCATGCCGCCACCCTCCCCAGTCAGTGTCCTTACTTCACCCACTCTGTGCATGCAATGTCTCCTGCCTACTAATAATACAATCTAGGTGTGAAATCAACACGGAGCTGTAGCATCTGTTTGCAAACTGAAGTTACTCCAGTAACAATTGAATTTCTTGTCTGGAAGAAAATGCTTTAACTCTGGTGAAATGCTGCCTTTGCACACAGACTTGACTAAATTTACCAAATACAGATCACTGGCTTGTCTACTAATTTGGAGGAAAAATCCAATCCAGCAATATCCTTGTTATAAACCATATTACACATGCCAGCTTAAGTAAATATGATACAAAAAATACATTCTGACAGAGTAACTATGATTTCAGAACTGCTGTTAACTTGTCTTAAGTTAAGAAATATTCAATATGATTCTTTGTATAGAAATACTAAACTTTCCTTCCCATTCCCACATATTCCTGCTTCATGAAGTTTACCATCCTTCATTCAAGGCTTAGCAGCTCAAGAACAATGTCATACTACTTAAAGCCACATCTCTGATGAAGAAAAGTCATAACTCACTGATGATATGGCAGCCACTGGAGGTCCCTCAATCTTGGGTTGCCAGAAATCTGGACATAAGACAAATAAAGGTTGAGGCCTACAAAATTGTGAAGTGATGCAATATATTCTTGAGGTAAAAAACAAAAATGCAGCCTTGTGTTTGTGTGTTAAAAGATCTACAGATTTCAATTAACAGTTCACAACCCAATTTTGAGTTTCTATTGAGCAGTAATATTTTTACCAGACCTTTAAAGAACATTTTTGGTGTCGTGCTGCATTTCTTACCGAGTTTGTTGTATGGGAGTGCAATTTTCTCATTTCCAGCAACTATAATGGAATTTCTATACCATCGGTTAATGTCAGCCATTGGTGTCAGTCACTCTGAATCAAAGAGCCATGGACTTATTCCTAATCTCACAATTCTGCACCAAGATTCAATAATCAAAGAGGGAGAAATCCATCATGGAAGGCGCACAGAGACTAATTTCTCTACCAGCAGTATCCCCAAGAGGCTGATGCAATACAGCCACGTTTCGTGCTGAGAGTAAAAGAAAGACTAACACAGTGTCTAAATCTGCTTCAGAAGTCTAGTCATGTTAATTTAACAAAATTGGAGTGTATTTTTACAGTTAATGAATTCTTAGTAATATGGCAGAATGTGATTGGAAAGTAAAGCAAACACTCAACTCTGGAATTATATTACTGCCACAATACAATACTATAGCATTTTGTCATTTACTTAGATATTGCTCAAGCTTTCAGCAGCAAGTGAACCTTGAGTTTTGCTCTATCACAGTAATATAGTGGGGTTTAAAGGATCAGTTCTTCCAATATTGAATGAAGCCTGTGCATTATTAAGAGAAACTAAGTAACAGTTTTTGGAAAGGCATGTTATTGTGGAGATTTTTGTTTCTTGAAATTATTTTTGATTAAGGAAGCTTTTTGATTTGTAGTCTCGAAGCAGGTAAAGGCTTCTAGCAGGTAAAAACGTCCGCGTGGATAGCATTCATCAAATCTCAAAACCATCGACCAGTGTCTGATGATGATGATTTACCCTTCTTACTGTTTTTATGAGTGGGTGGGAAAAGAAAAATTGGCCCGGACAGCTACTACTGTAGCTGCCTTTAGAATGGGTTTCCAGTCTCATTTTGGTAAGTCTTGCTGATAGATACATTAGAACCTGAGCAAAGATTCCCTTCATACTGTGTTACTAGTCGTGTTTTGAACGTCATACAAATGTGTGTGAGATTTTGTGCGTATGCATTGTAAAGTGCACACCTGGACATATATGTATCCCTCAGCGTGTGCATTGTGTAGATACTGTATGTGACCTTTCAAAGTGTGCATGAACCACTTATGTGTTTATGTGGGTGCATAAGGCGGGTGGAATCGGTACACCAAACCACGTTAGAGCTGTCACAAGCAGAGCTGAAATTGGATTAGTGTCACCCGTGATAAGGAGAAGGGGCGAAAGAGGGAAGAAGAGAAAATTGGAAGAAAGGAAGCGGCTATTTCACCACCAATACTTCCCTCTCTACCTCCACCTCCACAATAATTTCATTTCAAATTCTAGGCTCTGAATACAAAACCGCAGAGCCATACCGTTATGGAGCCAGCTGAAGTTAATAGAATATTTATATGCAGACTGCGGAACCCTGAATTCTCTTTCTTTCCGAATAGCACCCCCCCTACGCACTTCCCTTTCTCCTATCTCTAGTTTTAGAATTGCCTTTGTTAGGATTTGACACTATTTTTACACCTCCAAGAGCACTGTATTTCCATTGGTTGCAGTTGAAAGGGCCTGTAGAGAGACTGAGTGAATATGAGCAGTGTTTGGTCAGGTGCTGTTACCTTCACCTCGCAATGGCACACAGAAATAGGTGTAAAAACATCCTCACACCACATGCTTTTAAATGTCAAAGGAAGATTCAGTTAAATTAATGCAGAGTAACGCAGACGGGGGGTTACTAGATATGTTAAACCAAGAAAACACTTAAATAGAGTCTGTCTGATAAATTAAAGTTGGTTAAATGATTTCCAAAAGCAACACATCATACCACAATCTAAAGAAGCAACTGAGAGACAAAGTCATTAACCTCCTTCTAGGTTGGAAGCAGTTAAAAAGCCATTTCTAAGGTTCTGGGACTCCAGCAATCTGCGGTTAGAGCCATTATCGACAAGTGCAGAACAACTGGAACATTGATGAAACTTCCCAGGAATGGCCAGCCTACCAAAATTACTTCAAGAGAGCGTCAACAATTTATCAGTGAAGTCAGAAAAGAACCCAGAATGACATCTAAAGAACTTCAGGCCTCACTTGCATCAATTAAAGTCAGTGTTCATGATTATACAATAAGAAAGAGACTGAGGAAAAATGGCATCAATGAGAGATTTCAAAGGAAAAAACCACTGCTGATCAAAAACAGCGCGAAACCCCAAAACATCCTGATAACCTGAAGACATTTGAGAGAATATTCTATGGATTGACAAGACAATCTGTTAACTTTTTAGAGTTCCGTTACACCTGGCATAAAAGCAACATAACATTTCATAAAAAGATCATCATACCAACAGTCAAACATGGTGGTGTTAGAGTGATATTCTTAGGCTGCTTTAGGGACCAAAACAAATCCGCAATTCCGCTCTCTAAAAGAAAACCATGAAGGACCCAAGTGTGCTGAAGTTCAAGCACACTTGGGTTATGTAGTAGGACAAACATCTGAAACACACTAGCAAGTCCACCTCTGAATGGCTAAGAAAAACACAAAATAAAGCTTCTGGAGTTACCTAATCAAAGTCTGGACTTAAATCGGACCTTTCATGCTTGAAAACCCTCAAATGTGGTTGAATTAAAATAATTCTGCAGAGAAGACTGGGACAAAAATCACTCACAGTTATATGGAAAAAAAAAACATTGCCAGTAAAAGCAAATTCTTGATTGTAGTTCTTTGTGCCAAGGGTGAAACAGGTTTGGTGATCTTTTTTTCCTTTAATAAATGAAATCATCTCTTATGAAAGGAAAAAAAGCTACACTTTCCAACCCAACTACATTTCGGATTTCCTTTGGTTATTTTTGTCTAATATTAACATTTGTATGATGATCTGAAGTGTGACAAATGTGCAAAAAACTAAGGAATCAAGGAGATGGAAAACACGTTTTCACGGCTCCTTATTTGATGAATCATAGCAATAATCTGGAAACGCTGCCTTAAATGATGGTGGAAAGCTGGAGACAGCTGGTGTTGGAAGAGACTGAGAGTTGGTCTTTGTAGAAATAGTAAAAAAAGAGAGAGAGAGGGAAAAGTATCAGGTGAAGTAAAGAGTACGGGGAAAGATAGAGATGCTGACAGGTGAAACTGAAAAGAGAGGGAGGGAAGACAGGGGGAAGAACTCACAGAGGAGCTATAAATACAGCAAAAGTGAGGACCTTGGTTGCTGCATAAAGTCACAATAAGATGCTTCGACATTGTTAGCATTCAGCTAGCGTCGCTTTATGGAGCAGCTCCTGCTGTGTCTACAGTAAAACCAATAAGAGTGTGGTATCATGGGATTGTGCAGGATAAATATGGAATATTCGTTTGCAGTGGGAGGTGTGTGTGCACGCGCATGTGTGTGTGTGCATGCGGGGGAGAAAGGGGTAGGTGTGGGGGGCATGGTTCAGTGGATTGAGAGATAGGACGGCTGGGATACAGATAGACTCCCATTAAGTATTCCACCACAGGGTCACAGCAGTTACAGCTCCTCCACAGAGGCAGAGATTTCCATTTTGTCACATCGCAGAATTCATACCTGCAGCTTTAGTGCAGTCACAGCCCTGCTACAGCAAAGGGATGTGTAATTTTATCTTGAAGGGCTGCTGGTTATAAAATATAAGCAGCAGTTTATGGTGCGAGTTTGTCACCCGATAACTCCATCGCCCGAGTCTGCTGAAATGCTCCAATAACCTGATTGTGCTTTGTGCTGATGCTTTAATCAATGTCTCTTATTTGAATGGTGAAGTCGTTTCGTGCTTCGATGATATAAAACTTATATAAACCGCTATCTTTTTGCCGTAGCTGAATAAGCCCAACTATGCATGGCTTCCTCCAGTGACCCCGATTCTCTCCAAAGATTGGATCCCCGCTCTGTTAGGGGAGTTATCGGCGTCAGCCAGCCCAGATAACCAGCAAGGACAGAAAAGAAACATATATGAGTAAGAGTGAAAAAGATACGGCCAGTGCATGCGGTGGAGTAATAGGAAAAACAGGGCTGGGTGCCCATTTGTGTAAGTGTGTTGCTGTGTGTGTTTCTGTTGTTCACATCAAACAATAGGAGGGAGGTGTTCCTTGGCTCCCTGTTAGCGTTTGAAAAATGGTATGAATGGACACCTTTTGAAACAGCGACACTTCTGTCTTTGTGAGAACGGAAGGAAGGCGGGGTGTAATATTGGTGAAGCAAAAGAAGATGAGTCATGTCATCTTTAATGAAAGCTCTCGCAGCATCTGTGTGGAGTTGTGGTTGGCACCATCAGCACATTGTTATCTCCCTCTGTTCCCAGGCTAAGAGGCAGCAGCAGACCTCCCAGACCAGAGTGTGGTAAAAGCTGCACTAGAGGCCATTAAAGACAGAAGGCAGCATGTAGAATATAGGGGACAGCTTGGAAGAAAGAGGCAGGGAACGGGGCAGGAAGCCATACAATAAATGGAACAGAGAGTGCCTCATTATCGCTCAGAGCAGGTATTACAGGTTAGCTGTCATCACCCTTTTGGTTGCCTGGTGGAGAGTAGGTGCGGTGGAAAGCGGTGGCTAGATGGCTCAAAGTGTTTTCTTAATTAGACCTCCACATGATAGGAGTAAGTCTCTTAACCTTCCAGGTCAAGATTTAAATATTAAAAAAGTTAAAGTAAAAAACGTATTTCTCTTTGTTCATGACTAAAACCAGTCTTTTCATGGAGTAAAAGGATATTTTGAACTAGGTCTGTATATTTTGCAACAGGCCAAATATAAAAGGCCACAAATGTCAGAAAATGACAGAATGCTTGATCTTCGCTGTCTGGCCTTACCAAAAGGCCACAGCCACACATTTTTTAGTTTTTAATTTCTGCCAGTGGAAGCAGAAGAAGAGCCAGTAATAAATAAAAGATGTTGTAACAGTGCCCCCTTGTGGATATGTTTAAATATTTACCTCATCTTAGAAACTGAGTAAGCCCCAATAGCTGACAGGTTTTTTTTGTTTTCTTTTGTTTTTGTTATTTTAAATAAAGCTTCACTTATCATATGTGCCTGTTCCAGTATGACAAAATACTCTTTTCAAATGCAAAAGTACTTTCTGGTGGTCAAAACAGTCATGATATGAGTCAAAACACAAATGTTTGTCAAATTTTAACCTTCACTGATCAAGGGGTAGATAATAGTAGCCTTAACAGGAGGCCCGAATGTTTTGAATGGATCCATTTAGCTACACTTCACAAAGCAACAAAACCTTTCAAATGCCAATCTCAACACAATGCCTGTCAGTTTAATGTGCACCTGACTGTAATTATGCAAATTTAAAGTAATTAGTCAAACAACCTGTAGCCCTAATGAGTTTTTGCAAAAGAGTACAAGCTAATTTCGAATAATGAGCCTGACACTGTGAACTAAGATGGAAACTGAGCTTCTTTTTAAGGGATTCCCATAACCAGTCACAACCAGCCACAGACCTCTTTCTTAACAAATGCCTCACAAATTAAACTTTCTTATTTTTTTATTACCTGCCACAAACATGCCTTGGTGTTACTATGTTGGATGAGGTCATCTATTGACCTGGCATCCAAGAGTCAGGGGAGAGCACATGTCAGCTGCAGGTGGAAACTCTCAGCACTGGGTAATGCTGGCAGGCACAGTCGGAGAGCCTTGGGTAATACAGCACTAAGTGAATGTAGGTAAGGGGCCTTGTCTTTGCACTTTTTCATGCTTTGCAGAGTTTTTTGTCTTCATTTTATGGATTTTATTGTCGATAACTGATGGGTTACAAGCATTACACACTGGTTGATTACCTAGCGATGCATCTTCATTGCCTTGTATTTTCTATAACAATAAAATTTTACAGTATGTGTAAAACAAAGCAGCAGTGGGTGTGCACAGCTATAGCAGTTTTTTGTTTAATACTTTCCCTGACATTCTTTCCTAGATGTAGCTGGAGTCTGGAGAAGCTGCCCGAGTTTCCATGACTGTTGTGTGTGTCACAGGTAAAAAGGATATTATCTTGTTCTAATCAATGAATACATGTGGACTCAATATGAACTGTATGCCCTGTTTTTTTTATTTTATGGAGACTGAGAGCTGACCCAATCTCAAGTTTCTGAGACATCAGATGTATAAGTCTGTTTTTGTTTTTCATGCCACAGTATATTGTGATGATTGCTTGGTTTAGGAACAATCTTCACAATATCTTGGATTTCTGTACTTAAACAGAAATAATCAAATTCTGAGCAGAAACTAATGATGCTGCACAAAAGAGAGAATACCCAAAAAAGGGTATTCTCTCTTTTATACAGTGACAACTTGTTCCTGCAAGGTAATATAGGGGGGGGAAACCTGTATATAAGTACCTTATATAGCAATAGTGGGGTTGAATTGTGATCTTCAACCCCAATGAGGAGTGTGTAGAAACAGCACAGAGTAGGAACAGATTACAAACTACTAAGTTTTGTGGCAACATGAAAAAAAAACCTTTACATTAAATGTTATTTAAATTATACAAACAACATTTTGTTTTACTGCTTATGAATAACCGTGGGACCATTTTTTTAGGTTTTGGGGAGAAATGTGCATGATTTCATCAATAAGTTTGGCAACTTGCTTCCCCAAGCTGCAGCCACCAAGTTTCTGTGTGGAGGAGGACTGTGAGACGAGCCTCATGCTGCACTACCGCAGCACCCGCAAGGGCTTCACCCTGTTTGTCAAAGGTAACAAGAAACATGATGGGGTAAACAGCGGGTGTGCAAAATGGTTTACCAGAGCAACAGGAAATTGGTTTGACCCCAAACCCTAGACCTATCTGTAATGCAATGCTTACATCTCTCCTGTGTTTGTGTGACTTTCTTTTTTATTGCATGCTGGGAAAGGGTCTAGTCTAACAGGTCTAAGTGTGATCAAGTAAGAAAAAGTTCTTTAACAATAAAAGTTGCTTTGAAGTATTTTGGCCAATTTGTGCCAAAAACACAAAATGAGTGTTTTTTAACACTCTACACTAGCTATAGTATACATACAAAGTGTGTACATGTGTATGTACTGTATACTATAGCTGCTGTAGTATATTAACAAAGCTCTGCTTTTAATCTGGCCAAACTACTTCAAAGAGTATATGTATATGTATATGTATATGTATTTTAAGGAAATGGAGAGAAAAACCTTTTGTCAACAAATGAATGAGCACAGTTGTTGAAACGGAAAGGTTTAACCTATTCAGTCCTTCATTTAAAATAAAACTAAATATAAACCTACTACAGACAGCTCATAAATTAAGGTTACGCAAGCCGATTGTAACTTAATTTCCTGTGCACGAAGTTGACCTCTACACATTCATGAGCACCATGCGCTTGTCTGATTGCAGCAGGGTAGCTCTCCTAAGTGGGACGACAATTCTACAACACAGATATTGAAGTAGAAATCCTATCTTATTTATGTGGTAGGTACTCAGACTTTGAACTATCAGTCCAGCTACTGTATGCCTGATCTTGACCCTATGTCAGTTTGTTGAGCATGCAAAAGATATCATCCTCTTCAGTGAGGCACCAGGCAGCATTTGTGTTTTCACTTGGAGAGCAAGTGATAGATAAGTGTTTATTGGGATGGGACTCTGGGTAAAGACAGGATTCACAACGGAACAAATATGAATTATGCAACCTAGTGAAACCTGCATGATTCTGTCAGTATTGTCTGCAGTTACTTGTACACATTTCTTTTCTTCCATATTTACTTGTGATTTCAGATTGGCTTACATGAAATGGGACTCGCTCTGGTATTTACATGCACAGATGCAATTAAATTGAAACAATGTAACAAGTTTTGAATATGTCATGCATGTTTCTTCCAGAGCGAATAGCTTATTTCATGTGTTTGATTAGCTTCCTGAAGATAAATATCTATCTCCTAGATCTTGTTATTATGTTGCTCTTAATTCGTTAAGAGTCTTAACTCTCTGCAGAGGATCATTTCCTTCTTTTCTTCCCTTTTGGATCACTTTGACACCACACTTAGAATTGGAGTGAGTCAAAGGAACTGGCAGTCTACAGATATTCTTAAACAATACATGAGTGATTTGGTCTTTGCGATGCTTGGCGCTCATATCAACATCACCCCACTCTCAGGGATTACACCTTTTCACCAGTACACCACTCACTGTCTCACTTACACTAGATTTTGGTTAGCAGTGTCATTTTGAGGGATATCACAGACACTCAGATTCATCCTATCACTATCAACAATCATGCACCGATATCTATCTCTCTGACAGAGAAAAGAGTCACACCACCAATAATGAGCTGGAGATTTAATACATCATTATTGGAAGAACAAGATTTCATTAATTTATTTCAAAAAGGAATGGGCAATGCATTTAAATAATAATGACCTGCCAGGAATATCACCGTGTGTTTTATGGGGAGCAGGAAAAGTAGTAATGGCAGGCAAAATATTATCTTACTGTTCATATAAGAAAAAGAAGGGGAAAAATGCTGGTATTAGAACTAGAACAAAAAATTTAATCACTAGAATCTGCCTATGCTGCCTCACCACAAGAACATGTAATTAATAACCTGAGAAAACTAAAAGTAGTATTAAATGAAATAATTAACAGAAGAACAAACCTTCTGATGCACAGTTTGCTTTGGGAGAACTTTGGAGATGGTAGTAGGTAGTTGGAAAACATTACTCATGATCCACAACAAAGAAACAAATCTTTTAAAGAATTTTATGATGCTTTATACTCATCACAGATTAATCCCTCCAACGCTGATGTCGCAGAATTTCTTAACAATATAAATCTAGCAAAACTAAATGACAAACAGATTGTGGCTCTGGATTCACCTCTTTCAATCTCTGAAATCCATGAAACCCTACAGTATCTCCCAAACAATGAAGCCCCAGATCCAGGTGTTTTTTCAGCAGAGTTTTACAAAGATTTATGGCCTATTAGTCTACTTCTTAAACCAAGCAAGAATCCTGCTTCCCCATCCAGCCCAGTATCTCTTATAAACATAGACCTTAAAATATTTTGCAAAGTCCTTGAGAGAAAATTAGAAAAACAATCACTCCATTCATAACACAACCTGATCAAACAGGTTTGATTAAAGGCAGACACTCATCGAATAATACACAGACTAATATATATAATAGGCTATTGTTCCATCAAGAAATCTGAAACCACAGTTGTCTCCCCAGATGCAGAGGAAGCATTTGACTGGGTAAACTGGAAAACATACATTTGGATTTAGTTCATTCTTCATATACAGGATTAAAACACTGTACAGCACTCCAAATGCTTGTGTTAGAACAAATGATCTTACTTCACAAAGCTTCAACCTACAGAGGGGCACCAGACACTTTCACCTCCCTCTTTGTTATTTTTATCAAACCATTAGCAGCAGTAATCTAAGAAAGTGTAGATATCAAAGAACTGAAAATACCGACCATAAGATAAGCCTATATGCTGATGATGTATTACATTTACTCGGGAACTCACAAACCTCGCTTATAAAGACAATCACTACTCGATCAACTGGAGTAAGTCAATAGTTTTACCTTTGAATTGTAATTTTCAAAACACCACCACTTCACTACAGTCAGGTAACATTAGATATCTAGGTATTAACTTTTCCACCAAGGTCTCAGACCTGGTACAGTTAAATCATATTCCTTTATTAAAAACAGTGGAGGATGATCTCACACGTTGGAGAACTTTACCTATATCACTCATGGGAAGAGCTGAGACCATGAAAATGATGATTCTGCTGAAAATAAACTACTTATTTTCACTGATCCCTAATAAACCCTCTCTTATTTGGTTTAGATCACTAGATTCAAACATTTGGAACTTTTTATGGAAAATCAAACCATCACAGATAAGCCTAAAACCAAAACACAATGGTGGTGTAGAACTACCAAATTTTTATCACCACTTCCTATCCAATAGATTGCTATATCTTTCAAAGTGTTTTAAACCAAGCGTATTCGACAGCTCTTGGCTGGGCCTAGAACAAGCATTCTGTGGAAATGTAAAACTGCCTTTCATTAGCCCCACTATTAAACATTTCTCTGACAGCCTGGTGGGAATTCTAAAAAAATAAATAAATATGTATCACTTATCCATGTAAACTAACACCCATTTGGAACAATCTAGATATTTATCAGAAGAAGAATATAATAAGTTTTTCATTGTGGCAAGAGAAAAGGTTAAAAAAAATCTGGAACATGTTGTACAAGATGGAAAGTTTATGTCATTTGAAGAATTTGTATCAAAATCTAGAATCAGCAAAGGTAAATTTCTTGAATTTCGGCAACTGAAATCCATACTGGGAAAAATAAATCCCTATTATTGCGGCTTCCCACCCTCATTACTCATTACAAGTACATTTGTGACAAAGACACATACACAGGCACTCTGCCTCTCTCACACACACAAACACTCACACTACAAGAAGACTGTTAATTTACATATGAGTGCATTTTCAAATTTTTGTGTTCCAGGTATTGTATGTTTGTTTTTTCGTGAAGGTGAAGCAGTTGGTGATACATTATGCATTCTCCCTAAATCCCCACCCCCTCTTCCTTTTACCCCCCTGCCTTTTCTGCTTTGGACATTGTCATACTATAACATATAATAAATGAAATTACCCAAATAGAAATTACAAAATAAACAGATAAATGATTCACATGAACAAGAGGAGGCTATAAAGATTTTATATAGCTGTTCTTGGAAAAGAAAAATGTGTTTGGCACCACAGTGCATTCAGATCACAACTCTGATTGCAAAAGCTGCCAGACAGAACAGGATTTTTTTTAAACTCTCTGCAGAGGATCATTTCAGTCTAAAGGCCAGCATTTTTGGAAAGAGCAAAAATGGACCCACACATTTACAGCAAAGATGGATGGTTGAATCATTGGCATTATAAATTTTTTTTCCACTGATCAATTTCCAGAAATATTTAACTGGGGCCCCTGAAACTAACTGAAATGTCAATCCATTTGAGGCCATTAATCCTGACAAGGACTTTTTTTGAGAATGTTTATTCTGTTTTAGCTTTTACAACCATAGAACATATAACATGTGAATTGGGATATTATGTTATTTTTATAGCACTGTTCATGATAAATATGACAAAGTGCTTTATAACAAAACATTATCTGAAACCATAAAGATAAAAACTAACCATAAGCAAGTTTAATAAAATGAGTTTTTAGCTGCTTTAAAAAAAAAACAACTGATTACCAAGTCCACAGATTTCAGTCTCAGTAGGAGAGCGTTCCAGATTATGGGGGCCACTGTTGCACAAACTCTGTCTCCTTTAGTTCTCAGGCCTGTATACTGCACACCCAGCAGGCCCTGATCACATGACCTTGGGGACCCGCTGGGGATGAATGGATGTAAAAGTTTACTGATGTACACTGGTGTTTGCCCATGCAGAGCTCTAAAAGTCAAAACCAGAATCTTACAGCGGACTCTGAAGTTAATGGTCAGCCACCACAACAATAGTGCAATGCAACAGTGTGAAATGTGAGTAGTTAGAGGCCTCGCAGCAGACGTTCCAACACAAGCGAACACTGAATTACAATAATCCAGATGTGGTGAAATAAAGGCATGAATAATAATTTTGTATTCAGACCGTGACACAGTAGAGCTTAACCTGGCAACATTTCTTGAGTGACAACAAAGAGCAAACCACAGATTTCATGTGAGTATCCAAGGCTGAGTCAAAAGTCCCAGGTTCCTGATAGAAGATTTAGCAACAGTGACAAAGGAATATAAAGTTTCCATTACCTTAGGCACAAATCTGTCAGGGCCACAAACAAGGACTCCTGTTTTCTCAGTTGAAGAAAATTGTCCACCAACTTTTAATAGAGTCTAAGTGTCTATGCAATATCCATTTAGACACATCTTGGGAGTTAAAAGAGGTATATAAGTGAATGTCATATTAGGCTTCACATGGACATTGTCATCCTTATTATTCTAGAACTGTTCCTCGAGCTAATGTTTCTGAAACAGTAAACCAGCACTTTATCCAAATTATTTGCTCACTACTTGGTGTACTGGGAAGAAACAAAATCTTAATATGACCAACATGTACTGGCTTCAAAGAGATCTTCGCCAACCCCCAAGGCAAGAAAGTCAATGAAGAGTTCACTCTGGTCAGACCAATGTGGAGTTCAGCTGGAATAATGTGAGTTTGGCAGGAGTTATTTGTCATAATTCAAATTTAGTTTAAAGTCCCACCTTCCTGTTTTATCGTCACTATTGAATATACTTAACAAAAATGTATCTTCTTACTTGTTTCTACTTGTTGATCTACGCCCATTTGAACAGTGTGTTTGAGCTTTTGTCGAAATCTGTGGTGGAAAGCAAGCAGAAGATAAATATCCTGAAACTCAGTACGGAGGAAGACGAGGAAAGGAAGGAGTTTGACGAAGCAAAAAGAGGAGAAGAAAGGGGTACTGGTCTTGCCATGTCATTTTTTATTTGTTTTTTGCTTGTCGTTTCAATGTCAAATTCATGGTGTATTAAAAACATTTTTAATACGGTAAATGGGATCACAACTTGATGGAAATAAAAGTCCCCATCAAGTTTAAAAATGTAGAAAGAAATAGATAAACTTTCAGTACATAAGAGACCCTTATGCAAACCTTGTAGACCCAGTACAGACTGAGTAATATGTCTCAAATATTCATCACTAGAATAAAAGGGGATTAGAGGAAATGAAATAAGGAAATTAATCTGAAGCACAATACTGTGTATAATTATTTCGAGAGGAAATCCCCTTTATTTTATCCTCTTGCCGGCCAGCGTTATTCGGCTATTGCCCAACTGTGTGATTTGGATTTGCATCTTGACACATTGTTAATTTTGCATAGTTAACTTTTCCTGGTTCATTCGGCCACCTATCCTCTCACAATTTCCATTTCTCACCCTCCATCAGAGCCAAAGGCAGTGGAGGAAATGAAGGGTAGAAGAGTGCAGCAGTTTTCTCACTCAGTAGAACAGCTCTGCCAACTCCGTAGGCGAGGACATCAAATTGTTGGCATTCCACACTGTAACTGGTCAGAACATTTTACCCTTTTCAAACAGCCTTTGTCTTGAAAAGACAAAAACACAGCATATCTTACTTTCCCTGTGCTTATCAGTAGGATTGTAAATAAATAGCTGTTTTAGGAAAACCAATCTATCACTGTCCCTCCTTAATTATCTTAATGAAAATATTTTTAATTAATTTTATTAAAAAAAAAAAAAAAACCTCTGTAATTAAAATGCAATTTAAAAAAACTCTCTTAAATGATATTCAGGCAAATGTAGCGAGACCATCTCTGAAGACATGTGGGAGCCTCCTAAGAAGCCTCTACACCTGAAGAGCCAGATTAAGTCCCCTAGTGGGATTCTCATCTTCCTAGGAACACCCATGTAAGACCAAGGCATACTGTGACAATAGTGACTGATGATACTGATTCAGGACTAGACATCTAGGCACATCCTTAATAATAGAGACCTAACACAAGCTGCAAGAAAGACTGGGTATATTCAGTCTAATCATGTCTGACTGGCCATATAGAGGGTCAATCAGACAGTCGTGTTAGTCTGTAGCTTATTGCGCCTAACACCAATATGGATCCACCTACATCATGTTTAATCATTATAGTCGATTTTTTTGTCTTTAAGTATTAAAAACACATAAATTGAGGCTCTCTTTACCTGAAGGATCACACAGCATCATCAACAAATCAAGACCAGAAATAGAAGATTAGAATGTAGACTTCATACTATGAGATATCCCCGAGTGCTCGAAGAGACTTATCAAAGTGAGGGCGAGTACAAAGTATATTAGCCCTGCTCACAACCACTCCACAAATTAAGGCACAACATAGCAGAGCAACCTCAACAGGACAAGACTCTACTGTACACCTGCACTTCAAAGAGAAAGGATACTCTTTTGAAGAACCCAGCGTTCACATTTTTGACTATCTTACAGATCTTTCACATCTTGGCATCTTGGTGATAGGCCCAAGCAGATTCTCAGTCAGTTTTAGATCCTATGAAGTCTCTTAGATAAGAGGTCAAATGTCTTTTCAAGCTCTCTTAATATCAAATTTACATTCTGATTTCCTCCTATTTGTGGTCTTAATTTGCTGTTGACACTGTTTAACTGTTTAAGATAATTCAAGACAGCATATTCCTTTGATTTCCTTACAGTGAAATGGTTTTATTAATATCAGCTTATTAGAAAAAAAGTAATAACATCCAGAACAGAACAGAAAATGGGCTATTTCTGTTGTGCAACAGTGGAAAAAACAGAACTTCCACATTTTAGCCTAATGTGCTGACATTTGATACTAAATTGTGTGCTTCCCAATCACTGCCTCATTTTCTTTCTTTATTCTTGTAGTATAGACTGCGGAGGACATGCTGAAAATGGGTGTTTATGTGAACGATCTGAACCTGCATGATTCTAGCACAGCTGATTTTGGCCTGAACACAGCAATCAGCAGAGCTGCAGCTGGCCCTGGATCAGGTGAAGAAAATACCCAGAATGCCCATTCCTTCGAGAGAGGGAGAGAGAGCACATTATGCCAACAGAGCTGACTTTTCTTCAACAGTGAGAACCGAACAATGCTGCATTTTAAAGGGAGTTTGAGGTAGCTCACATAACCTTATAAAAAGTAAAAGGCTTGTATGGCTTAAAGCATCAGTGATTTTGTAGAATGATACACTAAGTGCACAAAATAATGCCAGCTCTCCATAAAGCAACCTGACCAAGTGAACCCAGGTGAAAAGCTTTGCTACCCTATTGATTTCACCCATTAAATCCACTTCAGTCATGCAGGAAAGATGTGGATTAAGAGGATTAGAAAATGCAAAGAGGGATTTTTGAGCTTTAAAAGAGGTGAGACTGTAACTATAGACTCTTGTGTCCCATTTCTCATCCTGTAAAAGCAACAAAAATTTACTCAGCTTTAGGAAATTCTCAAGGAGCTGGACAAAGAGAAGAAGAGACGCGATTTTGGGCTGTACCGTAAAGTCGTTGCTGACCGCCTCAGAAAGGGAATCACTGCTCTGGAGACATGCCAGGTAGAAAAAAATGCTTGGTCTGAACTACATATAAAAACATTATGCTATTTAAAAAATGGTCAAGAGGGAAATTGAGGTCATAGACTTTTCTTGTTATTTGAAAGTCCTGCTGTTCTAGTTATTAAGAAATGATCACCAAAGCACCCAAGTCATGCACAGGGAAAGCACATCTTGCATCTAAAGTAACTTTTATTCATTCACAAAAGAACTCAGGTGTCAGAAGAACACTTTATGAATTAAATGCACTTTTTCCTGGCAAGTGCAACAGTGCAGGTTTGTCATCATTTGAAATACACGTCTTGTGTCCCGGGTCTTCCAAGATGCGATTGTCCTGTCCATGGACAAAGTTAAGTTTAGCGAGATCTGTATCCCCATTACACCCATACAGGTGGTAGACATGTTAATGAGATCTACATTGTCTTTGACATTTTAAACACAATGTCTACAAAGTCAGTCCAAGAAAGCAACACAAACAATTGTATTTGTATATTACTCTGAACCAAATTATCTGACATATGCAGTTTTTAGGGTCTGTCTGAAGCCTATTTTCATATTTCAGAATATGACAAATATATTTTAGCACATTTACTTGATAAGAAAAACAAATAGGAAAGGGAGGGAAACACATCTCAGGTTGCAAACAGAGAAATATATTTATTTGCAGAACATATAAATATTTATTGCGAGTTGAACAGTGTGTAGGAGTCTGGTTGTTATTTCTGGAAAATAAAAGAAAAACTGATGATTGTTACATTTGGCCTTTTCCCTGTTCAGCATGCAATTCTGTGGAAACAGATCCATCCATGTATGCCTATCCCAGCTGACATGGGGCAAAGGTGGAAACACTTCATTTGATAAAGGAAAAGGAAAATATCACTTGTGTGAATAAATACATGATTTAAAAAATGAAACATTTCTGAGTTATTAAATGAAATTAATATTTAATGAATTAGAAATACTTTAAAATACCTACTGACTTTATTTATACACTGAGTTTTGTTTGTTTGTTTGTTTGTTTGTTTGTTTGTTTGTTTGTTTTATTCTGTCTTTCCTCCCCACTGCTGTCAGACTCCATAATAAAGACTTTAACTGATCAAGCACACACATCCATACATATGCAATAATACTAAGTGCAATAATCCTTTCTGTCATCGTTGTATTTTTACTCAGTTGTATATAGTATTTGTATTTGTATTCTATTTTTATCTTATTGTATATTTATTTTATTTTATTCTACTGTATATAGTATTTTATTTTATTCTATTCTGTACAGTTGTGTACTGTATTTATTCTTATTGTATTCTAATTTTTGCCTCATAACTTTTGCACTGTCCACTCCTGCTGTGACAAAACAAATTTCCCACGTGTGGGACTAATAAAGGTTATCTTATCTTATCTTATATTTTAGTTTTAAAATAAAGCATAAAACACATTCTGGCATTTGTTGGCCAAGAGAAAGAATTATATTTTCACTTTGAATTTCCACTTTCTGTCCAGGTGGAAACAATAATGATGCTTACATGGTGGTTGCAGGTGCACCTAACAAGAGCACCTTCCATGCTCACCATATCTGTGATATGGTGAGCATGGAGCTACATCGCATAAATGGAGCTACATTGACCATATTAAAGATCATTCCGCCGGGAATAACATCCAAATCAGAGTTGGTGAAACAGTAAAACTGTCTGGAGCTTTGGTGGCTTCAAAGTCATAAGGCACCAAGATTATTTGGATGTTTGTGGTTTAAATATTGCTGTTCATATGTTGGTGATGGTATACAATTAACTATACTTCTTGAAAGGATTCAGCGGATTGATCCTTGCACTTCAAACAGTCTTGGTTTTGGCATTTTATCTACTCAGCTATTCAGCAATGTTCAAGCAACCGTTCAAAAACAGAAATTTTGAGAGACAGAAGTTTAACAGATGCATCTTTTTTCAAATACACAGATCACAAAGGGTCTCTATTTTGATTTTGTCCCTGACATCATTAGAGCAAACGGGGGAAATCTAAATGCTTCGATTTAAAGGAACATTAAACAATGCATGACTAATGTACTATACTACGCAACAGAACAGCTGTTTTATGTGTTTTCCTACCATCTGTAACAAAATGAAAAGTCGTAATGTTGCACTGGGGTGTGACATATACACAAAGCTAAGTTAAAATATCACCGTACTAAACTGTACATCTACTCTGTAAACAGCTTATTCTGATCAGCTTCTCATGAAGCCTATCCTAGCATGTACTGAGATAGATTATTGTAGATCATTATTGGCTCAATTTTAATATTCTAGATTTTAAACATCTGAAGGAAGCACTGCTATACAGAAAACTTTGTTTTTCAACTGGCAGAAAATTTGCAGGTTGGAGACACTTATTAATTGTGATTAAACATGTATCATTGCTATGTTAACAATAGCAAACATTTAAAATTACTGCACCTTCAAAGAAAGAATGGGTGAGTTTTTTATTAATGTGAATTAGTTCTGAATTAATTGCTTAAACTATGGGTGGAAGCTAGAGAAATAAATGTAAACCTCTTCTCATATGTCAGCAATAACTACACTAAAGGTATTCATTCGAGTATGGGGGTGGCTGGCGTTGCGGGTCTGAAGAAGCCTTGCTACTGTCTGCGTGGTGACACTGTTAACGCAGCCTCAAGGATGAAAAGCAGTGGAGTGGTGACAACAATAACTTTGTTAATAACCAAATGTCCTGCAAAATGTTCCAAATAAGCAACAGCAAAAATATAAAAAAAACGGTAATAATATTCATGACTTCATGCAGTCAAATTTCATATAGTTTAGAATAGAAAACCATTTTCCGTGTAATGATGCCACTATGCGTGTTACTCTTTGGTTGATGCAACATGCTATTCACTTCATTTCCTTTCAATTACTTACAGTAATAGAAGTTGATGTCATGTTGTGTATGAAATCTGCTCTTGATGAAAAGAAAAGGAAAAAAAGGAAGCCGCTTGTGCAGACATAATTTCCTCGCTATACATTCCCACAAGGCAAGTAAAACAACTGTCATTTACGAGTTCAGTAAACTGCACAAAAAAAGATATTTCAGAACAAATAGGCCTTATATCTCAATAGCCAGCTTTAGCTTAGTTTTGTGTTTGTGTGACTGAGCAGGGCATGCAGATCCACATACATTAGACCACCAAAGACCACTTGGAGCATGAGCCCTATATAACTGAGGCCAAGGGCAAAATTGTTGTAAAAGCGAGTAGAAGCCAAGCATACATATCTTTTTGCTGTCGGTCATGCTTCGGACAAAAAAAGCATTCTTATCCTCCCAGAAAGCATCGAGATGAACATTTTGATTACAACTTTACACACTTTCTGTTGTTGTTGTAACTGCAGTTGTAAGCAATTTAATTTACGATGAGATGCAAAATTCAGGGGAACATTGCTGTTATGTATTCCTAAAAAATGCCCCCTATCTTAAGCCACTCTCTGAGATATTGCATGAAATATTCATTCCAAAATGTACACAAGAATTTCTTTTTTTAATCAAATAATATATCTTCCACATTTTTCCAGGGTAAACATGAAAAACTACTGGCTTAAAGGAAAGAAAGATCTATCATTCAAGCCCCCAGCAGAGCTGCACTACAGCAGTGAACAGAAAGACTCTGATGAGCTCTAATGGGTGAGTAGAGAAAAGCAGAGCAGTCAGCACCAAAGAATCACTTATCTTTTTCACACAGTGTGGACTCAGGATGCCCCCTGTTGATTTAGTCAGAGTTGTGCTCATTGCCCCCTGCAGTGTGAGACAGAAAGCAAACTGGAAGGCACTTAAGGTGCGTTTGTCTATTGGAAGGAGCAATACTGCCTACGAAGAACACAACTTAGCCTCACATTGGGCCTGAAACAATGAAAAAAGAAGGGGAAAGATTCATTAACTTTAGCAACATAACTGCACTTTTTACTCAGTGATGTTTCCCTTATTTCCCGAGGTTTATCTTAAAAATAAGCAACAATTTGTTGAAAGAGTGGATTAGAAATGCACACATTTTATTTTTGAGGGAAAATATTCCATTTAATGGAATAGTATTACTTGAAGGAGAGATGCTGTAAGAAAATAAGACTTTTTTTCCCAAACTATTGCCCGTGTGATCAGATGTACCAAAGCCTGCTTTAAGCCGTAGAATTTCTGAACATTTTCTATGTTGTATCTGTGAATTCAACTAATGTATAACTGCACTAGCACCAATCCTAAGCACATGTCCTGTAGTCTGCACATTAATGGCAATGAGGCATATTCAGAAGGTAAACCAAGCCCAAGTGACCTTCCCTGCAACACCTTGCCTACACGAAAAGCTGCTAATGAGCCCCCCACCACTTCAGCAAAACTTCAAGCGAAGGAGGAAGCCAAAAAGGCGAAGAACAAGTGACGAAAGCTCAATAATGTCAGAATCCTCTTCCCTTGCTGATAGGCTGGAGAACCCTGGTCCTTTACTCAATAACAAGAGAAACAGCTTCAAACAGGACTACGCCAAACTGCCCGCCAACCCACTTCTGTTCAGTTTTGCCTGCTGCATCCTATAAGCAGTGTTGTAGTGCGATTAAAGCAAATAAAAAAATTATATCTTTTCACGTCAATTAGGGACAAGATAAAAATTCTTACTAATGAACAGAATTGTAATGACATTGTCTTGTTTTATAGGTTTGTTACTATTCTAAATAATGAGACTGTGCAGGTTTTACAACATGCCTGCCTTATGGGTTGGTTTTTTGTTTTGTTTTTTTTCTCAAAAAAGAGGAAGTCCAATTTCCTCTACATGCGAGAACAGCAGGCATATACAGAAGCAGAGAACCTAAAACTTGTACTACAGGTAGTGACCAGCATGGGAATTGTTCGTGTGCTATTTGCTGCATTTTATATCAGTAAAACATTTATGAAGTCACTGCAAATAGTACAGTGATATTACTTTCCACTTTTCTTAAAAGAGGTGCGGGATTATACAGAAATGGAAGCCTGATTAATCAAGATAGATAGATACAATCAGAAGTCAACTTGTTTATCCTGTTTTGTCCATATGAAAAATCTATGATAGACTTTCTTCTTCCTGTTTGTGATTACAATTTTCTTTTGCTGACTGTGTTGTTTTTTTAAACAACTGCATTTACAACCTCAAATAATTCTGTTTTGGAAACGACAGTGACACGGCAGTGACACCTAAGTGATGATTTGATAAAATACTGACCTACAGAAATACACATCTAATGTGTTCTTGACTTGGAATGTTTGTGAACTCTCAATCCTGATTTCTAAGTATGATAATGAGGTGACCTCAATTTACACAGGCATAAATTCCTAAAAATTAGGCAATTTCTTATATCACTTGATAACATTTATATAAAAAAAGAAGAATTTCATTGAAATAAGCAAATATTCATTTATGAATGTTTCATTATAACTATAATGGTCAATCTCTATTAGACAAAGTCTATACTGTGGACAACTAAAAGTTTATCTGAATTACAAAAATACAGCTTAAGTGGTGATAATAAGCTGCTGTTGTAGTTTCCCAAAACTTAGGAGATTCTTGAAATTGTAAGGACATTAAAAAGGTGTGTCTAAAAAAGCACGAGATTGCAAAAGGATGATGATAAACAACTACTGTTCAGGTGTTATCTGTAAACAGATGGCATTAATTTTAACAACCACTAGGAGGTGATGCACTAGACACACAGCAACAAATAAATGAATTAGAGACCATGACCTAGTTATTTTTTGGATCATTGAGGTTCTTCACAGCTAAAAAAAAAAAAGCTGAGCTGTAAGGGTTTAAAAACTGATTCTCTGTTACCTTCAGAAAGACCATATCACACCTCTAGCCTCACCTGAAACAGCATTTGTTCACCGTATAACACAAAGCCAGCATGAGTGCAGAAAGCACCTAAGCTCACCAAATCCTCCATCCAATTCAGACTCCAAATCTTCAGGTCCAATTTTCTGACCTCAGTGGTTATTCTTGTCTTAGTCATCTGGTGATAACACACTGCCATTATGTGAGTGCCTGTATGTGTGTGTGTGTGCAAAGTTGGAGGCTTTGAAGGTTCCTGTGATCTTTTAATGAAACATAACAGGCATAATTTAAGATGCTCACATTATCTCATGACCAAAAGAGGAGCATGCGTCAGATGTGTACAGTATGAAGGTGAGAGAGTTAAGAACTCAATTTCACCGCGTGCACGTTCCTTCACAAAAACACACTCGCTCATATGCACAAACATAGGCAAGGGTGTAAACTCTCACTCACAGATATACAGCTGAGTACTCCCTGCTGATGTTTCCTTGTGAGATGTCATTACATGATAAAGAGGAAGCCATCAGGAAACCGCTTAAGCACTACTTCCTGTCTGTTGCCAAGGCGACAGACCTCATTCTGCAATTGCAGAAAAGTTTACCACGACTTTACTCATGTTAATTTCTTGCAGAAGGGCAGGGTAGGTGGCAAAACAAAGAGGCAGGTGTGCTCGATCGGATACTGGTGGGCTGTATCCTGTCCAGGCACTCCTCTTAGTCCAGCTGGGTCTCAGTGCGACTTGTAACCTCAACATCTGACAACAATTACCATTTGCAAATGCTTAGTGGATATGTCTTTTTGAATGGCACAGGCCTCGGCCAAAAGTCTTTCAGCACAGCTGGTTGTCATTCAGAAAAAAAAAATATATAGATAAACACACAGCTCAAGAGGCAGGGGACACTTCCTGATTCTAAATGAATCGTTGAATCGCAGACATTTGCTGTAACTGCTGAGACTTATTGAGACCTTTATGTGTATTTGCATGCCTCCGATTCAGATAAGACTTTATGAGTTTTATGGCCACTGATTGAACAATAGTTCATTCAGGGGAGCAACACTTTTGGACTTTAGTTTTTATTGTAATCTGATAACAACAGAAACATTTCAGCGACAATGCGCTAAGTTAGCTTGTAATTAAAATGTTAGTGTAAAGATTTAAAAAAAATTTAAAATGGACAACTTACTACAACATTATTAAACAACTAAAGAAAAGAACTAATATAAAGCTTTAACTTTGTTAATTATCACATTGGTGCTGTGTTTCTACACAATCTTTAAACATAAAAAAAAAGCTGTAGAACAGTTAGTGATCTCTGACTGTTTGTGTACGTCAGACACACTCCTGGCTACTCATTGTTTTGATTCTACCTTCAAAAAGAGACATGCGGGGAGGGACATGGCGCGCAGCAGAACTGACAGGAGCCACATTCCAGCGAAGGTGAACAGCAGTAAAAAAAAGAGTTAAGCCTCTCCCCTTTCAATGGGCTGCATCACTGGATTATTCGTAAATTCTTTCTGGGTTTTTCACTAGTCAGAACAAGCAGAGGCACAGCGTCAGCAATACAGAGAAGAGCAGGGAAAGAGACAAGCCGATTCAGAGTGCCAAATTGTGAAGAGCGAGGCTAAGAGAGAAATACAGTGGTTTGGAAGAGTTTGAATTTGAATTTCAGAGGGAAACACATGATAGCGTATAGAGAGAGAAAAAGCAAGAGAGAGAGAGGAAGAGAGAGCGAGGGAGAGAGAGAGAGACATACACACACACTAAGGGGTGTGTCACAGCAATTTAGTTCCTCAAGGAAGTACAACTCAACATTATCTTAAGAAAAGGGTGGCAAGCACTGACAGAAGCGCTGCAGGAGGGCTCTTTTTAGGTTTTGGTTCTGTTCGTAGTTAAGATGAAGGGATCCCGTTAAATTGACCAGCCTGTGCTGTCAACTTGATACACAGAGCAGAGGCAGACATCTGACACAGACAAGGAGGGAGGGGGACTCAGCACGCACACACAGGTAAGAAACTTCTGCTGTGTTCATATGCCAGTAAAAAAAACAACCTCTGGGACTAGATATCTGTGGTCTCTCCATTTCTTTAATCTCCTAAAAATTAAGAGTATTAATTAAGGGTTTCCAACAGAGGTTAGCTAAGAAGAGGGATGACTGGAAACTGTGTGACTTTGCTTCACTTCCCCATCTTGAACACGAGTTGGAAGATATGCATGTATGCTCACAGTCATGCTGGGACAAGTACAGTGACAGGCACAGATGTAGAGCTCTCATTTTTTTGTTTGCACAGGCTGAGAGTTGCTCAACTCAAATCTCAAGGCAGTGAACTTTAGTTCTTCTTTGGCCTACTTTGATTTGAAGCATGTTAAGCCCAAGCCAAAGACAGTGAAAGCTTGCAACATAGCTCTCATGGCCGCACACATTCAAGGGACAAATACAACGCTGAGGGCCTTTGGTAATGACTCCTCGCCAGTGCGCCAACGGCTCTGTTTCGCTTCCCTTTTGAGGCAGTACAGATGTGTGGCAGGCTTGAACAACTCTGCTAAGTTGTGCAATGTTGAAAGAGAAACTGCAATATCTGCTTTAAGAGGATTTCAAAACGCTTCCTCGTTTAACCTAAACCTATAAAGCAGTCATCTTTACTGAAACAAAAGTATTACTTGGTTAATAACAATAACATAAAGCAAAATTAATTCTTAGAAACCTGTATAAAACACTTTATATACTTATATATTTATATAATTGAAAAACAGGATCACAAACTACAACAATTACCCACAGTTCAAAACATACAACGGAAGTGACATTTTATTCAGCAAGATACTGATCTATTACAAAAACCTGCTGAGTAAGGACACAGAAACTTCTCCTATTTTTTATGCTGTTATTGTCTCAGGTTGTCCATAATATCATCAGGTACTAATGCAACTACCGCCAATCAATGATGACCTTTCTAAAAATGGCATGACAGACTCGTGTCTCTGAGCTGTTCCCAGAATATTCTCAGTGTTCAGTATGAAAAAAGGCAACTAAAGGGAACATACATTCCTTTAGGTCCCAGAAGCTACAATCCAGTATAGAAATCTCAGGGCTGGTATGAGAAACAGTGAGGATTTCATAGATAATGCTCAGCTGCACTCTAGGAACATTACAAAGAATATTTAGATTGGCTCAGTCAAAGGGGGCGTGCGAGCAGATCTATTTTCATAACACAAAAACAGTAGAATAAACAAAGATGCAAGCACGTAAGTACACACGAAACATCAAACAAATCTTTTATTGCTAAAAAGTTGCAGACAAAAACTGCAGGAAAATGACTTTTGCTTGGCCATACACTCTGTCATCCTTGCAACTAAAAACATGTAGAAACAAGAACAAACACAAAAACACTCAGGCTTAATGCTTGAGTCATCTGAGGAATGCTAAATATTTACCTCTCCTGCCTGCCTGGATGACTCCACCAATAAGGACAACTCTCTTTGACTGTCCATTAACCTACCATTTAAAGATTCTGCACTGCCTGGATGTTACAGCAGCTCTGAAACTGATTAAGGCCATCTCTGCTCTGATAGTTCTACTTCTGCATTTTTGTGCTTTTCCTTCCAGCATTAGATTTCACACAGCATGCAGTTTCAGGCATTTGGGAGGGAAACAAACACTTGAACATATAATGGAGTCACTCCCTGTGGATGTCAACAACAAACTGATAAATGCTCAAAGGCCCTCTTCTATCCATTTGTACCAGAAAATTGCTGCTCAACATTGAGCGCATCCTCGACATGATCGACTGAATGATGTCCATTACAAAACACTGGTTTTATGGCAATATGCTGCTGTAGCATCGAAATGTTCCAGTGTTACCCAAACAGCCTCAACCCCCTGACAGCGCTGCATAAAATAAACAATGCTGATGCACAAAAGGCCAAACAGCGACCTGTCTCGTGCTGTGGGAGTTTCACTGTGTGGAATACTGGCTGATGACTGCGCACAGTGCACATCCTTCCGATCCCAGTAGTCTTTTTAGCAAATAAATGAGACTGAAGTATGAAACTGAAATAGCTGTCACACTGCTCTACTTTCATTATCACTGTTAAGGGAAATTAATCTTATGAATGTTTTTGAATTCCCCACAGGGACCCTAAAGCTTTTGTAACAAAGGGAGCTATTAGAAATGTGACACTTGTTTGAAATTAATGGTTGTGCATGTAAAATAAACCCTACTAGAGATATGCTATAAAAGTGACTGTTTGCTTATAATGAATTTTGGAGCTGGGAGTGGGATGCATAACAGTGATGGGGAGAATCACAGCGAGTGCTACTTATTTGCATGATATGATCGTTAATGTGACTCGATCACTTTTTCATTCATGAGTGAATGGTGGAGTCATTTGCTCACACTGCTGACTGTGCATTGCTGGCACTGGGCGACTTGAACATCATATTTTAAATGATGTTGCTAATAACAATAAACAGGGAGGAAAGAAATGCATCACAGGGGTTACAGTTGTTGATAGCTGACAGCTTACAGAAAATATGCGCTTAATAAATAGTGTTTACATCCTGTTTTGACGTTCCACTCAAAGGTAGACCCAGTTAGAAAAATTGAGGTAGCGTGTGGATTCAGGGTGCTCACTTCCTGTTCTTGTTCTAGCACTGATGCAATGTGAAAAAAGCAGGCGCGGACATGCTTGAGCTATGCAGCCTCCCTGCACCCCTCATATACTTGTCCATACAGGCCACAAGTCAGGTTTAGTGCAGAAAATGACTCAGAAAGAGGTTCAGAAACAGTCTTATTAACTGGAGACCTGTTTAGACTTTGAGATTCTGCACATGTGACAATACTAAGTGATACAGGAAGTAGGAGAGAATGCACAGCTGCCTCGGTGGCACTGATGTTTGCTAAAGATACTGCATATCTGTTGATTCTGTGTTACTCATAAAACATGGATTAATATGAAGCAGAAGCTAAGCATTTAGGCTCATGCTTAAGCTGCCGTGTTTCTGGAACTGGAGATATAAGGCTAGAGCTTATCTATTTAGCATTAATATTCTACAAACACACTTGTTTGCTTCATCCATTGTAAGAGTCTTATTGCTGTGATACTTTCAATCTTTGTTCTTTTGGTGATGTGGGAATTAAATCTTATTTTGCTTGCCCACTCTTTGCAACACTCTAACAAGAACATCAGAGAAATCAAATTCAAATGTAGTTTTCCTCTGAGAGTGATCCACTTCATATCTGCTTGCTTCCATGTTAGAGATTAGAGGGAAATTAGATGGAATTAAAAAAGAATTAATTCAAACCGTGTTGACAATCAAAGATAAAACTGTGGATTTTGTAGTTCTGTCATAGTGTGCTGTATGCATGCTGATGACTTCCCGAGGGGGGGGGTTCTGTGATGGATGTTAGGTGTGGTTAGAATCCCAGGAGTGAAAATTAAGTGCCTCTGTGGAGGCTCCTCCATGGTAGTTTTCCCTTTTGGCAATGTAAGTACATGTCAGATATCAAAACAAACACTGTAACTAACATAAGATGAAGGCATTGCTTCAGAATTTAACACACTACATGTTCAGTGTTTGTGTCGATGTATGTTTCTAATTTAAAGATGACAAATAAAAGGCTTGAACTGTTACTAATATTGACACTAAGATGGAGTTTTATGATGTGTAAGAAGGGTCAGTGGATGATAATCTGAAAGTTAAAAAGTAATGAGGGAAGACTCGCCACTTTGCTGTAAAACATGTTTCTCCTCCCTTTCCAACAGTTAAACCTTGTAGTCAGCAATCATTCTCCAACTACTCAACTGGAACTGCTGTTTTAAATCGAGGGCAGAAAGAAAAACTGTTTTCTTTTAAGAGTGTACTTGTGTGTCTTCTCCTTTCAGGTTTAAACAGGACCTCTTTAGCACTTCCATGCTAATTCATTCAGCCAAAAAAAGTTGTGCAATCTAGTCTTTACTTGCCTACCAACAGGATTTGCTGTCGATTTACTGTGATGGGTATGGGTAGTGACAGGAAATCTGCCTGAAGAGACAAATTCAAACTTTCAAACTGAAAATGGTTACCAATCAGTTTAATCACAGGAAGCTGAAACTGTAAATGTTGAACATTCTGCCTCTATAGCTGAGAGAACTACACACTGTGTAATGATATCCTGTTGGGCTATTTATGAGCATAAAGTATGAATATTTTATTTCTTTTCACTGCTTTCTTTCTGCAGGTATAATTATGAAATTTTTTTGTCTATACACAAATTTAATTGCGCTCAAACTGAGCTGTAAAATGTTTATGTGGATATTAAAACAGTTGAATAGTTGTATAATAACTTTATCAGGACAGACATTAAAATGAAATATTAAATTAATTGTCTTCATAATTCAGGCAACAATGGATGCGTTCAATGCCAAGGACATGGCCATGAAGGCACAGAAGAAAATCCTCAGCAGCATGGCCACAAAAAGCTCTGTACAAATGTTCATTGATGACACCACCAGTGAGATCCTAGATGAACTGTACCGGGTCTCCAGAGACTACTTGGGAAATAAATCAGAGGCTCAGAAAGTCATCAAAGACCTCATCAAGATTGCAGTCAAGATTGGCGTCCTTTTCAGGAACAACCGCTTCAGCACAGAAGAGCTGGCAGTGGCCCAAGACTTTAAGAAGAAGCTCCACCAGGGAGCAATGACAGCTATCAGTTTCTATGAGGTACACTTCCCAACTTTAATTTTTTAATCCATGATGTATGAGTAAGCATACATCACCTGAAAGAAATTTGTGCCAATGCACTTGTTTTCTAGCTCCAATTGCAAAAGAATGCCAATTACTCTCAAATGGGGAAAATGTTTTGTGCGCAGCATGAACTTCAAGGCTGGAAAATCAGGCAACTTCAAGAGGTTTCTGACCTTAGTTTTTCCACAATAAATGCAATTTGCAGTTGTGTTAATATTTCCAATTAAAACAGATAAATAAATATATTAATCACATGGCATCAAAACGTCCAGGTTAATTCACTGTTGAATAGGATTCTCTTATGCATCAACGCGTGGCTCAGACGTTGCTTTAAAGGGTCGCTTGTTTTATTTCAGTTCCACATAATCAAGTGCTTGTTTCTCTGCTTTGGTAATGTGAGAGAACAATACGTTGATATTGAAACTTCTGTATTGGGATTAAAACTGAATATGCAGGAAGATTAATGATGGAAAATAACAAAAATATGCAATCTCTAAGAAGTCTTTAAACCTGGTAGAATATTCATACATCATATCCTGCTACTTCACGTTAAGATATTATACAATTTGACTTGTATGAAATACGTAACATGAATGCATGTCTTGTCTGACGCAGGTGGACTTTACCTTTGAAAAAACAGTGATGGCAGACATCCTGACCAGCTGCAGGGATCTGCTGCTGAAACTGGTCAACACCCACCTCACCACTAAATCTCATGGTCGCATCAACCATGTCTTCAACCATTACTCCGACCCACAGCTCCTGACCCAACTGTACAACCCTGATGGGCCCTTCAGACCCAACCTCACCAAGATCTGTAAAGGACTGAATAAACTAGTGGAGGATGGGACAATATGACATCAGAACTAAATTTCAAACAGACACTGGGAGAACAACAGACAGACTCAACTAGGACTCCGAACTGCTTGTTTTTCTGTTACTGAGGACTGGCAACATAAAACAAGTCATTTGAGAACCAACCTGCTTTCCCATAGTTCTCAAAGAACATGAGGGATACAAAAAAAGCTTTGTGGAGTCATTCAAGTTTTTGATATTTTGGGGCCATAAATATATATTATGTAAGTGATGCTAATCTTCTATTCAGACAGTGTCCAGAGAAAACAAACTTGAAATTAAACAGATATATTCTGCATTGATTATTTTACTAGGACACAAAGTATCATCTAATATTTGTGACTTTGAACTGTATTATTCAGAACTACTGATATTATGCATTATAATCACTGATATGAATCAGGTGGACCGATGCATAAGCAAGTTAGGCCTGGGAACAATACCACTATAGTACAGCACTGCCATCTGGTGGTTAAGATGATGCTTCTGCAGCAACAAACTGTATTTACTGAGGTGTCCAGACAACAATCAAGCCAAAAATAAAGATAATGACCCCAGAGTGCACAATTACTGCGACCATGACTGTATTTTAAAAACATGTTTAGCTCAACAAAAAGACAGACTCTTTACTCATGACTGCTTGGACATCCAATCTATAATTCATGATTTTTGGATCGCAGTAGGGCTTAAAAAATGTTTAAATTCATTGGCCTACTGACTATTCGTTGGTCTTATATGGCAGTTAAAACAGATAAAAATCAACTCCAATTGGACATTAAATCTCCCAAAACAGCTAAATCTACATGTTATACTAAAAGAAATATTTGTTAGCAGTAATGTGAACAAATGTCATTTAACATGGGATAAAAATATGTATTTTAAAACAAACAATACAAAATTGAAAAGACATTAGAAATATAACCTTAACAATACAATCATTGCTATCAAATATTCTAAAGCCTACAACATTTTTTCTTGCATTTTCAGCATTAATAGAAAAACCATCATTCTAACCAGTTCATTGTCATCATCATTATTACAGTAAACACGACTTGTGTTTTAGATTCCATTTCCTAACGTTACAAGTCTGAAAATATGAGGCAGTTACACACAAACCCTTTTTGTGTTGACCATATGATCATCTGACTACAAATATGATTGATTTTTAATTCTTCAAATTTCAAGTTTCCAACTTCCCAGATGTGAATAGTCATATGAAGCTTTTCACAACCTACAGCATGTCTCACCAAATAAATAACAAGTCTACAATTGTGCAATATAAATTTTTAAATGGAAGTGTGAAAACACTTTTATACTTTAAGCAGCAGCGGGATCACCGGGGATTCCTTTTCATTCCTTTATCCGTAACGCTCCATTATTCTGGAGATCAAACAGCGCATCACGGCTCCCTGGGAAAGCTCCATTAATGTTCTGAGTGACAGACATGTCACAGTTCAAAGATCTCATCTTCCTTGTCTCTCAGTTTCCTGGTCAGTTTGGTGACAGTGAGCGGTACTGTCCCCTGTACTGCCATCCTGGAAGATGAAATGACACTCTGTGACCTCGTAAGCGGCCGGCAATCTGATGTCCTGTTGTTGCAAGTTGCTTCTAGTGCAGCAAACCTGGCAAATAAAATAAATATATAACAGAGCAAGTCGTTCAGAGTGTACTGACTTTAGGCTAAATTGATTGGTATTCGTAAAATAAATATCGCTGTTGCACTGGTACTATCACCAGGCCATTAGAAACTGCATTTAAAGCAGCTATTAAGCATTGGGAATCTTTTGAACAGCCACATTGTGAGTGGCTGATGAAATATTAAGAAGGCCAGAAAGGTGGATGACTATACTTGACATGACAATCTAGGCTAATCTGACTATCAGATACTATCCATGCATATCTATGCTTAGCATCAAAATGCATTATATTTGACCATGACCTCAACATTACTTACACATCAGTGAAGGTACAATATTTGCAAATTACACTGCCACTGACCATTTCTCATGCAGTAATATGTTCCAATATTAACCTGGAGGAAAAAATGTTAATCTGAGTAACATAATATTTCCACTGAACTGTGTTTAGGAATACGAATGGCATGAGTATAATGGCCCAGGGATTATGACTAAAAACATATGCATAAGCAGGACCAACTGATCTAACTATTAGTGACTTAAATACGAAGAGAGTAAGTCTCTGTAATGCTACAAATGACCCTGACTGGACAACAACTGTGCAAAGAAAAGAGCAACCAGCGACAGGCACAGTTATACCTTTTCTCTGCTTCCTGGCATCCTTTGACTGCAGCCTGCTTGGACTGGCTTATCAAGTCATCCAACCTTTTCAAAAAATCCCCTGGAGTGAGATCTTTTCTGTCTTCTTGCTTTTTCTCAGAGGAACTCCCTATGTGTCCATTGTGAAGTGAAGCAGAGTTACCACTGCCTTTGTTGCCATCCTCCTCCGCCACATCCAACCCATTACTGCAGTCATCCAGGTCTGATATCACAGGGATTGTCAAAGACTTCTTCAGGAATATTGAGTCATTGGTGTAAAGCCTGTTTGCTCTTTTGATTTGCTCCATCTGAAAGAGAAGATGTCCTTGTGAACCTTTTGTTAATTAGTATTAGACTTGGCTAAATCAAGTCTCACTTTTACCGAGATCAGTAGGCAGACAGGAAACCAAATAAATACATGCCATTTTAAGGCAAACACTTTTTCATAGTATGCCCTAACAGCTGAATAAACAACTTAATTATGTAGTTGAACGTTTTGTTGAACCACTGAGATAACCTACCTCAATAAATATGAAAATAAAACAACGACTATAAGAAAAGTGAATATTCACCCACATTTACATTTCAGTATTGGCAAATCAAGTATTCAGTTAGAAGACATCATATCGCAACAAGTAAATTTCAATATAAGCTTAATATGAACTGTTAAAGGCGCAAAAAATGAATACTTGAACTAATTCAGTCTCAGAGTCAAATCAACACAGTCATACTCACAGACACTCCATACTTCAGCGCCAGGCCTTGCAGTGTCTCTCCCGGCTGAATTATATGTTCAATGCGTCTCTGGTGCACCGGGGACAGCGGAGATCGGATCAAACTGCCGTAAGATCTTGTGCGGTTCCCTCGGAGTAGGCCGTCCCCTCCGGCTGGTAGAGGAGCTCGCTCCCCTGACATTGTCGTAAAACACTTATATTGTTCTTTTTTCGTGTGGTGGTAAACAACCATGTGGGCCTAAAATGCGCTTACCAGCGAACTTCACTGCTGATAACATCTTTACAATAATGGCTTCCGCTTTAGCCCATAACTATCAAACTAGCAGCTTAGTTAGCCTGCTAGCTAAGGCTATCAACTTAATTAATGTCGTCGCGCGTTATTTTTCCAAGCGTTCAATATTTTCTCCAAATGACAGCCGTTTAAACTCTATAGAAAATTTCTTGGATTACAAATATAACGTACCTTATCTGTCAAATACACACCTAAAAGTCGCTGAAAAACTTGTTTTCAAAACTCTTGCAGTCAGCTGTCTACAACCATATGTTGCCATGGCTGCCGTGTTCACTGACTAGTCCGATGATTCGCCACAACGTGTTGCATTAAAGACTGTAGGGGAAAATTGTGCGTTTTATATTAAGTTGACAGAGTTTGGTTTTTTTTTTCGCAAATTTAGTAAATATGAACTATAGCCACAAATCGAGCTTTCAAATGACTATGCGGACTTTATGTTATAAAAACAAGCAGATATCGTTGTAGTTCCGATAGCCGGAACAATTATCCACCTCAAAGCTGAGCACATAGGGGGGGGGGGGGGAGTTGTCTATATTTCCCATCTTCCGTTTGTCCATGAATGCAGCATTGCTATTAGCTTATATATTATAGCCAAGAAGCTATACGCTGCTATTCAGATTAGTTTTTAGATTATCGATCATAACAGTTATGTCTTTTAAAAGAGAAGGTGATGATAAAAGCCAGCTGAATCTCCTTAAGGTATGGATCAATTTGCAGCATTTTATGTTGGCTTAATAACAGAGACTTCAGCTAAGAGCACACATGCGGCTAGTGTTAGCATCTTTAAGCTAACAACATATTGTAGTTATTTCTTTGGAGAATAAAATAAGTAGTAATACTTACATACTATCTAACGTTATCCACTTCGTTTTACAGAAACGTCGTGTGGCAGACCTTTTGTCTAATTTTATTCCAGAAGATGAGGCTGCTCTTATGAAAAACGGAAGGTGAAGTGAACTTCAAAACATTGATATGTTTGGGAAAGAAAAACTTGTGTAGCTAATGGCATTAAATGTAATTTATCCCCTTATCTTATAGGTACACTTGCCTTGTGTGTTCCTACCGTCCTGTGTTTGATACAGTCGACATGTTGGCAGTCCACAGAAAAGGAAAGAGGCATCTAGACGGTGAGCACCTTGAACCTGTAAAGTTATTTAAAGCAATTTGGGGACCCAGGGGACCTGAAGTTTCGCTCCCAGTCTTATTAAGAAGCACTGTATCAAGGGTTAGCCATCTGCACAGCATTTCTATCCCTTGTCTTTCGCCCTATTAATTGAGACAGTGCCCCATATTTTAAATGGCTCTGCATTTCAAAGTCAATGCTGCAGGAGGGGCACTTGTATGAGGTCGTGCTATCATCTGAGGTGCTGTGAAGTGCAGGTTAATATGCCATCCTTGCTACATATGCTACACAAAATCAGAGGAATACAGATACATAAACTATGCATATTTAATACAATCTGCTCAAAAATAAAATACAACACTGAAGACTGAAAAGCTACTTGTGAGAGGGAGAAGCTACATAACTAACTGAGGATTAAAGAAAGAGATGTGCTGGTCAGTAGTTGTGTCCTCAGTAAAATGCCAATGTAGTCATCAGGCAAAACAACAGTCAAAACAAGACCTGTATTGTAATTTGATGCAGCAGTTGAGAACCCAACAGAGTAAATGAATACACTCAATAAAACTCAAAAGCAGCAGCCAGGGGAAATTTTGTATTGGATTTGTAGATAATCAAGTCAAGATAATCAAGATAACAAAGAGTTGAAATATTGGAAAGTTCAGTAGTTTTTGGATTGCGTCATTGGTAAGCTGTTTTTGTGTGTCTTTTCTAATGCTGCGTCACAGAGAGTAGTTTTTCTTTTCAAATTATCTGGATTTGATATCCCCTCATTATTTGGAAGAATTAAAAACCCAAACAATTATACATTGTCGCACTTTTTTACGCTAAAACTGTATATTTACAAGTACATAGGGATAAGTAAAAATTCCATGCTTTTGAATTTATGTTAGTTTTTCCATCACTTTAAATGGCTGTCAAACAAATTGTACTCTTTAAGTATCAGAGTCTTGTACAACTATCTAATTTTTCTTCACCTCATTTTTTTTTTTTTTTTTTTAAATATCCAACTTTTCTCATTCGGAAAAGCAAAACTCTGTCTGTTGTCTCTTACACAAACAGTCAAAGACAAGCATGTGTACCCTGGAGGTTTTCTTTATTTTCTGATGAAAAAATGCCGGAAAGTGTATTTTGAATAAGGGTATCACCGTATAACATGTATGTTAGATAAATTACAGCATATAAAAAATGTTGTTTTTACCTACATTTCGATACGAGTTTAATTTCTACAGTATGAAGGTAAAGTTTTGCATGTCTTCATGATATCTACCAAACTTGCTGTACTTCAAAGGGAAACGAGTATGACTTTTTTTTTTTCAGGTTTGGTTCATTTTACATTGACTTTTTAGTAAACCCAATTGTTTGTTGTGTGTTCTACTCAGGGCTAAAAGCATTTTATGGCAAGAAAGCACGGCTGAAGACTGAAATAACAAAACGGCAACATGAAAACTATGTCCAGGCTGAAGAAAAAAGGCAGGTCAGTAACTGTTAATCATGCGTTCTCTGTCAAGGTTACAAGTCTCTCATAGCCAACAGAAAAAAGCTGTGTTTAACAAAGCAACAACAGATGAGAACCAGCTGGGTCATTCTGCCAGCAGACGGTCAATGAATCATCACAGGAAAAACATCACAAGCTCGACAGATGTAATCTTTCATTACTGCATGACATTGTTATTCCATGCTGTCTCCTGTTAAATTACTTATGTGGTGCCCGTGTGACTACCATATGACCCTAACAAATTACACCTTACTAAACAATTCAGTGTAGTTGTGTAATGGTGGAAAATATGAGCTACTCTTGTTGTGATTTCAGGAGCCCTCCAGTTCAGCCCCATTACTAGCACAAACACGGAAGCTCACCCATCATGCTTTGCTGAAAACGGTACCATATAACAGCTGCCATAGAAAAACCAGGTGAGTGATTACTTGGTATGAGAGTTGTTGTCTGTATTTAAAGCCATACAATAAAAAACACAATTTAAATTATTTGTCATTCTTTTTAAGTACAAAATCTGAAAAAGTGACAGCAAGCACCAGCTCAAACCCCAGTGACAACATGACATCTGCATGCTGGGAGTCTGGCATTTCAGTGAACACGTCACAAAGCAACTCTACTGTCTGTTCAACAGGTAAGATCTGCTAGAGAAAATGTTTTATTGTCAGCTTTTATTTTGAGCAAACCTCGGTCATGATTTTGCTTCAACTCCTTTTGTAGCCAATAACGAGCCACATCCATCAAAAGATACTGCCGAATGTCAGGCTGCAGAGAGACAGGAGGCTGAACCCATTACTGCTCAGAGGAAGAGGGAGCTGGAGCACTATCTCAAACTGAAAAGGTGCCTAAATGTTGTGGGACTTTCACTTTCTAATGTTCTACATTTTCACTACTTTTATCACATCTGCATGTAGGTCACTATTAGATTTTCAGTGCATTTCATCTATTTTTTTTGTTGTTGTTGTTTTATCATAGTGACGGGTGGCTGCAAGACCACAGCGGCAAGTGGGTTAAAGACGAGAATGTCGAGTTTGATTCAGATGAGGAAGAGCCGCTCACGCTTGCCCCAGCGCCTGCAAATAAATGAGAGCACCAGAATGGTGTGGACACACAGATAAAACCTGTACCACAGTGGTACGTTCACGAGGCACAGTGCTGCATAAAACAGACAGCTCAATGTGAAAACAAAAATTTAACAGATTTATTCTGTTCATCAGCCTTTTTATGTTTTGTTTTTGTTTTTTTTGTTGTTTTTTTGTTTGTTTGTTTTTTAAAGCTACTGAGTGTTCAGCGTCGAACTATTTCTTCCATCCAGGATGTGATCAATAGAGGTTGCTACAGAGTCAGTCTTTATTCAAGTGACAACTTTTCATATCCAGTTATATTTTATGCTTAAGGCTGAACCTTTGTTGGCTTATCATAGTCCACCCTGAAAAGCATTGAGTTGCAGGAAAGTGACAAGAATTAACCAATGGTCTCTGAATTTGAGTACTTATATTCTCTAACAGCTTACTTATCAGGGAGGAAATCCCTCTACACCCATAAAGAGTCCTGAATGGAAGAGTCTGAAATCGTTTACACCTGTGACAGAGACAAACCACTCAGTTACCGGCACTTTTCCTTAAAATGTTCTGTGAATATTTTTTGTTACATTAAAATCCAACACCGCTCCTCCAATCTGTTGAAAAGATTTGTGTAATGTGACCTCTGCTTGTGACCCTCCCCCCCGACAGGTTGTGCTTCTTCATGCGGGAAGAGCAAGTTTGTCCCAAAGATGTGTTAAGATTTGGCTCTTTTGTCTGCTGCATGTTTGATTCCCTACTTGCACAAGCAGATTAAGGTAACATCAGAATTCTGGGAAAGGTGATTTTGGAAATATTCATATTCAATACGACTGACCAAACTCTTCATGTTATTAAGAAGTTGGAAAATACTCAAATTGGCATTTGCCTGATTATCTGGCAGAAATTCAGAACATTTTTAAAATCTGTATAGAATTTATACATTAAAACATCTGCCTTAGCTTTAAAGACATAAAGATTAAGACTGAAAAAGTCATCCTGGACTGTTGAACAACTTTCTTCTTTTGTGGTGGATCACTCACAAAACATTGTCCCAACATATGTGATAGCTCTGTTTTTTAAAACTTGTTATTGTGATGTAGTTGGGGGTTTGTGTTCATTAAATGAAATTAGTTTTATAAGAAAATCATTTTCATTCTTGATCACCAGGATGTTCTTTTGCCAAAACATCCCGCCTGAACATGAAACATCTTAGAAGTCTGGAAAGACTGGATAAACTGTGCCATCCTCAGTGACATTAGCCTTACATCTTTTTCATGGCTCCTCTAGAATGAAAGAAGCAGGTTTAAAAGCTCGGGCAACAATTTTCAGCTGAACTTCTGACCTTTATAATTATTGTGACTATTTTCATTACCCTTTTCTTGTTCATCGTGTCCTTTCCATTTGAGTTCAGTGAGCTCTGTCTGATACGATCAATTCTCAGCCAGCTTTCCTATAAATCAGCAGCAGATTGGTTGTATTGGTGCTAATCTGTGCGTTCGTTTAAAGCTCCTCTCAGCACAGTTGGTATAAATTGGATAACATCAGGGTCAGTGGAAGGGGGCAAAGGGACTTAACATGGGTTAGTTTCTGATGACATGGCTAATATGTTTCAGAAGCTCACTCACTTCATTAGTTTGGAGTTAAGAGCGTCACCACGGTCTTAAAACGTCTTTGTAGGGATTTGGAAGTATGTTAGAGCGTTTTAAGACAAATTCAAATCTGATATTTCAGTATTACTGTTTACGAAACAGTAGAAGCATAAATACAATGTGGTGAATACATTTGTGACAGGGTTACAGTCCAAAAATACATCCGTGTTTTACTGGAAACTAAGAAGTGGAAGAGAAACTCTCAGAATAGATGTGGTAAGGCAACACTGACTTGAAAGTTTTACACAAAGCCAAATGTCAGTGAAGCTTGCAGTTTTAAAATGTGACCTTTGAGAAATCTAAAAAGCATATGTGGTCTTGTCAAACTTGACATTAGGTGAGAAGTCTTTCAAGAAATGGATTAATGAAACGAGAGGTGGAAGGCAGGGATGCAAGCAATGCTGTGAAAATCCTGAGAGGTTAGCAGCTGTTTCTGCTCATAAATTTCTGTGGGTGCATTAGGGTGCAACCCTCTTAAAGTTAGTTCTTATATTTGGAACAAGGTAACTCAAGCTCAGTGGGCTAGGATCCGTTTCACATTTGCGTTGGGCCGGGTGGGATGTAAAAATAGCTCAGGTGCCTGGAGGAAGTCTAAAGATCAGAAGAAACTGTAAGCGATTAAAGGGCCGTGATTTATTAAATCAAGGGGTTTTTTTGAGGGGGGGTTACCTAAAATGCTGAATGTGTTAGTTTTAGGAAATAATTTCATATAATATTTACCACAGAAAATGAGATTATGATTATAACAGTTCCGATTATGTATAGTGCTGTGAAAAACTATTTGCACCCCTTCTGATTTCTTAAATGTTTCAGATCATCAAGTAAATTTTAATATTAGACGAAGATAACCTGTAGAATGCAGTTTTTAAAAATCATTTCATTTATTAAGGGGAAAAGAGTTATCCAAACCTACTTGCCCCCTAAACCTTATAACTGGTTGTGCCACCCATGACGGCAAAAACTGCAACCAAGCTTTTGTAAGGAATTTTGAATTGAAGGGATGAAGAATTTTGGTCTGCTGTTCTTTGCAGAATAGTTTTCATGCAGTCACACTGGAGAGTTTTCCTGCATGAACCTGTTTAACGACTCAGTTTTGCCGCCTAAGTGGGCTTGATGCTTCAGGTCATGAAATGATGGCCGGACATTCTGATATTCTGATTCACGGTTCCATCAGTTACCGATCCTGAAGCACTAAAGTGCAAGCCCCAAACCATCACACTGCCACCACCAGGTTTGACTGTTGGTTTGCTGTTGTTTTTTATGAAATGCTGTTAGCTTTGTGCCAGATTTACCCCACTCAAGCCTTCCAGAAAGTTCAGCTTTGTCTCATCAGTCCCCCAACATTTTCACCAAAGTCTTGGAGATCATCAAGATGTTTTTTGGGGGGAAATATGAGATGAGCCTTTGTGTTCTTTTTGGTCAGCTGTGATTTCTCTCTTTGGAACTCTCCAATGGATACCATTTTTGCCCACTCTCTTTGTTATTGTTCAATCATAAGGGAGGCTTTTGGTTCTTTAGATGTTATGCTGGATTCCTTCGTGACCTCCAGGATGAGTTCTTGATGTCCTCTTGGAGTCATTTTGGTAGGTTGGCAATTTCTGGTACGGTTCACCATTGTTCTAAGTTTGGTCCATTTGGGGATAATGGCTCTCACCGTGGTTCGTTGGAGTCCCAAAGCCTTCCCATATAGATGTCAAGGACTTTGTTTTTCTTCTGTTCTTGAGTCTAAATCTTTTAGCCGACTTCACTTTGTCAGTCAGGTTTTATTTAAGTAATTTCTTGATTCAGGTTTACAAGATGGCAATTATTTGATGGACACAATTTTGAAAAGAAAATGCTGTCACTTTTGTAAATAGCAGTTTATCCAGTATCAGTGGCTCAAATACAGATTACTCACAACCTGTAGATAGTCTGCTTAAATGTACCAAAGTATGATTTTTTTTTTCTTGGTGCATTTAAAACAATATTTGTTGAGTATAATATTTATGTGTGCAATAAGAATTAGAAACAATAAAATTAAACTTACCAAACAATTACAAAAAATAATCGAATATATATTTTTATTTAAAGTATTTACAGATTTTTTTCCCCCCTCTCCCACATATGATATAGCACCACATTGAGTTAGTGAATGAAAATAGTTAACTATTTGTTTGGGTTGATGTTGGTGACGCATAAACTAAAAGCACAAAAAAGACACTTCAGGTTGTGCTTGTGATCTCTACATGCCTTTATGAGAAATTCAGCAACCTACAAAACTCTTGCTGCAGTAAATGAAATGAATGGTTGAACATGGATGTTAGACATGGTTTCCCCCAGGCACAGTGACCAGAATTAATTTGGAAGAATTCATTCAGCTCTGCTGCACCACAGTGAGCTGGCACAAGAGTCATCCGTTTTTGCAGGCTTCGAGGGGCTAATGGTTGCTCTTCTGCTCACTCCTTGTCGTGTTCATCTTAATCTTTGCTGACGAACTATGTAAAAGAGAGAAGATGCCGATTTCATATTCTGTTGCACAATCCAATAACACTTTAAATGATTCCTTGTATTATACATGAATATTTCAAGACTATCTGACCATGGATTCAGGTTTCTTACTCATGTCATTGTTTCGTGTGATGGCCATGGCGGCTCTGGCTCGGGGACCCTGCTGGGTGAAGTGGTAGCCAAATCTCAGGATACTGGAGTTGTTCTCCAACATGGAGGCAATCTCCATCTCAACCGAGTCTCCAAGTTTTTGTCGCTATATGATACATGAAAGGATAACACAATCAAGCACTGAGTCCTTTTTTCCATTGTGAATTAAATTTGAAAGCAGTAAGAAAAGCATGTCATTGGGTATGAGTATTAACTCAGTTATTTCATACTTGGACAATAAAAATTAGGATGTCTTGTTTTGGTTGCTGTGCATAAGTCTTTTTTTATATGTTACCATGAAAATGGGAAATGCATGCATTGATGGAAATGGCAAAGTCTGCACAGTTCTAATGAGCTTGAAAATTAATAGTTGGTGTTACCACCATTTTTCTTCTTTTAGGCAGACTTATAATTTTTTTTTAAATAGTCTTCAGGAACAGTTCTCCAGGCTTCTTGAAGGACATTTAAAGCTTCACTGCCAAGACGATCCCACACTGCTTCAGTAATGTTCAGGTCCAGCCTCTGGGGAGGTCATTCCATGTTTCATTGTGTTTTTCAATTTAATTTCTTTCTTTTTTTTTAGATTACACTGCACATCATGCTGAAATATGCCAAGTCTTCGGTTAATAGCTCTTTTGGAATCACTTTGTTGGTACAAAATTACAATTTAATGTCTGTAAAACTGTAGATGTTGGCATTGTTTTGCACACAAATGGTACGTTTGTGTGCCAGGCTTAAATTATTCTACAGGTGAGTATCAAAGTGGCTTGCAAATTATCAGCTGTAGATGCACAGCATGTCCAATAATTTGTTTCTAACCTGGTTGTCAATCTTGAGCTCCATCAGTGTGGCGTTATTAGCCATTGCTTTGATGATCGCCATCATGCCGTCTGCAGTGATGAAGTTAGACTCGATGTTAAGACTCTGTAAGCTGGTGTTCTCCTGCAGCATCTCAGCGCATGCCTAGAAACACAGACAGAAACGCACATTGAAACTATATTTTTCTTCCACATTTTAAAAGCTCTTAAGGACTTAAAAATATTTTTTATAGTCAGGTGGCAGACACATTCGGATATAAACTATAGTTTACCACAGTGCATCTGAAGAGCAGGTGACAAAGAAAAGGAGATCTTTATAGAATCTGAAGGAAAACTTCAGTCATTGCAATTAATCTCTTTTTATGTGAAACAATATTACACAGTAGAGGTACAACAGTACCTTAAGTTGATATTTTACACTACAAATAAATATCCTCTAATACCCTCAATCAAGAGTCATTCAGTAAACAAACAGATCTGTAGCTAGAACGAGATATAAACTGTAAGACATTTCTAAGATTTTTATATCAAAGAAATAAATACCATAAAAATTGATTTAAACTTTGAGGAAATTTGCTGTCATTGGCAAGCAGTTGATAATTACAGTGGGTAATTTACTCACATATGCCACAGGGTCGTTGCTTCGGGTTGCAGCGATGCTCAGAAACTCCACGTGAGAGTTTCCTTTCATCGCTTCAAAGATCTCTTTTAGTGTTGGGATGGGAATGTCCTGCAAGGAAAATACGGAGATGTTCAGTTCGCAAACAAGGAATACTTGATAAGCTTGCAGATCCGGGTTTTGCAGCCAAGGATCAGTATAGCATATGACATGAGCTGGTTCACTGAAACGATTGTGTAATATTTGTTGTCATATGGGAAATTAATCTTGTTTGGGCGTTTAAGGACTCTGAGTCCAGCTTCAAGCTCCCTTTGACAAACATTTTTTTTTTATCTGTGCATAATTTTTTCATAATTGTGACGTTCCAATGAGCTGACCTTGATGTTGTTAAGGTTGACTTCAGTCAGACTGCTATCATTGTTGTGAATTCTCTCCAGGGTTTCCTCCACATTGGTGGGGTTTGGAGGTTCTTCAGGGAAGACCTTGAAAGGATCTGGTTTCACAACGCCTGAAGGAGATAAATGATCACAACTTTGGCTACAGTGTAAACGGTACACAATAAAACATACAGTACTGTCACATGTCTGTCTGCATTTCATTTTAACGTCTGTCTGTGTGAGTATAAGCAATAGCTCATAAATGTCTTTGGCTTTCAGACATACTGTTGATGCCCTCGGTGTTGGCGATGGTGCCTGTGGTGCCCAGAGCATCGTAGTACTGCTTGTTACTCATCAGCGTGTACATTCCAAGGATAGCTGTAAATACAGGAAAACAATCACCATGAATACATTCAGATAAAAATATCTATACTATTTGAATAAAATCAGAGAGTTGTGCCCCTGTTATACTTATTTTTTTAGCTAGTTTTAATGGTGTGTCCTGTGTCCCTGTACTGATATACCAAAGGCAAGTTTGTTAATATTGCTTTGCTAGGAAAAAATGTTTCTGTGGCGAGGACAAAACCTAAAGTGCCACAGTTAGTTTTTCCTTTTCCTTCATCTCCTGTGTGTGTCTATGTGTGTGTGCACAGGTGTTTGATGAGATAAGGAAACTGTTGTCTGAGTTCAGTGGGGACTTCTAATCTTACACTTTCGAGGGGCCCCCAAGGAAGTAAAGATACCTTGCACAATACACAACTTTCAGGGTCAAGCTGCGGGCCTCTAGAATTCTTAGTGTTATTATAGCTGACATTGAGACAGTGTTAATTTGTGACAACACAAAGTTAAAAGAAGAAAAGAATCTGTTTAGGGGCACCTAAAGTATTTGTCAGGTCAAACTAATCCTAAAAATACATCAATAGCAAGTATTTAGAAAAGGTGAAGGAAGTACTGCTTTTCTTAAGTAACACTAACTATATCTTTGCATCATTCCTGTTGCATTAAGTTGAAATTATAGTTCAGTGTTCACTGGCTTTTTTGTTTTCCTGTTTTTAGGTTTGTTATGGAGGTTGCCAGTGGTCACAATCAGCAATACGCTGACCCATGTCTGTCAGCTGTTTGATGTGGTAGTGCAGGACGGGCGTATCGCATTTAGATTTTCTTAAACAGCTGACACCTCAGCAAAACAAAAACAATAACACTGCAGGACAATAAAACCAAGACATTCACGTGATGCACAATAATTGTGTTCAGCGTTAGATGTTAAAAATAATTATTTATACCTTTTTTGTTTTACAGTAACTGCTAACATATGCTAAAATTGTGATGTAAAAAGATATTCTCCTGCTTTTACATGTTATACCTCTAAGCTTAACTGTATAGCAATATGAGCTGATCATAAATGCTATAAAGACCATTTCAAAATACAAAGTATACCTGTCATATTAGAGTAGTAATGTCAAAGTAGCATTTACTGCTGAAATGTAGCAAAGAGGAACCCAAACTGGAAATAATAAAATATTAAATAAGAACCTCACAATCTGCATATTAGTGCAGGAGTTAGTATTGTGTTATTTTATTGTGTTTAATATGCACTGTAATATTATAGTATCATAATATTCACGGTAGTTTTAGTAGTTTGAAGATTAGGTGACAATATACTGTGATAATTTTTTTCCCAATTTCTGCAGTTTATCATTGGATAAAATTACTGTTGTCTTCATTATTATATTCATGTGAACTAGAAAAAAAATAGAACTCACGCAAAAAAATAGAACTTACACTTATATAAAATATTTACTAATGAATACCTTCTACAGCTGTTGAATCGGGGCTTCTTTTTCTATTGCTGTTACTCTTTACAACCAGGAGGAGGCAGACTTCAAGTTGTTTTGTGTTTTTTTTTTGCTCTTGTCGAAACCTGCCAGGTCCAAAGTCTCTGACAAACCAACTGCTGTGACAGCAACACCTCCCTGCATAGCACCTTCCCACCAACCTCCTCATTCAACGTCGGAGTATTTCTAACCATGGGAAGGTCCTTGTGTGTGTGTGTGTGTGTGTGTGTGTGTGTGTGTGTGTGTGTGTGTGTGTGTGTGTGTGTGTGTGTGTGTGTGTGTGTGTGTGGCGGTTAAGGGGAGTATTTGCCATGGACACCCATGCCATCCTAAAGTGGCTAAATACACTAACAGCAACCTAAAAAAAAATTAATGCTGGAATTCTTTTAAATAAACTGAGATAAATCTAAATAAATCAAGACAAGATCAATTTAAACCAATTCAAATAAACTGCTATTGTCTTATATAAATCAAAATCCTTAAGTGATTTGTTGGACATGCCAGCCAGGCTATTCACTCCCTTCAGTCTGTTTGCCAGAAAGCCCCAACAATAGACTGACAGAGGCTAACCGAGGTTTAATCCCCATCTGGACTCTATCCAAGCTTAAAACGGCGGTCTCTCTGTCAGACTCATGGTGCTGGACAAACATGTTCCCCTACTATGCCTTTCCGGATGCCTGCCTGCCTGCCTGTTTGGCACATCAGGGGAGTCTAACCGCCTGTTCAGGGTTTCACACTCAATAAAGCATGTTTTATGCTTCAGTTTGACTTTGCCTAAAATACCATCCGGCATTTAGGATTAATGGTGTGTAGAGGATTTTAGAAAATCTAAGGTTTTCCGTTTTCATTTTTTCTGCATTTGTAAAATAGCTCCCCCAAATAGGTCTTGTCCAATTACTGATGAGCAACGTAACTCACTGAGGAAGGCTGTAAGGGTTTTGATTTCTCTCTAACATTTAAGAAACCCAGAAAGGGCATTGCACAGGATACTGTTAACTTTGACAAAGCTGCAGTTGTCATACTGTCACTACATTTTCTTTAGTTTGGCTGTTTACCATTACTACTAACCTAAGATGCATTAGTACATTAAAAAATGTCAAAATCACCTCTTAAATGATTTTATTATTCAAGAACAAAGCAATCCAACAAGTGTGAACTTTTTTTTTAATTTCAAGTTTCTGGAAACATGGAAAACTGAGGCTTTATCTGCAAACACAGTATGTTTTAAACAGATACAATATCTTTGCCTCCACCATCCCCATGTCCACTCCACCCTTCCTTCGGTGGCCTGGAGCCAGACCTATTTATTTTTGTGTTGCTGAGCGTGGGGAATTGGACCCCGTCACATGTTTGGCCATGTCATTAACCGAGCTGTCTCAGTGTTGAGGGAAACAATATAAAGCTAGCAGTAGAAAGAGAATGGATCTGTATAATAGAACTATGTGGGTCAAAGCCGCTGTGATGAAAACACTGAGGTCACAGTATGCTGTGCATGTCATTGTTGGTTAATAAGCACCGACTGATGGGAAATTGCATGAGGACAAACAGATGACATCACACATAAAAAAGATGTAATTACAGACATTTTTACATGTCATAGGTGAGTCGGGGTCTTGGTGTTATGAATGCCGGCTCATTAGTACGGCTTACTGGGACAGAACCGTTGCTAATATTCGCATTTAACACTTTATTTTACCCATTTCATCCCTCACAAAAGTACAAGAGGGCAATGGCTCTGGTTTCAAAAAGATGTTTGGTTATGTAGAAGTCTATGAGAAAATGACCCCAGCTCCTTTGCCTGTGATCTCAGTAAACATTTCTCTAACAAGTTTACGGTCTCGGTCTCTAGTTCCAAATCTTATCAAATAAAAACAATGTTCATTTTATAAATTAATGGTCCTCATTACAGTTGGAATGAATGATAAAGCAACGTATGCTTTACTTCACAAGTTGCTGAGCATGCACTGTTCCTTGATTTCTCAGTCAGATCTGTTCACTGGAAACGATGAGCAGATCTGACTGAGAAATCTGTCTCCTATTGTATGTATGTGATTCATGAAGGCAACACTGGTTCCCCTCATTACAGTATTAGGGAGAGAACAAACTAAAGGACTATTCCTTAAATATGAGATTGCTGTTATGTTTTGTCCTTTGTGCATCCTGGGATAAACTGCCACCCTGTCCAGTATGCACCCAACCTCTCCAACTTCCCTGCAAGGCTCCACTGGATAAGGGGATGGATGGATGGATACATAGTTTTTTTTTTCTAAGAACTTGTGGTCAGAGTAGTAGTTGCAGTTCCCTTTTACCTGTGATTACCTGTAGGATCGTTAGATGTTTAGCTCCTGAAATACAGACTAAATATAGATTTTGGAATTATCTGCAGCCTGATAAAGCCTGTCATAAAAGCGCCCTGTTTACTAAGTTGCACTTGTAAAAAACCAATGTGTATATAGTATATATACTACATAAGTATAGTGCTGCCAAACAATTAGTAGTAATAGTAAACAGTAGCAATAGTAAATCTTACCTGCAATATCGCACATCTCTGCATCAGTGGCATTTTTCAAGGCCTCCTCTAGCTCTGGTTCCAGGATCACCTGCTCATGCAGGGGGATCTCTGGTGCTTTCTTGGCCACAAAAGGCTTTCCTAGATACAGAAAGAAAAAGATGATAAATAAGAAGACAAAGGCAGGCAAAAGGGTAGCAAAGGCCAAAAAAGGTAGTTAAAAAAAACTACAAAATATCTGATGTTTGTTTATATATATATTTCTTAATGAAGTTATCTATCTAATAATTTCACTTCTCATGAAAGCTTTATTTGTATGATTTTTCCCAAAACATATCACAAATGGAGCTTTAATAAACTCAGGTTTCACTTAATCCTACACGGTGCTTTCTCAGCTCTTTTTTGTGCTCATTTATCTTCACAATTTCAGTGGTGAATCCCAAGAACATCTGCTTTTCGCATCACTAGTTTCCATTTATTGCAAATTCCATTCTTGATATTAGTGACTAACTATTCCCAATTGAAAGGGGAGATATTGAAAGTGCTTAGATAGATTTTTACTGTATGTTCAAACTTTAGCCTGAAAACAAAATTAAATGACTTGCTGCATATTATGTAACAGGACACCTACATAAATCCTCAGACAAAGAATCTGCTTTCCCACCTTTCTTTTCACCGGTGAAGGGCACCAGGTCCTCCCTGTCCTCGTGCTCCATGGCCTGCTTCTCCAGGTGCTTCATCAGGGCGTCACGGTCAAATGGCCCCGTCGGGGTCTTCTTTGTCTGATCTCGTTGCCGAAAGCCAGCCGGCAGCATGGCATTCTGGGAGAACATCGGATCATATTATGTTGATGGGAAAATAAGACTAAATTAGTAGAAAGTTTTAGGTATATCAAATGATCTGAACAGAGAAGCAGCAGAATTTATTACCCAAAAGATAGCTGAGAAGGTTCCTTGTTGTCTTCCTTCCTTGTTATCTTACTTTCCTTCTAAAAATTATATAAAACGTCTAGACTCACTCTTCTTGCAGGTAATGTTCTACCCTGCACTGAAAGTGCATCAAATGAACATTTTCTGCAAATGGATGCTTTTTTTTTTTTTTACATCTAATGTGAAAAGTGAGAGACCCATTAAAAAAAATTTCTTTTATGAAAGAAGTCACTAAAATGAAATGTAATTTGTAACCCATGCACTTTCTGCATTGTAGAACCATGTTATTTTATCTTTATAATTGGGTAATGTTTGATATGGCAACACTACAGTTTACTGACTGAGAGGTATGCTTTAAAACTTCATCATTTGCTTTTACTCTCCTACTAGTAAAAAATTTACAAGTAACAAAGGGTACAAAAAATGTAGTTCTTGCTTTAGATGTCACATACTTCCCACATGTCTGATGGTTAACAAGCTACTCCTGATGTCGGGTAGATTTTCGGCACAAAGGTAAGACTTGTGAATGTCAGGAACCAGCTATTAAAGCCCCATGACACTGGAAAAGCAGGTTTTAGGTCAAATCATTCATACCTCAGGGTCCATCTCCTGCAGCTCATACTCCAGCTGATCCAGCTCCGCGGCACTAAGGCCTTTGAGGATGGCATCCTCATCAATGTCCCTGGGGTCTGACATGGTTCCTGAGGCTGTGACTCACATATACACACACACACTCATACACACTGCTGCGCACCCCTGGGTAAGAGGGCACTGCCAGTAAAAAAGGGGGGAAAAGAAGAGAGGACAATCAGTCTTTATACTCTTTTATCTAAAATCTTTTTTCTGTCATACCTTGGCTTCTTTTACTGTGTCCTATTTCCAACCCTCTTTTACTTATCTTGTGCTGTCACTTATTATGTTAGAAACTCTTACAATAATATCAGTTTCATTGTAAAAAGCTTAGCTTTGACTGTTAATCATGCAAGACAAAGGAGTGACTGAGTACTGTTTTAGCATTACTATAGCCTACATTAAACATGTTGCAGTGTAAACACAGGCTTTTGAAATCCTCAGCCAGATGCTAACAGAGGATGTTACAGCTCATGGTCAGAAAGCTTAATCCGCAGATCTACTGACTATATAAGTAAATGATAAACCACCCAGCTCTTATTTTATCTGGGATCCTCTTGGAAACCTGTCAAGGACCACAAGGGGTCCCCTTCTTTGTATTTTGTCAACCACTGTCCTTGGCAAGTAGCATCATGATCTCCTATCAGCTGCCCTGTCCAGAGTGCTTCAATAATGCTATTATGATAATAATAGATGCGCTTCCAATAATACATCTGCAATACTCAGGAAAGCAGTGTCTGTGGAAATATGCTACAGCAGCCCCCAGATCACATTCTTGCATAGTCTTTATTTTCACCTTAAAGCAAACTGCAGCAGAAGAGCCCACTGATGCTTTGCAGTTTTAACAGAAGAGAGTCAGTGACGCGAAGAAGTGTAAGCAACGAAAGACTGAGAGCGAGAATGAGGTCTTTGTAACTTTAAACCCTCAGCTTACCACACAGTGACTAAGAATAGTCAAATGGAGAGAAGAGAGGAGTGGAAAGTGCAATCCCTTATTTATCATTGACAGACACGCGCTGATACAGTTGTGGACCCACCCGAAACATATCTGCACCCAGGGATGAAAACTCAGTGACACAGTTATGCTTTTGACACATTAAAACGTTGCAGTTAATTCACACCAGCCTCAAATAACAAAGAGTGTGGTCTACATACAACACCACAGGGCTCCCCAAACATGAAAATACCACAGTGACAGAACATGTATACATCTGGGTCAAAGTATGAGTAATGCAGCTATCAGGTTAAAGGGCCAGTGTTTTCATTTTTACTCCAAATTTTTTCCCAACTTGGTCACAGAGCGAAAACCATTGCAGATCAGGTCATACAATATTGTATCTTGCAGGCAGTCTGCTAGCGTGATGTCAGAAACCACTCACATCTATAACTCCGAGTGTTTTATAGCAGGCAGTTCTTTTGCATGACAACATAATCACGTGCTCAAGGATGGATTAGGACAGCATAATTCAGAGTAACTTTCCACTATCCAAAGTGATCTGAAAAGTGTACTTTTCCAGCACTCAAATAACTCTATTGTGGTTGCGGGGTTTTGTGTTTCAGGGAGCCCTTGCTCTTTATTTTCATTTATACTGAAACAAAGTTTGTCGAAACACATTCAAGATGGTCCAAATTAGTGACTGCATATGTGCAGCAGATGTCAAGTTTCTCATTTCCATTTTTAAATGAATTGAAAATAAAAGCTGTGTATCAAGATATAAATTATTTATAACAATGGTTTACAACATACAAATGAGCCACATCCCCTTTTAGGATTTTCACTTGTTTTCTTGATCATTGTTTTTTCAAAACAAAAGCACAAACACATGAAAAAGCTGAAACATTTAACACACAAAATTTCTGATATGAAAAGTTGAATAAGGACATCGGCCTGAGGTGGAAAGGCACACCTTGTGTTTGTTTGTAAGGCCCTGTGAGTTTGTTGTGTCACCAGAGTTTCTCTAGAAAATCAGTAAAAAATAATGTCGTGATACAACACAACCAAATGAGTTGGTTTCCCTGACGACGCCATGGGAACTTGGTTACCATGGAAATAGAACTGAACTGCACTGTTCTGCATTATTCCAGAAGCTCTAAATAACTTTGCGATTAATGGGCATTCTATTCTATTCTATTCTATTCTATTCTAATCTGTTCTATTCCATTCTATTCTATTCTACTCTATTCTATTCTATTCTGTTCTGTTCTATTCTATTCTATTCTATTCTTCATAAAACGTCTGAGACTGAAAGCTTGTTTGTGTTCTTAGAGTCACCGATCAGGTTACATTTTATTAGAAAGGGCAGACAGACACACACAAACACACAAATACGCATACACATACAGGACAAAACAATGACATACATCAATTTCACAGACCTAACCTAACCAAAAGCCATGTTTCTACCCATAAAATTTCAAATCTTTATTGTGGGGATTTCTTTTCATGCCCACAGCAAAGTCTAGTCCCCACACATAATGTGACTGTGTAATACTGAGTACTGTGTATACACATATGTGTGAAAACTCTGAATTCAGAGTTTTTTAAACAAAATATAGGCCATTAAATTATATTGTACCCCACAAAATAACATGTACTAAAGTATATCTTTATTTTCATCAACACTGCGTGCCTCTAATGTGTAAAGCCAGGGACGCAAACACTGGATCGCATAAACCAGTGTTGAGGAAGATAGAGGAGATTTAAAAGATGCAGCTTACAGGTCAAGGTGAGGCATCAATCTGCTTAGACTCACTTTTTACCACGGATGAAAGGTTTTACCAGTCTCTTGACAGTAAAGCTCCCCCAGCTCTTTAAAGTAGACTCATAGCTATAAAAAAAACCCACTAAATATCAGTCAGCTACAGAGTCATTCATCTTTTGCTGGACCATCATGTCACAGATGCAGACAAAAATGCTTTAATGTGACTTCAGATCAATAAAAGTCATTACAGTGAACTCCTTTTTTAAAATGCCTTTTTTTTCACAGAACACTATCTGGTAATCTGTCAAATCAAATCAATAAATTGGTAAATTTAAAGATGCATTGTGGGGCTTTTTTCTATGATCAAAAGAAAACTAATGATGTAATCTGCAATGCCTGATAAATGTCATTTTTTACCTATTCATATATATTTATGTTAGTCTGACTCATGCATTTGAAGCAGACAGTGTAATAAATCCAAAACATTGTGACATGAAAAAAAATGAGGCTAACTAGATCATTCATTTTTCCCTTTTTTTAAAGTGGTTTCTGGCCAAACTCAGCTCATGTGATTTGCCTGCTGTCAAGCCTTTGAGCCTTACTTATTGATGAGCTAAATACATGGCTGTTCTGACCAGCTGAGAGTGAGGGCTCAGACAACTGGATACCAACAGCCTGCCAGCGCCGAAGAACATATTTTCTTAACTTATAGAGGCTTGAAGGGTCACATAATCACAAAGGGAAGATAGATCAGGGGGAAAATGACAAATCAGAAAGCTAACCTTCAAAGTATCAAAAGGCAAAACTACCACTGAGACATGAAAACTACAAAACAGAGTCAAAACTTTACAATTTTGAGGGAATTGCTTGCTGTCAGCTTTGGTAGACTATAGAAAATAGCACTCTGGTAAACTAACAGTCTGATCAAATGATGTGTTTTGACACATTCCAGGAAGCCCCTGTCCACATTGGAAACAGATGGTGTATTTGTGCATGTGCATCTGTCTCCAGCAGTCCCAGCAGGGTTTCTGCATGATAGAAAGCAAAGTGGGTGTGGAGCAGTGCAACGACCGTCACCTGCCGCTGCCAGCTGGCTCTGGACCGTTCTTTTTAAAATCTCAACCACGTCCTGCACCTGCAGCTGCTCTAGTTATAGGAGTCGTGATCTCAGCTAAGCCTGGCTATAAATGTACAGCTACATGTTATTGATGTTTCATTGAAATACAGTTTTGTTTTTAACCTTTAGTGAGATCACAAAAGTCCAATGGGTCATATTTTTTCTGTTTTGATCTGAAAAAGTTTTTTTTTTTCAAATTCAGATAAATTTGATTCTTTGTTTCAGATAAGACTGTGTCATTTTACGTAAACCTTAAACCGTCTCTTGAGATAAGTACTGCTTTTGTAAGCAGCATTCAATCCAGGTCCCTTTTAACCCATTGCTTTGACTCATTTGTATAAACTGTTTTGCATCAAGTAATTCTACCTCCTAAAAATTAAAACTAGAAACTAAATGTTATTTTAGCTGTAAATCAAAGACTGTCGCTATTGACGTATCCCCCACTCTCCTTTGATTAGATCACACCTATGCAGGCCAACTTCATATAACTTGCTCAAAGGGAGCAAAAGTCCAGTCAGTCAGAATAACTGAGCTCACAGGGCAAATTTCAGCTAAGACTGATAAGCACACGGAGTTTTCCTCAACAGGAACAGACGCCTGGTCTCCACTCCCCTTGATGACTGCACCTATTAAACCAGTGTTAAGCCAGTGTTACAGTTTCTGCATCTACAACTATGCCCGCTTGGGTCCAAGTGACATAAATTTGTTTTGATCACACAAACTTGTTTTAGCAGACACTACACTACACTGTGCACTGCTCAGGCACAATGTAGTGTCTCCAGGCATATGCCAAGAAGGCCTGAAAAAAGTGGAATAAGAACAACTGCTCATCCATGGTGTCTGCAGCTGTCAGTGTGTGTGTCTGCAACAGTTAAAATCCTGCCCTTACAAACCTTCCATCTCAAGCCATCTATTGAGTTTCTACAAGCATTTTCACAACTATGTTGTCTACAGCAGCTCCAGTATTGAGAGATTTCAATGCTTGAACTTCTGTGAAGTTATTTGAAGAAAAAAATGGGTGCAGCTTCATTTTGGAGCAACGATTGTTAGAGGTCTGAAGGATAGAAGCACTTATTGTGAATGCATTAAAACCATGACTCACTATAAGGTAACTTTTATCATCGTATAACTTTTATCATATTTAATTTAAATGCAAGGAGTTCTAATGAATACATGTCAAAGTACTGCATTTAAGCAGGCAGCAGGGATGAGTTACAGTGCATTTTACAAGTAAAAGACCATTACAAGCGTCTAGATTTCACAGTGACAAAGGTTACGCACTCATAAATGCTCCAAGATGATTTACACTCTGCTTCTGTGTCAGTGCATTATCTTTCCTGGAACATAAATAAACTTTAAAGGGATTCCAAATACTGTACTGCACTGTTTCCCTTGCTCTTTTGGTAGATCCAATTTTCTGTAACGTTAGCAGAAAAAGTTTTTTTTTCTTTTTGCTCGTGAGCAGGCTAAGGCCTCGTTCTGCCACCGAGAGCTCAGAAGATTTGTCACCAACAGCGAGCCATCTTCTCCACGTCTTACCGACCAAGTGTAACATTCCAAATCACCCTTCAGCTTAATTTTAGCTTCACAAGTCAGCTACTTACAGCTGTGTGAATCCTCCCCAGCTTGGGTTGCTCCGTGAGACCAAGTCAGAGCACCATTTTGAGCACCCTAAGAACCACTTTGCTGGGGGGTTCCATTGAAGAAATTCATTTTTAAGACATACTGTGGCTTTCACTAACATTGTACCTGAGCCAAAAAACCCAAAAGGTCCCATCTACATAAAATGAAAGGTCCCTGCTTTTAATATAGTTACACCATTCAATCCCAAAAAGACAATCTGACCTGGTGATAATAGTAAAACATCAGGCACTAATGGATGTTAAATGGAGAGGACGAGCAGGCCACGTGTAAACTTTAGCCTTTTCTGGTTTCCAAACTTTGCAGACTCCTGAGACAACATCTCCAAATCCCCGGTGACAAATTACTTACACAGTGATGGGCAGCCTACAAATACCATACTGATAGATTCATTTAAGTGAATGTCTTTTAGATGCTATATCTGGGAGAAAAAACCCCAAAAAACTCATTTCTGATTTATAGTTAAATCAACCACAAAAGCACAGAACTTTACAGAAACACCATATTTTTGGACAATACCATTTGTCTAGCACCTTTCTCCTATTTTACAAACACCTCATAGTGACACAACAGAGTGTGGATGAAGGAAAGCCCCACAAAGAGGCAAAGAGATGCCATTAAAACATGCCAGTAAAAACTCACTGAAACAGACACAGAGAGCAGCCTCACACCTACCTTCACAGAAGTGCAGTGCTGAAGCCCCTGGGCAAGGCAGAGCCTGCTGTCAGAGAAACTTGTTTCTCTTTTTTCCCTCCTCTCACTCTCTCGACCCCCTATTTCTCTCCCCACCCCCCACCCCTCTCTCCTGTGTGTCAAGCTTCAGGGCTGCTATGCTGAGACCGGCATACTGACAGCACTTTGAGAAGTCAGCATTTTATTATTTTGGCTGTGTGACGGAGATGGTAGAGAGTCGTGTAGAAAGGGGGGCGAGAGAGAGAAAGAGAGAGACTGAAGTGGGGAATCAACCACATTCATCCTTCAATTAAAACTTAGCGGCGGGCAGAAGGAGGATGGCTGACATCTAGTGGTCAGAGCTGAGATGTACATCAAAACGGTAAAACTTCAAACCTTTTTTATTTCAGTAGGTGTTTTGGTTTTGTTTGATTATATTTTATTGTTTTTTACTTCATTTGGCAATTCATGTTCTTGAAGTTAAGTTTGCTTTTAATGAAATGTGGTATATAAATAAAACTGCCATTTCAATCAGAAATGAGATGACACACTCACATTAACAGCACCTTTATCACACTTTTGTCTGTTTTATCATTGCTTCATTGTAAATTTTTTGCTTTGATAAAGTGAAGAATTGTACTTCAGAAAGCATCATGTTGGCATCATTTGAGATCATTTTTTGTTTCAGCAATAGATGCTTCTCACATTTGTGCCATGAATTGGTTTTAGATGGTGTTGCTAACAAGTGGTAATGACGCTGAATGTGTTAGTGTTTTAGTGCAAACATTATATACATCATTTTATTTCTATTCATTTATTGCAATGACTTCAAATTGAACAAATAATAAAAGATTTGTACATAAGAAATGTTTTTAAAATAGTCAAAGTGTCACAAAATACACTTTTACACTACAATCAGATAGACCTTGAAAGTAGCAGGACCCTCTTTTGTCTACGGAAGTGCTTTAATTCTTCATAGCACAGATTCAACAGGTTGCTGTCTAAATCTATGACCTTGGTTCATATATACATATTGACATAATATAAAACATTTTTTCATGTTTTATTTTAATGTTTCACCAAATTCTGAATGTCACAGCAGAAATGTTCAGTTTTGTGTTCTTTATTAACAGGAGTGGTATCCTGTATTATTACTATTTATTATTATAATATATTGCTGCTGCAGTCCATTTGTTTTAAGGTACAGTTTGTGTGTTCAGATTTGCTCCTTACCTTAACTGTAACCAGTGGTTGTCTGAGTCACTGTTGAGCACTGTCCTGTTGACTTGAAGCAGTGTGGTCGTTCTCAGGTTGTCTTGACCATATCTACATGCATTGAGCTGTTTCCGTATGACTGTTTAGATTAACTGCATTTCCCAATAACTGTGTAACAGTGACCTTTGACTGCAGAATGGATTAAAGTGTTTTTTACTTTAGAATCAGTAGATGTGACGTATATATCTTTCGACCATTTAAGGGTTTTATCTTACACAGTTTTTGTTGTTGTTGTTGCTGTTGTTGTTGTTTTTATGTACAGCTAATATGTTCCATAAAAGCACAATGACTATGACGAGACTGTTGTTTGGTTACTTTTTAATCCAGTTTATGTTTTTTTTTCATTGTCTTGTCAATATGAAAAATGAATAATTATTGAAATAAAATGAAAATAATAATAATTCTTGGGACTGTCAAAAGAGTTTTTACTCCAGTGGCCCACAAATGTAATGCAACTTAAGAGAACAGCAGCCAATGTTCAGATTAAAGGGCTCCAGAAGGGCCTGCCTGGCGACACTGTCCCAGGCAGAGTAAATTGGACCCTTGATTTTTTACTAATAGGAGCTGCCAAATTTGCTCTTGGTCTGGCCTCTCACCCAGGATCAATTAGACTTGAGAGACCCTACCAGGGGTGAATTGCCCCCAACAACATACATTATATTGCCAAAAGTATTCACTGATCTAGCACCTTGGCATGCAAAATGCTTCCACAAACATTTGTGAAAGATTGAGTCACTCTCAGGAGCTCAGTGAATTCCAGTGTGGTACCATGATAGGATGCTTCCTGTCTAACAAATATAATCATAAAATGTCCTCACTACTAAATATTCCACAGTGAGCTGGTTTGTAACAAAGTATTATAACAAAATGGAAGTGATAAGGGAACAACGGAAAGTTCGCCATGAAATGGTATTACCATGTAAAATTACAGAGTGGGATCAGCAGATGCTCAAGTGAACTTTCTGAAGCATCTGTCACTACAGACCTCCAACTTCATGTGACCTTCAGATTAGCTCAAGAATAGAGTGTAGAAAGCTTCATGAAAAAAGGTTCCCATGGCTCAAAAGCTGCATCCTAGTCTTGTATCACCAATCAAAATGCAAAGTGTCAGATGCAGTGGTGTAAAACACGATGTCACTGGACTCTAAAGCAGTGGAGACACGTTCTCTAGAGTGATGAATCAGACTTTTCCATCTGGCAATCTGATAGACAAGTCTGGGTTTGTCGGTTGCAGGAGAGCGGTACTTGTCTGACTGCATTGTGCCAAGTGAAACATTTCGTGGAAGGGAGATTATAGTATGGAGTTGTTTGTCAGGAGTTAGACTGGGCCCCTTAGTGTCAGTGGAAGGAACCCCTAATGCCATTTCATACAAAGGCATTTTGAATAATTTCATGCTCCCAGCTTTGTGCGAACAGCTTGGGGATGGCTCCTTCCTCTTCCAACATGACTGCGCACCAGTGCACAAAGCAAGGTCCATAAAGACGTGGCTGAGGGAGTCTGGTGTGGAAGAACTTGACTGGTCAGCACAGAGTCCTGACCTCAACCTAGTAGAAAAGCTATGAGATGAATTAGAGCGGAGACTGCGAACCAGGCCTTTTCACCCAACATCAGTGTCTGACCTCACAAATGCACTTCTGGAAGAATGGTAAAAGAAAAAAAAAATCCCATAAACACACTTTGGCAATATAGCGTAGCTCCTCAGATCACTGGAACACACAAATCCCTGAAACACAACAAGGCTTGGAACTTTATAAAAGAATAGAATGGAGTAAACAATGGATTCAATTCCAGTTTCATTTCAATAGTATTAATATAGCACCAAATCAAAAGTTGCCTCAAGGTGCTTTATATTGTAAGGTAAAGACCCTCCAATAATACACAGAACACAGATAAAACACTGGCAATCATATAAACTCCGCTGAGCAACTGCTTTGGTCACAGTTGGAAAGAAAAACCTCCAGTAGAACCAGGCTCAGGGCAGCCATCTGACGAAACCTGTTGGGGTGAAGGGAGGAAGACAGGCTAAAGAGCCAGAGATTAATAATAATAATAAACAAATGTGTGGGAAAAAAGTGACATCATGGGAATCCCCAAAGCAGGGGGTGATACGGTAACAGTACTATGACGTAATTAAGATAACTAAGACCCGATTGCTGCACATCATAACATCATTATTTACAATAATGCTTTGGATTTGTCATTTATGTAAAAACAACATGATAAAAACTCTCCCCTGGAGGGGAAATCACCAAAACCACTGTGATCTCCCTGTTTTCCCTGAAAAAACAAAACAAAAAAACCCTTTGGGAATTCCATTAAAAGAAGCTCGTGGTTTCACTCCTTTACTATTTTTTTCTTAGTATTTTTGCTTTAATTTAGAGTCCATCATCTTACATCTGCAAGCTACAGATGTAAATTGTGCTCTTCACTGTAGATACATTTCACACCCCTTCTCTTTCACCACTAGATGGCATTGCAAATACAGCCCAGCACCTTTCGAGGGCTTGTGAAAAAGTCTTTAACACTTTTTTGTGTTTCTCTCTGTGATGCCTGCCAGGACTCGGCTTTTGGTGTTTAGGCAATAGCCTGTAATATGTGTCGATATATGAGAACAAACACTGTTTTAAAAAATGTCACGCAAAGAGCAGTTGTGAAGATACATGACTTTGTTATAAAGTTCTGCATTATGGTCAAGTACTTTGCAAAGTCATGATGGTAACTTTTTTCTGCACATCCATGCAGAGTCATCCCTATGACCAATCCTTAGTCGTTATAAAAGGAGTAACTCCAAGTTCTCTGTATTCCAAAGATGTCAGAAATTCCAACTGACTGCATTGCGCTCGCTTTAAAGATACCAATCATAGCAACAACAAGCACAGCATTAACTCAGCATCATCTATGACTGCAAACAAAAAAACACCTGAGTTCTCAAACTGTTTGTGTTCTGTTTTTTACCTTCAGTGTGCAGGTGTCTGTTTGATCTCGTGGTGTGATCTATTGCACCTGCAGCCTGTGTAAGCAAATAAAATGTGCTTGTGTCAAAAGGGTAAATTCACTCAAAACACAAAACTAGATGGGCTCCAGGTTACACTCAAAATATTATCCCTGGTTATTATTCTGACATGCCCTTTCAGGTTGTCTTGGTGTATAGCACAGGTTTGGACTTACAGTTTTTTCTGAATGCTTAAACCCTAACTGTGATTCCTGTAGCACAATCTCTAAAACTATTCAGACTTATAGCAAAACCACTCACTGAGTTTGCAAAACTAAAAGCACAAAAACTGCTTTGCACTCAGTTTGCAATTTTGTAACACACACTTTGCAAAACTGTAGGCACAATTCACTGCACAACACTCAATTACCAAATTTCCAACACACTCCTAGCAAAAGTATGCACATGTATGGCTATCATTAACACTAATTTGCCAACTGTCTGGCACACTTTCACATGTGAAAACTTTTTTAGATAATTAGTTCACTTTGCAATCAGCCTAAGCACTATAATACAGGTAAGCTGTGTGTGCGGAGTACAATGGAGGGAGCAGAAAGAGTGAGAAGTAGAGGAGGCCGAGGAAGAGGACGTGGAGGTGAAGAAGTAGGATGAAGAGGACGACAAGGACAAGGAGGAGCAAGAGGAAGATGAGGAGGGGGGAGAGGAAGATGAGGAGGGGGGAGAGGAAGGGTAGGAAGAGTAAGAAATAGAATTGCTGATGACATCAGAGCTACAATAGTGGACCATGTAATCAACCGTGGAATGACCCTGAGGGTAGCTGGCCAACGGGTCCAGCCTAACTCGAGCCGCTACACTGTAGCAAGTACCATAAGGACATCTTGAAATGAGAATCGGTTACAGTTTTTTCTGATTGCTTAAACCCTAACTGTGATTCCTGTAGCACAATCTCTAAAACTATTCAGACTTATAGCAAAACCACTCACTGAGTTTGCAAAACTAAAAGCACAAAAACTGCTTTGCACTCAGTTTGCAATTTTGTAACACACACTTTGCAAGACTGTAGGCACAATTCACTGCACAACACTCAATTACCAAATTTCCAACACACTCCTAGCAAAAGTATACACATGTATGGCTATCATTAACACTAATTTGCCAACTGTCTGGCACACTTTCACATGTGAAAACTTTTTTAGATAATTAGTTCACTTTGCAATCAGCCTAAGCACTATAATACAGGTAAGCTGTGTGTGCGGAGTACAATGGAGGGAGCAGAAAGAGTGAGAAGTAGAGGAGGCCGAGGAAGAGGACGTGGAGGTGAAGAAGTAGGATGAAGAGGACGACAAGGACAAGGAGGAGCAAGAGGAAGACGAGGAGGGAGGAGAGGAAGATGAGGAGGGGTGAGAGGAAGGGTAGGAAGAGTAAGAAATAGAATCACTGATGACATCAGAGCTACAATAGTGGACCATGTAATCAACCGTGGAATGACCCTGAGGGTAGCTGGCCAACGGGTCCAGCCTAACTCGAGCCGCTACACTGTAGCAAGCACCATAAGGACATCTTGAAATGAGAATCGGTTAGTACAGTCACTTCGCACAAAGATTTGTAGCACTGCCATATGCCAATGAGAAACACACCAATACCACTGATGTAAAAATACTGAAATTGTTACTTTACAGAATTGCTAGATGACCAGATGCTGGGGGCAGAGGAAGCATGTTCACTGCAGACCAAGTAACCCATATAGTCATTATGGCGGTTGCAAATAATCCTATACTTGGAAATAAACACTTGTGTTTGTTTTGATGTGTTTGAATAAACACCAGTACTTGAAGTTTGGATCCCTCTATGCTTATGGATCTATGACAGAAGTATGAGCTCAAACTGACATAGCCTACCTTGTGCACAGAGAAAGCAAAAGCCAGATGTGTTTTGTATTCATACCATCAGTGTGCAGTTGGCGCATTGTGTGCTTAGTAGATGATGGCTTGTGTGTACTGTTTGATATGGAAACACCATTTTTACGAAGGTGTGAAGAGTTAATCTAGCTGTGTTTGCTTTTGCAAGAGAACTACAATGTTTTGATTATTGGGTGACAGGTTTTCTTATTTGTGTGAAGAGTTTTGCAAAATTAGCCAATAGTTACAATAAATGTGCTTAAGCAATCAGAAAAAACTGTAGTACAGTCACTTCGCACTAAGATTTGTAGCACTGCCATTTGCCAATGAGAAACACACCAATACCATTGATGTAAAAATACTGAAATTGTTACTTTACAGAATTGCTAGATGACCAGATGCTGGGGGCAGAGGAAGCATGTTCACTGCAGACCAAGTAACCCATATAGTCATTATGGCGATTGCAAATAATCCTATACTTGGAAATAAACACTTGTGTTTGTTTTGATGTGTTTCAAGTACACCAGTACTTGAAGTTTGGATCCCTCTATGCTTATGGATCTATGACAGAAGTATGAGCTCAAACTGACATAGCCTACCTTGTGCACAGAGAAAGCAAAAGCCAGATGTGTTTTGTATTCATACCATCAGTGTGCAGTTGGCGCATTGTGTGCTTAGTAGATGATGGCTTGTGTGTACTGTTTGATACGGAAACACCATTTTTACGAAGGTGTGAAGAGTTAATCTAGCTGTGTTTGCTTTTGCAAGAGAACTACAATGTTTTGATTATTGGGTGACAGGTTTTCTTATTTGTGTGAAGAGTTTTGCAAAATTAGCCAATAGTTACAAAAAATGTGCTTAAGCAATCAGAAAAAACTGTAACTGCATCAACACCAAACCAACACCAGTGGATGTGTTGCACTGGTCTGCTGTCCCAAACCTGATACTGGGCTTTTCTTTTTCATCTCATCCTTTTTATAGGGACTACATTCTGCAAAGAAATAGTCCCTTTGACCTGCCAACAATCATGAATAGGGATTATCCACACTAACCACAACAAGGAATAACAAGAAGACATATTTTTGTGTTCCCCTGTTCCCCTTGTTAGTATACAGTGTGCGTGTGTGTGTGTGTGTGTGTGTGTGTGTGTGTGTGTGTGTGTGTGTGTGTGTGTGTGTGTGTGTGTTTGTTTTACTTGGCTAAATACCAACCTGACCTGACTTATCGGTTTCGCATTAGATTTCCACTGAAGTCTGATGAAACACCACAACAACATTATCTTTAGCTTGTTGCAACATTTGACTGCAGTTCAATGATAAATGATCAAACATTAGCATTCACATTCACGTGGCGCTGAAAATGTTTTGAGCTTTATAGTCCATACACACAGTAGTAATCAACAATGTTTTACTGCTGCAGTATAATCAAAGTGTTATACGTTCTTCCCCCTCAAGGTCTGCTTCCTTCTTGTTGTCATTTTCAACTTGACACTTTTTTTTAAATGTTATGCGCTCTCTGGTTTATAGATGCCCCCTCGCCCACACAATCAAAACAACGCATCGCTTCTGAAAATTTCCTTCCAGATGTTTAGGTCAGTGGAATTCTTTCAAACAAAAGGTTTTTGTTCTGTGTGTGTGTCATACGTGTGGTGTGGGGGTGTTTCCAGTTAATGGCACTTGGTTGCAACCACAAGAAAAGAGGAAGTGCATACTAACTTAGAAAACTTTTTTTTTTTTTAAAGAAAGAAAGAAAGAAAAAAAGCCAGCCTGAACGAGATCCCCCGGAGATGGCCCAATCACATTTTGGCAGAAGTCAAAAATTTACCATCTGGGGTTTTACCAGGAAAAGTGAAATTAGGTGTGAGACGCTGGAATTTGACTGGGCTCTGAGTAACAGGAAGTGCAGCTCACGTGGATTAGCCAAATCAACCTTGGTGTTGTTTGTTCTTCCAAAATCAAACATGACTCATTTCGTGACACCTCAGTTCAAGTTTGTGTGAAATTTTGATATTACCCCGCTTTAAGGTTTATGCTCTCAGTTAATAATACTAAGCTTTACGTGTGCCAACAAATGCAGTGATGCTTGCTGCTACTTTGAGCTAAAAATGTTTCTATATTTTGGGAAATAAGCTTTTTATGCTTCTAAAATACTTTAACCTTGTCCTTTAAGTGAATGTGCGCCTTTTACTTCACAATAAATGACACGAGTGAGACACTTCTTCATGAATTATACATTTTACATAGACTTTTTGAAGCCTGCTATTGATACACTGTATTTGCATCCTGTCACTAAATCTGAATTTAATTTGAATTTTTCGGAGATGTGAAAGAGGCGGGGATTGCCCCGCGTTGACAGGAAGAGGCGGGGGCTCCCCCTTGACAGTCACTTTCAACAACAAAGGGGTTTTTTCTTTCATTTTTACTTTCTTCCTTCTTTCTGCCACAGCTCCCAACTCTTGCAAATATCCGTCGCTCTGTTATTTCCCTGTGTGTGCGCTCTGCTCTCAATCACACGTCTAAATGATTTCTTCTCATAGCCAACCGGGTAGTGGAAACAGGACGAGAACTACAGTATGCCTCGTTCCTCTTTTACTTAAAAGAGGATACGCGTACCTCAGATTCCTGCAAATACAGTGTTTTTCACCACTAGATGGCGTAATGACACGTGTGCAGTGAAACAAAGAGGCTCTTCTGTGTTGTCGCCCCGCCTCCAGTCTCTCTTGTGTGTGTGCTACGTGCAGAGCATGCTCACAAGAGCTGTTAAGGTACATTGGCTGTTGACAACAATGTTGCATGCTTTTCACGTAGGCAACGCCAAACTGCACGAGGATCTCTAGAACATCTACCAAGACTGATTCAATCTCAGCCATACCAGACCTGCTGTTTTGTTGTGCAGAAAAAAAAATTGTTATGCAATAGTATCTGTGCATCTGCTTAAAAGCTACCTAAATAATGTAAAAGAGTTAATGGTTAAACTCTATTATAATATAAGTTGGAAAAAGATTAGATAAAGCATTTGGGTGAGGCCGAGCACTGCACATGACTGAAAGGGACTCAGGATTGTATAGTAATTATGTGGAATGTGAAAGCCTAGCCCACACTGGGTTGTTTAACTTTAGTTTTCTTTTTGTCTTTAGCTCTTCTCAGCTTTTAAATGCTTTTCAAATGTACTTTTGGTTCTCTTCTTATTTCCAAAACATCCCATCTTCGCCTTCGTTATCCCTTTTACAGCAATATACAATATATACACAGTATAGGATCTATATGTAGACCTGTAGTCATCATGTTTGTACTGTTGCTGTTTGAGTTTCAGAGTAGACTATATCTACCAGCTTTATGATCAGTAATGTTCTGTATTGATCACTCTATTGTCTAATCTACAATAATCTACAAAGAGATTGTAGATTATTGCATCTCGTTACAAAATTTATTTATACATCAACTGTTGGGAACAAGTTGAAATTTCCGGAACTTCCAAATAAGGGCAAGGAAACTGATAAGGAAAACTGACCAGAGCCGGAAATGCCTCTTCTACAATAGCGTGAACTCGGGAAGTCTTTGAATAATTTGGTCCTTTTTTTTTCTTTTCTTTTTTTCACTTTGACTCAAGGCAAACATTTGCTGTTAGTGTTTTTTATATTGGCTTTTATCATTGTTCTTTTTAAAAGCAAAACAGGAACTTTCTGTCATGCATGACATGACTTTTACGAAAGTACACCATTAATAAATGTTACTCAGACTAGGCCATCTCTTAATATTTGGTATCCCAAGTGTCTGTTTTCCAAGAATCGTCATACAGTTGAGGAGCTGTTACTGATTAAGTTTGGGTATTTTCTTTCAGTTACATTTGGGTCCGGAGAAACAACACAGACTTAAGGGGTCAAACAGAGAACATGCTGTTATTACACCTACCACCCACAAGGTGTGGTCAGACTGTGTCATTTGAGGTGTGGCAGTTATGACCCACAGGGTTCAAAGGATGCAGTCCGGATGTTCTTTATCACACTTTGCGTAAATACAGGTGACATATTAAGCAAACATAAAGATTGTTCAAGCGCCGCTGACACAACAAAATACACACATAGGTGTTGAGTTTTTCAGATCCCTATACAATTTTCGGTCTTAGTCGACTTTTCAGTAAAAGGTTCACCACTGTGGAAATAGTTACCATAAAAGCGAAATAGATTTAATGTTTTTGCAGTCGTTTCTAATAAACTCACATCATTGCATGTCATGAATCCTTTCCATTCCTGATGGTACTTGCTCTTTGCAACAGTTTATGAGTCAGATTTTTCTTCATTTTTAAATGAAATGCAATTATTTATATTGTCGTTTTGCAAATGCAGTTGCTCACCAGCACTTTATTATGTGCTGTTTTGGAAGGAATGATCTGCAGGAGAGCACACCAAACTAACATCCAGACATTAGACAAGGAGGAACAAATTCCTGTATTACTCAAGCACCTGTGAACATGTTAACAATACCTCAGGTAAGGGCGTGAGCCTGTACTCTAAAGGTAAAGTGGCTTTTAAGAATGCAGTCAGCTGGATGACATGTCATACAAGACATGCTGAAACAAATGAAGTTCTGATGTTTGACTTTGTCATACCCCCCACCCATAAGCCGATACTGATCTTAACTGAAGCCAAGGTATCTGTATTAGAACAAAACTAGAAAAGCTGGACTGATTACGACATGTATGTGTTAATACAAAATCATAAGAACATTTAGCAGGGAATGCTGTAGTTGTTGAATTGAGAGACTACAGCATGAAAAGCTGAAAATCTTTAGCAGAAAGCATTGAGTAGATTTATGAATATGGATGAAAGTAAATTGTTATGAAATGTGTAGCAGTGCTTACACACTTGTAGTTTTCTTTTGTGGTAGTTGTAAGTAATTATTGTTCAAGTTTACTAACACGTGCTTAAAAACATGAAAAAAGACATGCTTTAATCATGCCAACCTGAAACAAATAATTAAACATAAACTTCAATTTTATGTAACGAGGCTTGCTTTCCCCCCTCCCCCCAAAAAGGGTGGGAAGCCCCCACGGTGTCAGTGTAAACAAATATGCTTCTACATGAGTAACAATGAAAGCAAAAGTAGTAGCCACATCAAACAAAAGAACCTCACAAGATATAAAAAAAAGAGGCACCCAAGCTCTCGCTAAAAAAAACAACAACAAAAAAAAAACAAAAGAAAGAAACATGCAAACCACAACATTACTCTAAAGGTTAATTTAGTTTGTTCCAAATGCTCGCTGTGGTGGTGGGGCCTGATAAAGTTGAATGAGTGAAAAGCTGAATGGAGCCAGACTGGGGGAGGCATGCATGGCGTTCACAGTCACATGGCAGATCGCATTTCCTTTGTCTCCAAACCCCATGGCCTGCTTTGTTGAAAGAGGGGATCCGATTTCCCGAGGCTTTGATGTCTCCTCCTCCCAAGCTTCCACCCTCCTTTCTGTTGAGGCACCCACTTGTTCACCCACACACATGAACATGAACACACACTCACTCACTCACATGCTTGTGCCTTATGCTTGTGTGAAACCCGACACAAGGCTGCATCTGGTGGGCGAAGCTGGCCGTGAGCCCGAAAACCTCATCGAATGACTTCATGTATGAAGCAGTCGAGATGAAATATAGCAGACAGGAAACTTGAAACTGACGACGCCATTGGCTTTGAGTCCAGAAATAAATAACAGAACTGAAAGCATTCTGCGCCCGATTACAGAATGCTTTTACATTTCCTGTCCTCATATAAAACATTATGTGTGCTGAAAACCGTGTACTGAAAAAACTTTGGCACAATAAACCGATTCTTTTTTTAAACATGACTTTGTTTTTCATACAGTTTGGTTCTGGAGTTAATATGTCATTCTCAGTGTACTGTGGAACAAAATAACCATTATCCAAACTAAACCCATCTGAGCCATTTTGTGAGCTCATGGAAAATACCTCGAGTAAATCTAAATCCTTCCATTTTCCAGAGTATACTGGCTCTAGGAAATAACTACCACAAACTGGTATGAGCAGGTTCGAGGGGGGAGTGTAATTTGATCACTAAATGTCTCTGGACAGGAAGACACAAACGCCTTTTAATGTTTTACCTGAGCCTGTGTTTTTATGTGCTCAGCTATAAACGGCTGATCCGGTGTTGTCGTCACAAGGCTGGGCAGGTGGACATGCATGATTATGAATGTGATCATTTGAGAATGAGGTGATGTAGGATTTTGAAACTGATACCGTAGTAGGGCTGCCACAAACGATTATTTTGATAGTCGACTAGTCACCGATTATTTTTGCGATTAGTCGACTAATCAGATCGCGCATCCATTGGATGTAAAACGTACAGCTTATTGCACCAGCAGCATCTGCTCTTATATAACTATCATTAGCTTACAGCTGTAAGTGTTTAAGGTATGTGCTAACTAAAAATAAAGACAAGATCATAGTTTATTAAATTTTAATGAAATTTGCAGATTGTTTCGGGGAAGTTTAATAAACTCCTTGCTATCTAAAATATAACAGCACACCGGAGTATATTCTCGAGCATCTCACACTTCTGATAATCAGCTGTCTGCTTGACGTTTATTCAGCTGTGTAAAAACTATAACTTTAATCTCAGCCAAACCGATTTACTCAGGAACAAATAAAATACTGAAAAAAGCCAAACAATAACAAGACAAGAGACAGAGAGAAGTAAATACCGGAAGGATAGGTCAAAATGACTGTTTAATTAAATAATGGTCATTCAACAAATCTTATGCTAAAGTAATCTCGCATTTCTGTAAATACATTCCAAATAAAAGCTTAAACTCCATCAAGTAATGCAGAAATACAAAAAAATACTCCTTTGGTGAAAAAGGGGACAAAGAGCATCATTCTTTGTCTCCTCTGAAGAGGCCTCTAGCAGCTAACTCGAGTTTAAATCAGCCAATGAGATGCTAACAACCCCACAGGTGAAGATCATTCATTGGATACACAAAAAAGGGGCAGGATTACGAGGAGAAGAACAACAGCTGAGAAAACAAACTGATATATTACAGTATGCATGCATATTTGTTGACATTAAAAGAAACTCAGACACTGATAGAGTGGCAATAGTATCTACCCAAGAAAACTATTGCCAAAACTACCAAAAACTAAAACACAAAAAAAGCCACGAGTTTTCAGTTAGTTTGATATTTCATTTTAGTGAAGCATAATATTTACATTCAGCATGTGTCCTAAATTTCCATATGGCAGTCTAAGGGGGGATAATCCATCTTAACGATCACTGGCTACCCATCTAACTTCTGCTGCAAAACAACATGTGGTATGTAAAGCATCCCTTTGATTGCATTGTTGTGGGGGCTTTGGCTGGGATGGTAGGGGCCTCCACCAAACCAGGGTACGCTAGCCAGACTGCAGAGGTCAAGGGGGCCTCTTCCCGCACACAGTCATTTCAGCGTCCTTCCTGGAACTGGGCTGATGTCAGGGCTGAGGAATGTGAAAAACAGAACACACAGGGGGCCCTTGTTCCTGTGCTCTGTATAGGCCTTGGGCAGGAATCCAAAACACATGCCACACACGCTGCCTGAGTCGGACTGAGGGGGCAGGGAGGCCTGAGACACATGGCTGTGGATAACACACAGTGAAAACATACTGGCGACATGAGAGCAGTCTGAGGTAGTACAGATGTACTTTGCCTGATGGTCTGAGGAGATATGTCTGAAATATATACGAGATGATCTGTCATGTTTCGAAAAGAAACAGCTGTAAAAAATCACGTGTAAATGGATATCATTTTAATTAAATATTTTTATATTTTTTTCAAATTCAAATTTTGAGACAAAAAGTACACTCTTTGGAAGTTCAGTTTTTTTTAAATATTCAAAGCAGAGTCATCCAAATTAATAGTTTTACACATTTTCACATTAAATAAAAGTAAAAATATGTGAAAAGTTTATTTTATGTTTGATTCACAATGAAAATGAAATGAAAAAAATGTGCTTGCTAATTGAAGACTGCAAGAGCTTTGACTAATTATGAAGAACAGCCTGCTTACACAGTTCCCAATTTTTGGGCGTTCCACAGGGCTCATGACTTGATCCCATTCTTTTCCTCATATATGTACATCAATTAAGAAGTCATACTTTTGAAAACTACATTTTTAAGCTTTATTAATATGGTGATGGGACTGACATTTATTTATACTTTTAACAGACCCAAGTTTTTGTTTTTTAAAAAAAACTGTACTTTAATCTTAATAACTGTACAGTACTCTGTTTTTGTTACTATTGTCCAAGATGTAAATATTTTTTTTCGGTAAAGATTGTGTGTGATTGTGTCTGCTCTGTGTCCTGTTCTGTTTGTATATGTGCTTTTCTTCTGCTGCTGTGACAACCAAATTTCCTCTTGTGGGACAATTAAAGGATTATTCTATTCTATTCTATTCTATTCTATTCTTACTGATTCTAGCATAATAAGCTGTATTCCTAACAATTCTTTCACAGTAAATGAATAACTTACGTTCCATTCGTTAAACGCCTCTTTTACTATAGGAATGTACTCTTCATGACATTTTTGCATATGTCATGAAAGTACTGATGGGTGTGGCTAGTGATGCAATAGAGCACACGAGGTCACTGATAAGAAGTGCTGGACGTGAAACTAAATTGATACATGATATGAATCACCATCCAACTACTGTGGAGGCCATTTCAATGGAGTGAGCTAACGGTTTTGTTCAAGAAACCAGTTTGAGATAGTTTAAGCTTTTGTGACGTGGTTCATAATCCTGCCGGAAGCAGCCATCACACGAGGGTTTCTTATGTACTGAAATATTTTCAGCCACTTTCAAAACACAGATACCTGCTTACATATGAAAAAATCCATCAAGACAATTGACAAGTGGTTAATAATGAAATCACCAAAATGTTGATCAAATGAACTATCAGAAAAATAACAAAGATTAAACATCCAAAATAAGACACTTTTTTTTAAGTTAGATGTAGCAATCATGATTACAGACAGATTAAATTAACAGACTGACTGAAAACGAAACAGAATGCGAAAATAAAAGCAAAAGAACCACAAAGGACAGACTTGTTTAAAAGCCTTTGGCAAAACCCAGCCATAACACAGCTGAGAAACCTGTTCTTGAATCATGCAAATACCAGAACATGCCCAGGAAAGCCCTGCACCTTGAATTACAACAACCAGATGAAGTTGGATTTTAAGTTTTTTTTTATTTTTGCAAACAACATTCTTTTTATAAAAATAAAAGCAAATGCAGATCAAGATTTTGCACAGATATGTATCAAAGCGAACATTAAAAAATGTGAGTGAACTTTAAAGAACTCAGCAAGTAGGAACACGATGACATCATAACACACAAGAACAATGACATACACTTACTGGCAAAAGCCTGGGAGGGATTTATTTTGGTGACACCTAACAACCACAGTTATCTAAATAAAAGAATGTTCCCTCAGTCTCAGTGCGTAACCTATATGCCTGAAGCTGTTGTCATCTACCCAACATTGTCTGTGTAGGACACAATGTTCTATTTTTTCACACTGATGAGCGTCCTCACCCAGTTTGATGCAGTTGTCGCATTCTTGTCGTGACTGCTGTGAAACGGTACTGGACCCCTTTCTGGTTTCTTAATGTTTTCCATATTTGTCATACTTAAATGTTTCAGATCATTAAAAAAATGTAAATATTAGACAAAGATAGCCTGAATAATCCAAAATGTAGTTCTTAAATACTGATTTCATTTATTGAATGAAAAACCTACCCAAACCTAGCCAACCTTACATGAAAAAGTAATTTTCCACTAAGCCTAATTATTGGTTGTGCTACTCTTGGTAGCAAGAGCTGCAATCAAGTGTTTGCAGTAATTGTCAGTTATTCACATTGCTGTGGAGGAATTCTTGTTAACTCTTGTTAAATCATGAATTAACTGTGATTAACTTGAATTTATGAAACGCTGAGCTTAGTTTCACTAAATTACTGCAATCCTTTTGGATTTAAGATATTAAATTGAACCTGGCAAAGTAAAGTTAAGATTTGAAAAAATTGGAGAAAAGATGGGAAAAAAAGATGGATGAAGATTTTCCATTTCTTTTTTCAATAGCCTTAAAACACACATGGTAGTAGTTCATATGTTTCTAATCTAACTGAGTGCTTTATACCAGGGGTCCCCAACCTTTTTTGCGCCACAGACCGGTTTATGTCCGACAATATTTTCACGGACCGGCCTTTAAGGTGTCGTGAATAAATACAACTAAATAAAACCAGCACCGGTGCCCAGAAAAAGAAAAATTGATTCGTAACACACAGGAAAAGACTCAGTGAAACCGAAATAACGATAAAAACAGTTTAAAATATATCAATAAAAACCCTGAAAACCATAAATTTCACACCCGAGCCTCAACTCTCATGGCCCAGTACCAAACAACTCACAGACTGGTACCGGTCCTTGACCCGTTGGGGACCGCTGCTTTATACAACATGGCTCATTTATCTTAGCACTTTTTTCTGCATCCAAGTGTTTTAATCTAACATGCACACTCTGCAAAACTCATCTTGCCCAAGAATACTTTGGCATTTGGACTAAAGCATCCAGGGATCTAAACATCAGTCTTCTGATTGGTCAACGATCTCCTCTACCTAAACAGAACAGATTTGTGTGTGCAGGTGAAACTATTACAATGGCTCACCCTTAAAGGGATGAAACAACACACAAGAATCCCAGCTGTGAACCTTCCCCCAGAAGTGATGCTTATATACATCTGAACTGAAACAGCAAATATGTTTTAAATACAAATTGCAATTACTCTATTCACTCACAGGGCCTGTTTTTACCGCACACAAAGAGAAAATCAGTACTGTTTTGACCCACAGTGCTTGTTTTTAACCAAACAAAAGGGGAATGGGGAAAGGGGAAGAGGGTTTAGTTCTGTTTTCGTAAAGAAATACTGAAAATAAGTGTAATAAAAAAGTTGTTTCTGTTGAGAGCTTTTTTTTTTTTTTTTTTAAAAAGGTGAGGATACTGAGATAATAGCACTTTAAAATATTCCAGGATATAACTGTGGTACTGTATGAGAAAGTTGGGGGTGGCAGAGAAGTATGTGAGGGTGATGCAGGACGTGTGTGGACAGTGATGAGGTGTGTGGTAGGAGTGACAGATGAGTTCAAGGTGGTGGTGGGATTACATTAGGGGTTGGCTCTGAGCCCCTTCTTGTTTACACCGGCCAGGTTGAAAGATAAGGTTAGGCAGAAGTCTCAGTGGACTATGATGTTACAGACATTGTGACCTGTAGTGAGAGCAGGATGTAGGTGGCAGAAAGGTAGGTATGCTCTGCATAAAAAAGAGGAATGATAGTCAGTAGAAGCTCTAGAAATGAGCAGAGAGAATGACAGCTTAAGTCCAGTGTGATAATATCTAAATATGGAAGAAAAATGACGGATATGGGTAAAGCCTGGTTGGGGACTTATTTTGATGACACCTAACAACCACGAGGATCTAAATAAAAGCATGCTACCTCTTACGTCTTAGTATTTAACATACATGCCTGAAGCTCCTGTCATCTACCGAAACTACCCTACACTGTCTGTTTAGCACAGAATGTTTTATGCTTTCACATTCATAACCTAGTAAATCCTCACCCAGCTTGACACAACTGATTTTGGAGACAAAGTTAGAGAGGCCAAGAGGGTGAAATGGTTTGGGCATTTGTAGAGGAGGAAGCTGCCAGTCAAGAGGAAATAGAGAATATTCATGGATGTAGTAAAAGAGGACATGCAGAGGGTTGCTGTGACAGAAAAGGATGCTAGGGATGTGTGATGGAGGCACTCGGGAATTTTAAATGTAATATGAAAAAATTATACTGACACTATCAACATGCCTGAATCTGAACTGAGCTGAACATCTAAGATACACAGTTGGGCTAAGCATTTCTAATGATGCTGTTTGGCTGACACAGAGTGTTTCAAATGAAAATGCCCTGCAGCGTGTCTTCAGATCTTCTTGCCCTGTTCTTGCTGCGGTGTGTCATCAGTCAAGCTTCAAATTGTGAATGCCTGACTTCTTGTACCTCCCTTGTTATTGTAAGGCCAGGTCACATCTGATGAGATTACACTGACCTGTTATGTAAGGCATACATGTCCAGGCATGTGTTTCTGAGCAGTTATTTCAGTTTCTAGCAGGAATCTGTCTCACCACTGCACTTCAGAACACAATGTTCTCAACTACTGATGCAGCATGCACGTGGAATGTCAGGCAACCACATAAACAAACTGCAGATGAGCACATCTTCTCCCAGGAGTTATTCAGTTATCACTGAAAACAGGATAGGATGTAGTCAGTATAGCTCCTAAGAGTGCTCAGCCCAGTCTCGCAGCAAAATGTGAGTCACAAGACAGTCTGTTTGTGTATATGGACTGCAGTTGTCATGTTTTTTGGGTTTTTGTGACAGTCAGCACAACTGTTAAACCGATGTTATGTAGGTAAGCATATTTAGTACCTGCAGAACACATGTTGTCTAGACTCTTCATTGGGGACACGTCACTCCTTTGATACCCCTAACAAAGTAGTTTTATTGCATAAACTTACAAAGTAATTTGTAATTCCTAAATTTAAACAAATCTTTACTTTGACCCTCCAGATGTGCACTTCTTTCCCCCATTAAAAGTGAAAAAGACTCATCGCAAAAGTCAACACATGTGAGATATGACAAATAGTGTGCAGGAAAATGGAAAAAAAGGGGAAATTTGTGTCCGGAAACATGAATCAATACATCCTACTATTTGACAAACCTCCATGACACTTTTCCCACCTGTGCCACCATGAAGTCTATGCAGAAGTCTACATAAGTGGACTTCATGGTGGCTTCAAGGATGCATTGTTCTTGTGAGTGAGGTCAACTTAATACTATCTTAATATCAGCTTTTGTGGTTGTAAGGCTTCAATATATATATATTTTCACTGTATAGATGGGTTTTGTTTTGTGTTTTTTACCTCCTCTGCTTTTTAAATATAACCATGTTTTACATAGATGTCATTTTGTCACTTTGTCCTTTATTTCTATCTGAAAGTCTTATCACGTATTTGTCAGCTGGTGTCACTGGGTTAGTGTAAATGTCATCATAGACAATAGATCCCGATGAAGTTTTGTAATGCTATTCATTTAGATAACAAAGTAGGCCAATGCTGTTCTAAAAGGTTTATATACTCACAGCCGTTCTGGTTCCACTGATGCAATACTCTATTATACACGGCTTACAGTCTGAGATGTCTGCTGTTAAAAATGCATGTAAACAGCACTTAAGGGTATGTCATGTCTGCAGGCTTTGTGATTGGTTGATGCAACAGGCGAGCTCTTTAGTGTTTTAAAAAACAGTTGTCTTTGTTTTACAGAAATCCTACAGAAATCCCTTCCATAATCCAGCAGACTCCCCAGAGACATCCAACAACTGTACTGTAAAGAGACGGGGGAAGAAATACATGCCCGCCCACAGGTATTTGGTTCCATTGAATCATTTATGGCTGCAGAAAAAGAGCTTTTGGGTAACGTTTCGGATTCTAAAAAATCATAGCTTAAGGATTTAAAGGGAGGGATTTAAAGGAGGTGAACATTTTACAAAAGTGCACAACATGGCAGTACAACCTCATTTGCATTTGTATAGAAACATGCACAAAAACAAATCATTGCAGAGTTTTAATCTAGAATGACACACACACCCACACAACCCTCTGGGTTTGTTCAAAATCACAATCCTATCAGTTTGTTCATGGCCAAAAGTGCCAACCAACAGATTAGGTCTGTTGGTTGGTTATTTGTATGTTTTTTTGCTATTTTTTCTGCATAAATTTTTTTACTAATATCAGTTCTTTTCAGAAATATAAAATAGACATGACTTTTTACTTGTTTAACCCTTAAAACACCAGTTTGTTTGTACAATGCACTTGTTGGAAGACAACCTCAAAAATGACCATTTCATAAATTCGCAGTGCTACTGGATTTTCTTGTATTATTAATAGTCGAGTCTGGGACATGTAATTGATTAACATCAACATTGATTATTATGCATTGTTATTGTTGTGCATGGAAAGCAAAATAGATAAAACTCCCACTCAGCTTGTTCATGGCCAAATACATCAATAATTAATAGTATCAATGATTATATATGCATCATTACTTCTTTGTGCAGTGACAGAAAAACAGAAAAGCTCCCACTTAGCATGTTCATGGACAAAAGTGGCCACCTCCTGCTTAAGGTCACAAAATGCTATAAAATGAATATATATTAAACAATTTCAACTTGATTTTTCAAATTGGCATCAGTCCTTGAGGTGAAAACCTAAATTTTCTTCAAATTAAGATTTTTTTACCCTTTAAATGTCAGTTAGGTTATATATTACCAGTAACTTTTCAGAAAAAAGGGGAATAATGTTCAATTTTTTTCTCAATATAATTGATTTTTTTTGCCTGTTCCGTTCGGCACTGTAGCAATCAGAATTACTGTCTGAAGGCCAAGAAAGATGCCCAACGGATTTACTTTTCCAAGTGGATCATTATGGCTTTGCCATACTGGTCAACTTGATATTTATTTATTTATTTTATTTTATAATTTCTTTTAAACTTTTAAGTTATTACAAATGGAACAGAAATGACTGGGGGATAGGAAAAGGAGAGACGTAGACAAGATAAGTTTAAAGCAAGGAGGGAGAACTGGGAGAAGAGGCAAACAGAGAAAAGACTAAATCTGCTAGATCACCTGGTGGGGAAAAAAAGAAGAAGAAGAAAGCAAACATAAAGACAACAACACAAAAACCACAGCAACACTCTAGATAAGTATAAGTAACAGTAAATAATAAATATTGAGTGTTACTGAGCAGCACACAAGACCAACAATGCACGGCATGCTTTGAGGCACCTGCCAGGGAAGATTGTGTGTATGTCTATGAACACCCGTGTGTACACCTGTGGTCACACCTGTGTGCCTGAGCGCACTTGTTTTCAAAAGGTTTTTCCATGTAACTATTTGATAGTGGGTGTGGGGAGCCATAGCCCTGCCCCCCAGGACATAAAGCAGGCCCACGGAGCCCACGGAGTACCACCGGAGGGACAGATGCACCACCCTCCCGAAAAGAGCTGAGGAGCTCCCCAGACGGGGGTCACCCAGCAGTGAAGTGCCCGCAGTCTCCGCCAGCAGCCAGTCGCGCCAGAGCGGGCCGAGCCCCAGGCCCTGAGGTTCGAGGCCCCCCCCATTTCCCAGAAGGGGCCTGACTGAGCCACAGGTGCCAGTTAAATATCAGTTAGATCACATAATTGTAATTATTTAGAAAGAGATAAAAGCTTAAAAAATTTTTCAAAATAAACATGCAATCTGATTTATTTTCTCATCATGATTGCAGTTGGATGTATATCAATGATTAACAGTATCAGTGATTAAATATGCATCATTACTTTTTTTTTGCAGTGACAGAAAAACTCCCACTTAGCATGTTATGGCCATGTTTTTTACCCTTTAAATGTCAGGTTATATATTACCAGTAACTTTTCAGAAAGAAAAGGGAATAAGTTGAATATTTTTTTCAGTCATCAGTGCAGGTCAGTACCAGTAACAGTAACAATGATTTTAACTTTTTTGCATTATTACTTCTATTGATGAATAGCCAAAAAACAAAAAACAAAACCTTGTTCTCATTTTGTTGGCGAGGTGAGGTTAACCATCTAGTTCAGACTACTGTATGTTCGGATCAATGGCAGAAGCGGCTGAGCATCAGGAACAAGGCCGTCTTGCAATTGTTGAGATCATCAGCATGTGCCCCAGCTCTTCGAGGATCACTCTTCATTTGTAGGTTTTAGACAACTCCCACTCCTATGAAGTGGTTTCCAAGGGACAAATGCATTGTATTCCAAGACATCCAGGAGATAGTAGGGCAGAGGACTTCTTCCTATCCTTGCTCCCTGATCACATCATATGGTCAGGGAGCTTGAAGCAGTTATGACCTTCTTGCCATCTATTCATTCTTTTAAATCACAGCTTAAAACATATCTTTTTAAACTTGCCTTCTCCACCTTTTAATTGCTGGTTTGTTTGTTTGTTTGTTTGGTTGCTGTGACCTATTGACCTCTTGTATTAATTCCCTCCTATCTTTCTATTGGTGTCTTTTATTATGGTGGTACAGCTTTTATCTTGCTATTACCCATGTGCTGTAGTCATTCTTATTGGTAGCTTTTATCTATGAACATAACTCGTTATTTTTATTTATCCGTTATCAATGTTTGAACCTTTTATTGTTTTATGTAAAGCACTTTGGTATGCCCAAGGCTTTTAAATGTGCTCTATAAATAAAGATTGTTGTTGTTGTTGTTGTTATCTTGTCAGAAGAAAATTATCTGGAAGCTGTTGGGCTTACTTATAGCAGCAGCACTAACTGAACCTGCATAAACTGCAGGACAGATTTACAAACAGTGTTTGTTGTTGTTTGCGCTGCAGCTGCAGCTGTGAACTCTGCAAAATGTCCTGTGACACACACACACACATATATACATACATATACATATATATAAATTTTTTGAAAGTTAATATTTTGGGTATGGTATTTTCTATGAAAAGTACAAGAATAAAAGTGCTTTGAAGCTAAGTTTGCCTGGGAAACTCAAAGATCAATAGCCTGCATCTACAGAAACTCACTGCAGCCTATGTAATATTTGATGTGTTGTAATTTATTCCACTCTATCTTGCAGATACATATTTGTGCTGCAATGTCATGCACAAACACAAGCTATTACATCCTTAAGATCAAACCTATGGCAACATAGCGTCATTCTTTTGGTCCATTGGAGTGCAGTAAGCCACCGTACGCCCTTATACAAAACTAAGAATATTACATGAAATTGCTTGTTTGGCCAAAAATGGGTAAATGATGTCAGGGCTCGCAAAATTTCAAAACCCCTGGTAGCCCTTCGGGTAGGGACTCTTCAGTTTTTGGTAGCCCAAAATAAATTTAAGTAGCCCGAAAAAAAAGAGCAATTTTTTGATTGATGTTTTGTAACAAACAAAACAATCAAAAAATTGTTGAAACACAAATTACAACATTGTATAAAAATTACAATCATCAACTCAAATACTTGGTTCTAATTGAACAGAAATTTCTATGAACTTGTAAGAACTGTGTAGGACATGAATCAGTCTGTGTCAGATCCTGAATTTGAAATTTCCACTGAAGTCATGGGTAAGAGACAAGTGGAACCAAGATCTAGGCCATTTGCTTTTTGAAGTTTGCAAAGACTGCTAAATTTTGCCAGTGGTAGTTCACTCTTTGCAACATAGTACGCTGTTCTAAACAGATTTTTCAGGTTTATTTTTAGTATGTTATTTGCAATTGGTGTTTGTTCCAGGAAAGATATTGACATGGCAATATCTGAGCAATAATGCATTTCTTGCATTTCTCATGGGTTCTAATGGGGGGCTTTCTTAAAATTACTGGTCCCAGTAACAAAGGCGCTTGTCGATTCAGAAATCGAGGGAAAACCAACAACACACCCGACAGAACATTATGTTATTTACACGGGTGCACATAAGTGGTCCGCAGGTGCGCATTAGCTGTCAAAATAAAAGACGCGCACCAGATAAGAAGTTGCAACGCGCATTTGCGTCCATATAAAAAGGCAGTGTTTTTGTCCGCTAGAGTGGGATTTTCACGGCACATTCCGCACCACATCTCTGTGCGTTCATCATTTGTTTGAAGCCAGCTCACCTCCTGCAACCACTTTTTCGAGAATACGCGCTTCTTTTGTGGTTCGGACTCCTGACATTTCTTTGGAGGTGGAGGAACACCAAAGTAATTGCTTAAAAGAGCTTCTTCGACATCTTTAAGAGTTCTACACAAATGTCTGTCCTCCTCCAGAAAATCTTATGTACGCAAACACGCGTTGCAACTTCTTATCTTGTGTGCGTTTTTTATTTTGACAGCGAATGCGCACCTGCGGACAACTTATGTGCAGCCCTGGTTATTATTTAGCTCGTCATTTTGCAGCCACAGAAATTCTTTTGTCCATGAAACCATAGCGCTGGACTTTCTTTTTGCCTTATAGTCTGATTTGTCATAACTTTTCCGTTTTGTGGTAAGCTTTTCTTTGGCTGTCACTTCTTCACCCTGACCTGTCTTATTTGGCTCAGCAGAACTAAAATATATACCCTGCTGCTTTTACACACGGACTCACATAACACTCAACGATTCTCTGCGCGATCAACCTCTCATATGTTTAAGCTTGCTGCGGGAGATTTCACTTGTCATGTTTGCATAGTAAGCTAACGAATTGGTGCGCAAATTATCGTGACTCACCAATCAGTACTGTCGCTCTCTATACACAGTTCGTGCGATTGCAAAGTGAAAGCAAAAAACAAGCGCAAATTCAAACGCGATTTCAATATGTCACATATTGACAGTGGCTCACCGATGCCAATGACATAATTACCCAGATACATTTCTGAAAGGATGCAAAAGCATTGACATATATTTTTCCTTCCCATGATAGCCCGACGGGCAGGGCAGAGATAGATTTTGGTAGCCCGACTGGAAAAAAATCGCTAGCCGGGCTAGTCACGATTTGGTAAAAACAACAACAACAAACAAACAAACAAAACAAAACAACAACAACAACAACAACAACAACAACAATACAATATTCATGTCTTAAGTTTAGAATGAAAGCAATTTTACCTAAACTGCATGATTTATTACTGTCAATAACAAGGAATTAAAAAATGTCATTATAATGGGTTTCAATTGGCCAAAATGTGGCCACGATAAAGCTATAAGGAATAATTGGATGTATAGTGTATATTATTGATATATTCAAGGAGCTGAAGTTGAAAATTTCCATATGCATTAACACTGTAAAAATGATCAAAAAAGAAAAAGTGGTCAGAAATGGCCAGCATAGAGCCCAGAGGGTTCAAAGGACAATACGGCATCCAAATGTTGAAACCTTTCTGATAAGAACCTGCTTTTACTTCCAAAACTATTTAATGTTTATACAATGAAATATAATTTATTTAATTACATTTAAATGTAACTAATAATCCATTAACAATGTTAAGAATAAAAAACTGGAACACTAAATGAGGCATAACAACAATAACAAATTGCACACATAATACATAAAGTATAACCCCCCCCCCCCCCCCAAAAAAAACCCCCAAACAAACTGCATTTCCATTTCAGTTTATAAATTCTAAAAGCTCATTTTATTCTCTTTCCTAAGAACACAAAGAAGTTCAGTCAAAAACAAATCATGGTTGTCACAATCAATTTTTGACAAAGTAGATCCTCCCGTTAGAAAACATTCTTAATGGATTCTTAATGTTAAGAGCTTCATGTACTGTTTTCAGTATTTTCAGGGCCACAAGACTGACATTTGTTCAGTTTTATTAAATGGACAGACAGAACTAAGAAACATGTAACTCACAACTGAAGCAATTAAAATAAAGGTTCTTCATTCAGTTTAGTTTTATCTATTTATAGAGCGCTAAAATCACAACAACAGTTGCCTCAAGACACTTTATATTATAAGGTAAAGACCCTAGAATAATACAAAGAAAAGAGAAAACCAAGTGCTTTGGCAACAGGGGGAAGGAAAAACTCCCTTTTAACAGGAAGAAACCTCCATCAGAACCAGGCTCAAGGAGGTCATGGTTATAAAATAATAAAATAAAAATAATTAAACCAAACAGATCAGTTAAGTGCCTTCATTTAAATTAATAAATAAATAATAAAAAATAAAGTGCATGTTTGCTGCAAAAACCATGAGTTTTTTAGCTAATAGTTTAACAGCTGGGATAGAGAAGCTAGGCTTTGAGTTTTAAATGTGCAGGATTCCATTATGTTAAGTCGATCTACAATCACAATGTGTAATGTGATAGTGATGAATGGAAGATGCAGAGGATGAGGATGCGACAGAGCTGGATAGAAACGTTGGTGTAGAGTTTATTAAGCTGATGAACTTTCATCTTGGCAACACTGTCGTTCCAGTGGAAGGTCATAATAATGCATCCCAGCAACTGCAAAAGACAGAAAACAGCGGTTATTATACCATTCCTCTTCTGATACATCCATCCATCCATCTTCATCCGCTTTATCCGAGGCCGGGTCGCGGGGGCAGCAGCCTAAGCAAAGAGGCCCAGACCTCCCTCTCCCCAGCCACCTCCTCCAGCTTATCCGGGGGAACACCAAGACGTTCCCAGGCCAGCCGAGAGATATAATCTCTCCAGCGTGTCCTGGGTCTGCCCCGGGGCCTCCTCCCGGTGGGACATGCCTGGAACACCTCACCCAGGAGGCGCCCAGGGGGCATCCTTGTCAGATGCCCGAACCACCTCAGCTGGCTCCTTTCGATGTGGAGCAGCAGCGGCTCTACTCTGAGCCCCTCCCGGATGGCCGAACTTCTCACCCTATCTCTAAGGGAGAGGCCAGCCACCCTTCGGAGGAAGCTCATTTCTGCCGCTTGTATCCGCGATCTCGTTCTTTCGGTCACTACCCACAGCTCGTGGCCATAGGTGAGGGTAGGGACGTAGATCGACCGGTAAATTGAGAGCTTCACTTTTACACTCAGCTCCCTCTTCACCACGACGGACCGGTGCACTGTATCTTCTGATACAGTCATTTATAATATGCTTTCCTCCTATGTTTCAAACCTTGCTGATATGAGCTGACAGATCACAACTGGCACAAGAGAGCTATGCACAAAGTGGTCTATGGTGTTAGTGTCACGGCGCACTAGCAGCGCGAACAGTCTGCTAGTCAACTACAAAGTCCTCAGTTGAAGGATGGAGTGGTGGTGCTGGAGTAAGTCATGAGTTTGTCAGCCAGAAGACAGCAGTTCCTTTCCCTTTAAGGAGCTTTATGTGCAATTGCAAAAGAACCGTTTTGCTAGCTTTCAAATCTAAAATCTAACTTTGATATACAGTGGGGCAAAAAAGTATTTAGTCAGCCACCGATTGTGCAAGTACCCCCACTTAAAATGATGACAGAGGTCAGTAATTTGCACCAGAGGTACACTTCAACTGTGAGAGACAGAATGTGAAAAAAAAATCCATGAATCCACATGGTAGGATTTGTAAAGAATTTATTCGTAAATTAGGGTGGAAAATAAGTATTTGGTCACCTCAAACAAGGAAAATCTCTGGCTCTCACAGACCTGTAACGTCTTCTGTAAGACGCTTTTCTGTCCCCCACTCGTTACCTGTATGAATGGCACCTGTTTGAACTCATCTGTATAAAAGACACCTGTCCACAGCCTCAAACAGTCAGACTCCAAACTCCGCCATGGCCAAGACCAAAGAGCTTTCGAAGGACAGCAGGAAAAGTATTGTAGACCTGCACCAGACTGGGAAGAGTGAATCTACAACAGGCAAGCAGCTTGGTGTGAAAAAATCAACTGTGGGAGCAATCATCAGAAAATGGAAGACATACAAGACCACTGATAATCTCCCTCGATCTGGGGCTCCACGCAAGATCTCATCCCGTGGGGTCAAAATGATCATGAGAACGGTGAGCAAAGATCCCAGAACCACACGGGGGGACCTGGTGAATGACCTGCAGAGAGCTGGGACCAAAGTAACAAAGGTCACCATCAGTAACACACTACAACGGCAGGGAATCAAATCCCGCAGTGCCAGACGTGTTCTGCTGCTGAAGCCAGTGCATGTCCAGGCCCGTCTGAAGTTTGCCAGAGAGCACATGGATGATACAGCAGAGGATTGGGAGAATGTCATGTGGTCAGATGAAACCAAAGTAGAACTTTTTGGTATAAACTCAACTCGTCGTGTTTGGAGGAAGAAGAATACTGAGTTGCATCCCAAGAACACCATACCTACTGTGAAGCATGGGGGTGGAAACATCATGCTATGGGGCTGTTTTTCTGCCAAGGGGACAGGACGACTGATCCGTGTTAAGGACAGAATGAATGGGGCCATGTATCGTGAGATTTTGAGCCAAAACCTCCTTCCATCAATGAGAACTTTGAAGATGAAACGAGGTTGGGTCTTCCAACATGACAATGATCCAAAACACACCGCCCGGGCAACAAAGGAGTGGCTCCGTAAGAAGCATTTGAAAGTCCTGGAGTGGCCTAGCCAGTCTCCAGACCTCAACCCCATAGAAAATCTGCGGCGGGAGTTGAAAGTCCGTGTTGCTCGGCGACAGCCCCAAAACATCACTGCTCTCGAGAAGATCTGCATGGAGGAATGGGCCAAAATACCAGCTACTGTGTGTGCAAACCTGGTAAAGACCTATAGTAAACGTTTGACCTCTGTTATTGCCAACAAAGGTTATGTTACAAAGTATTGAGTTGTATTTTTGTTATTGACCAAATACTTATTTTCCACCCTGATTTACGAATAAATTCTTTACAAATCCTACCATGTGGATTCATGGATTTTTTTTTCACATTCTGTCTCTCACAGTTGAAGTGTACCTCTGGTGCAAATTACTGACCTTTGTCATAATTTTAGGTGGGGGAACTTGCACAATCGGTGGCTGACTAAATACTTTTTTGCCCCACTGTATTTCCATATTTTTAAAGCTGTTTTGGTAAGAAGCGAGTTATGTAACTCCATGTCTTTATAGTTTATTTTTGAAAAACTAAAAAAGAAAATGAGTCATCAACCTTGAGACCAGACTGATAAGATGGGTTTCCTTTTAAAATACTGGAATTTATTTGATATAGCCATGCCAATCAGTTATCAAGCTGCTCAGGCTGTAAACATCCGGGTATGAAGTGTTTACTGTGACAACATTTCGCATGGGACTGCACTTCTGTTTTATCAGCTTCTCTGTATGGCATGGGTGTGCTGCAAATGCATGACTGAATCAACATACTGTTGAGTACTTCACTGTTTAATCACTTCTTGTCTGCACAGCCAAGTCGATTGTATGGCAGCCAAATTATACACAGCGTGATCATGTTTTAAATCATCTTCCCGTAATGGGACTATGGTACAAGTGCAGCATTATGGTAAGTATTGATCCAAACAACATGCCTAATAAAACTGATGTACAAAGAATTAAGTCATGGATAAACAGCTGGATTGGACATTTCTAAGCACAAATGCAAACAGATGATTCGACAGTAAATTAAAAACAGCACACATAAAACTACATGAAGGACAGTAGGTAGTTGCCTGTCTTTAAAAAAAAAAGTGTACAGTGGCTGTATGATGTATGTACAGTGCATCATGTTTTGCATTCCCTGATCTTTGTCATTAAAAACAAACTCATCCCACAAAGTGTCCAAGTGACACTGTGTTTTGGCAAGAAACAGATTGAGTGACTGGGTGATGGCTGACGTAAGTCAACCTGTTAATCACCAATACGGGCTTCGTATGTTACGAGCGCTAGTAGGCTGTATGGGTCACCGCTGCTCTGTAAACATGCATGAGGTAAGGTTGGCTGTCAAAGTACAAGAGGTCACACTGATTTCAGAAATACGAAAATATAATATCTACAGATGATTTCATAGTTTTAAAATGCTGTAACTACATCATGCAAGTTTCACTCAAAACCGCGACATGATACAAGAAACCTGACAGCTTAATAAGAGAAACATGACAGATTTTGAGCAACCATAAACCAACATAACCATTGATTATGGCGTTCTAGTGGTCTACAATGGACCTAGTATCTAACACACTTCAAGACATCTCTCATTCTTGGGGAACCAGTGATTTATTTCACTGATGATACCATAAAGTTCACATTTACGGTTTTGTATGTGCACTGGGCAACATTTTTGTTTCTTTCAGACAAACGAAACAGGCAATTGCGGAGTGGCTTACAGCAGACAAACTATGCAACATAAGCACTAATGACATGGTTGAAGGGTGTTTTTTTCCATTTGTGTTACTTTTCAATTTTTATACTTTGGCCATTATAAATGATGATGCAGACTGGCTAATACCTATTATCTGCTGATAAAAATATTCAATGGGACTCTAAATGTTACTGTAATTGTGAGCACACTGATGTGGATGTGATACTTAAAATAATCCCCAGTACAGTTAAACCGAGACGCTAGGGTAGCCTGTGCTACATAAATGCACTTCAGATATGACGAACGTGATTTATACTAAGCTATTACCCTAATTTAGTTCATCTGACATTCCCCGTTTCTAATGTGCGCCAGCTTCTACTCAAGTTCCCCAGAGCAACATACATGTGACGTGTCTCTAAAACCAGACTGTATTTGCTGTGTGCACAAAGTGTAAGCCAAAAAAAGATATACTCAGCAAAACCCTTAAATATAGTTTAAAGGGCTATGAGGCCACAGGCAATAATTCACTAAAGTGGTCTTTAACTTGTTGTGCAATCCTAATTACAAATGATGTGAGCCTTTTATTTAAAGTGCATGATGTCATCCAGCTTTTTGGAGCCTTGATCCTCTCTCAGCTGTTGGGCTCTTCTGTGGAAACAGCTGCACTGACACACAGTTTAAAGAGAGCCTGCAACAAAGCTAAATATTAATCATGAGTTAGGACTGGAGGACTCATGATTATTCATGTTGACAAGGCTTATGTGTACGTGTCCTTAAAAGAAGATGTAATCGTTTTACGTGAAAATACAAGTTACCAAAAAAAGAAACTCAGATTACATTTCATTTACAGATGTCGTAATGTTTTGTGATGATGTGCCACGTTAAATTACAGTATTAAGACAAAATGCTAAAAACTAAAACATGACATCCTCACCATTTGATTGACTGAATATTAGTAATATTTGTTTGAAGCTCAAAGCTTCCTTTATCAAAATTTTACATCCTTTTACTTTATTCAAGTAAATTTTGTTAATAAACTAGTTCTAAATTTACATTTTCATAGATTAAGAAAGTGTAGGAAACCGTAAGCGGGTTTGGGACTCTAGTGAATAAGTATGATTGGGGGGCTTGTTAATAAAGGGGGTAAATTTAGTGATACACAGGAAGAAATCAGTTGTGTGAGACAAATTTTTTTCCAGACTTCACTGCCAGTAAGTAAGTTCGAGGAAGTATTGCATGACTTGTTCTAAGATCTTTTGAGAAGTCTGCTTTGGCGTCTCCACAGCAATGAGTACAGGGCAGTAGTGATGGAGACAAAACACATGAAAACAATGATGCTTTTTAAAGCCTTTCATAACTATAATCTGAACTTTTCTAAGCACCCTTTTCCTCTCTTTATTCAATTTATATTGAGTTACAGGAAGAGACACACCTCTTATAATAACAAGCCCTGACACACCTAAAGCTTTGAGGCCACAGCTGCAGCATTCTCAGTTGCATTCAGTCAAATTTAACAGTGAAACAAGAGCAGAATATGTCAACCATTTTGCACTAGTTGCAGTTTTCTCTTCACAGGTTTCTCTAACTGACGCAAGCATTTAGGTACTTTCCTCTTCACCAAAAAAAAAAAAAAAAAAAAAACAACAAACAGCTGATCCGGGCCGCTAACCAGCGATGTGCTCCACCCAAGCGTTTTGTGCAGAAACATCTTTAATAGTTCACTAGCCTCAAATAAAGACAATCGTTTCATACTGTAACCATTAGCTTGTCAAGAGTGAGCATGAAGATTTGTTTGTTTTCTTCAAAAGTGCACCATTTTTTGTAATTTGCCAATTTTTCTTTTAAAGGTTGTAATGCTGAACAACCTTCTTGTGACAAGTTGTCTGCTCATGTTCACTGCAACACAAAATTTGCGGTAATGGAAGGTTTAGAACAGGGGTAGCCAACTCCAGGCCTCGAGTGCTGGTGTCCTGCAGATTTTAGATGTATCCTTGATCCAACACAGCTGATTTAAATGGCTAAATTACTTCCTCAACATGTCTTGAAGTTCTCCAGAGGGCTGGTAATGAACTAATCATTTGATTCAGGTGTGTTGACCCAGGGTGACATCTAAAACCTGCAGGATACCGGCCCTTGAGGCTTGGAGTTCCCCACCCCTGGTTTAGAAAGATATTAACTGGGTCCTGTTGGGTCTTTTTTGTATGAGTTAATGATGGATGAAGGTGTCATGCATGAGTGTTCACATGAGCTCCCTCCATAACCCCATGCGTCCACATTCAAATCAGGCAGTTACGCAAATTCTCAGTTGGTGTGGGCCTCAGGCAGGGTTACCCTTGTCACCGGGTTTGATTTTACTTTTTTTATTTGACAAGAATCTCTGCTCAGCCGGAGCCATTATCGTGAACTAAGAGTTGCATCGGTTCTTTTTGCTGATGTTACTCTGTTAACTTCAGTGAACTGTGGCCTTCAGCAAAACTGCAACTGAGTACTTAAAGCACTTTTTACTACAAGCCACACACACTCACAATCTGATTGATACACTGGGGGAAATTTGGGGTTCAGTATCTTGCTCAACCTCCAAGCACACTTTGAGTCAGGGATTAACAAACTGATTAACCTTCAGATTTATAGACAGCTTTTAACATTTTTCAAGAGTCTAATCACTTTATCTACCCTAGAAAAGTAAAAGTACTTAATAGTGTAACAAACTACTTTCTTCGTGGATAAAATAAGTAATTGATGCCTTACATCCTTTCACCCATTTTGCTGTATGACCAAACCTGCCTTAAATGTTGATCAACAGGGAACATTATGAAATGAAAGGTTTCTCTCCTGGGCACAGTTAGACAACAAATAGCAAATAAGTAATTATGTGGCATGTCAGAGTGTTAAGTTACACCTACTGGTATAGGCTGAAGTCAAGACTGAAGATGCAGTTTCCCAAAAGCAGTTATTAAGAGTAGCACACAGCCACGTCAGCAGGGATGTAAATGTTGTCCCCAGCTAAGTTAGAGTGTAGGCGAACAACCCTCCTAGTCTGACACCTTTCATGTCAGTGTTCAGCTGTCAAATTAGGTTGAGATTGGTACACATCACCGACAGTTAGATTTTAACCTCAACAGGGTGGAGGCTGCCATTTAACGCAAAAGCTCGAAATTTCACACACGCTATTCATCTAAAGAAAGCAGATCACTACAGAGGAACATTTATAGAGAACAAACATATTTCCTTTGAGGTTGCTAAAAAGCAAAATACACCTAAATACAGTAAATACTGGCCAGCTAACGAGAAATGACAAATCTCCCACACTAACCACGGCCTGTATATTCAATACATGATAGACATGTCCTCTGGAACTGAAAAGTGTAACAAATGTGTAAGGTAAGAGCTTTAACCCTTGTGTGGTGTTCGTATTTTTGTTACTCAGCCAGTGTTCATGGGTCTGGTGGACCCGCTAGAGTTTTGGCTTTCCAAATTAACACTATCAAACAATTTTATGTTAAATTACTCAACAGATGTTTACTTCATCCCAATTACAAGACATATGAACAGCAAACATGGTTAATTTTTTCCCTTTACCTTTGTTAGATCACATTTATGAATTAATGTGCTTCTCGTTTTTCTTTTATATAAAATGTTATAAATAAATCAGTTATAATCAAGTGGAGTGAGTGGAAAGACACAACACATTTACACGTGAAAAAATAATTAATTGTTTAATTTTTCTTTTGAAAAAAACTGAACACGGGTCTCACAGACCCGAACACCATACAAGGGTTAAACCTGAACCAACAGGGGGGTGACTCCTCACAAAAATCATTTCTATACAAGATTAAAATTCTCATAATCTTCTTTTCAACTGCCATATGACCTCTGTGTGTCTTTTTCTAATAATGTTACGATTTCAGTTACTCGTTTAAAGTCTTGCTGAATACAGCATGCTGTTCATTTTGTAAATTATGATCACATTAAAGGTCTTTACACAACAAGTGCATTGCTAAAAAAAGAAAAGTGCTTCATATGCACTTCAGGATGTTAGAGGGACAGTTTGAACTCTTTTTGGCAGAGTTGGGACCACATCTGAGATCCGACTGACCTGGAGCAACATCTACCTGTGTGTCTGAGGTAAATTAGTATTATTTTATCTATGTTATGGTTTATAATTAGAGTTGCACGATTTGAGCTACAAGCGTGCTTGTTGTGAAATGTGCAGGTCTGATTGGTCAGAATTGTTATTCACATACAAAAAAAATCTGAACAGTGGTTAGCACTGTTGCCTCACACCAAGAAGGTCCTGGCCAGGATCTTTCTGTGTAGGTTCTCTTCAGGTACTCTGGCTTCCTTCCACAGTTAGTGGGGTTAGGTTATTTGGTAATTCTAAATTGCTCATAGGTGTGAATGTGAGTGCGAATAGTTGCTTATGTGTTAGCCCTGTAACAGCCTGGTGACCTGTCCGGGATGTACCCTGCCTCTCGCTCTATGGTAGCCTAGATAGGCTCCAGCTCCCTCGTGACCCTGACAAGGATAAGTGGAAGAGAATGGATGGATGGATGGTGTGTAAAGGCCTTAGTAAAACTGATAAGATTGTAGCAACCAGCTAACTAATGAGAATGCAGTGCGCCTAGGGTTGCTAAATCCACTCATCCTTTGTGATGTTTGCATAGAAATTACCAGCTTAACAGCTGTACTCAAGGCATAGTCTACAAAGTAATGGATGACATAACACTGATCAAGTCTATTGTTTTATGCCTAACTTTTTTTATATTAACACAAAAGAAATGTGTCATGGGTCACAATATGAGTCGGTTGCACCCAGATTGCCCCAAAATAGAGTGAAATAGATCAAAGCTCATTTCAACATGGCACTATCCCCGTCCCTGTTTCTATAATAAATCATTTTATTATAGAAGCCCACTGCATTTTTCCTCATAAACAAGGAACAGCCCTTCTTAACTGTCAAAATAGAAGCTAGACATAGACATACTGCCTGAAACACTGTGGTGTTTTATTTGCACTGGGTGTTTGCCATCTCCAAGCTGCTGTTTGCCTTCAGTCAGCTGAGATTGTTTATACCAAAAGTGATGACTTGCTTCTTGCCTATAAGTTTCCTGAACCAGGGAACTGCGTGGGAATACTATTAACTATAGCCCTGAAGTAAACCATCTGTTACCGACACACACACCCACACTGTCCTGTGTACCCAAAACAAAAGGAAAACTGGAAAAACTGAATCAGGACAGCAGGTTGGTTCTTGACTTGAGAGACAGCAACTGCAATTGGACTAGCAGCTGTGTTATGAGCCGCTTTCATTTTTCTTTTTTCAGGGCAGTGCTTTAAAGTCTACCTTGCTATTCAAAGCAGAGACAAAGGCCAGCCCTCAAAAGCTTTAGTGAGTCGTGGCAAAAATAAAAGCTCTTGATATTCCTGTTTAACCATCCACAGTTCAAATAACCTTCAAACTAGCACCTGGAAATTCAGTCATCACTAGTTCCATGTTACACACCCTCATGCACACAGGTTGTATTAGTACACCATGTTCCCAGAAATTTGTATCCCTCTTACTCTGGAGTAACGCCACGATATGGGCTGATCGTCATTCCTTTCATTCCTCACACTTATCCCACAAACAGCAACAAACTTCGCAGCAGATTTAGTGTTCAGGAAATGTTAAAATACAACAACGAAGGGACACGGAGCAATAAAACTGTACAGTAAAAAGATGAAAGAGAAAGAATGAAAGGGTGACTTGAAAGGCATTTACAGATATAGGTCTTTGCCAAAGACAAGCCTGTTCTTGTGAGTTGGCTTTCCAGTGAGTAAATTTGCTTTAGGAGGAAGCAAACAAAAGAAAAAACCCTCAGAGCTAGACTAAATAGCCACTTTGGAAGACAGCCTCGTTAAAGACTTGCATACTGTACATGACATGCTGGTTTTAACCGTTTATAGATGACATAAAAGAGAACGTGGAATAATGATGTCAGCACTTAAACTGGGTTCAAAGTTTACAGTACCAAGCACTTAGAAAGTCAGCTGATCAGTCAGCTGAACAGGAAGCAAGTAATTCCACAGTAATATTAACAATTAACAATAACAGGAAGTTCCATTCATTTGTTTCAGAGTCCAAAGTGAAGTGGAACAAGGAAGGCCATCTGTGAGATAAGTTAAATTCCAGTTTGCGTAGTCCGTGGTTAGGAAAACAGAAACTAAAGACGCAAAGCCTCAGAAAAAGCAGAAATGTGGCGTTTGCGACCATTATAACTGAGAAATGAGCTCATCTGTTTCCTGTGTAGACTGGATCTGAATGGCTGATGTGGATGAGTTCACATTGCACAGAAAGGAAAGAAATTCTGGGCAAAGTTCACGGACACTGGCATTAAACTAACCCAGGTAAATTAACCAGAAGAAGGTTGGGCGCAGTTCAAATGAACCACCTGACTCATTCAAAATCAGTTAAGACAAAGACAAAACATACTATTCATAATCCTCTTAAAGATGGCTGTGGTTTCAGTTAGAACAGGGACTATGCTCAGATCCAAATTCAGTTAAAATGATTTTCAATTCATTTTCATGTTCTTACAGTCTAAAACTCAAAAGAAGGGCAAGTTCTAACTCTTCATTATTCAGCTAAGAAAACTGGCAAGACAAATGATGTCAAGTTCACATAATCAACTGTGAACCATTTTGTAATTCTTATAGAAATCACTTCTTGCTCTTCAGCCCTTCAGTTCAATTAAATTTTATAGCGCCAAATCACAACAGCAGACGCTTCAAGGTAGAGACCGTACGATAATACAGAGAAAACACAGCAAACAAGCAACCAACTTTGAGCAAGTATTTGGCAACAGTAGGAAGAAAACTCCAGCAAAACCAGTTTGAGGCAGCTTACTCACTGGCTGCCTTCTGACTGACTTTTGTCAGGAATTAGTTTCTACGAGTGACCTGAGTTTCACATATCTGACATATTCTAATTGCCAAAAATATCTTAACTGCTATAAGGTGGTTTGGTGTAGAGGTTTGTAGGACACGTGCCAGCCACCATCCACCAGTATACTGAATGTTTACGTTACTTTCACGTGGCCTCGATTGTGCATTACACATATCCCACAAGGTCACTACTAGTTTTTTTTTTTACTGCTGTACAGAGAATCTATGCTATTTTTATATGTAATATGCATAATGTTTGCACAAACTTTCTTGGATCTACTGACATGTGACTAGAATTCCTAAACCAAGTTTCACAAATCTTGTGACTGCTGCGGGAAGCTATGATCACACAAACTTCTGTGACGAAACTAAAACTAAAGTTTCCTTATTTTCCACCGTCTCCAGTATTAAAAGCAATTGATTTGTTGTGGATTTGTGTAGAATCTCTTGTTAACAGCTGCCCTTATCACCAAAGGCAAAAGACTGAAACTTGTGTAGGAGACTCACTTTATACAGCTGCACTGTGAAACTGAATCAGTCTTTGAGCGTGGGCGTGCAGCTCAAGAATGTGGAGAGTGTGCCAAAGCTACCTCACATTTGGTAAACAGACATGTACTTCCCCAGTCCACAGACTCCTGTGTCAGGACCTTTAATTATGTCAGATATGTGAGTGGGATGTAAAAGTCTGCCAGTATTTCACTCAAAACACCGAAGGTGTCAGATAATTTTTTATTTTTTAGGTGGCAGAAGAATTTTTCTGCGTGGGCTGATAAAGCACAGAAAAACATGTCTTTTGGGATATGACATGAAACCATAACCAAGTCTTATGAAAACATAGCACATGGAGACCAAATCTGTTCAGGCAGGCAAGTATAGAAAGGTCTTAAATTGGGTGCATTGCACACCATCAGCCTGAGGTGCATGCCATATGCTTGAGGCTAAGGATGGATTTTTGAAGTGTGCTTCCCATAAAGCCACAAAAAAATAAATAAAAAGAACAGCCAAGGCTGGAGGAAAGAAATGTTCCTCCAGACAACAAAGATGAGATTTCTGCACCTATGTTGGTTAACGGTGAAAAAACAAATGCTTTCTATAATTTTAGTAACAGATTTCCTGGTGTTTTAGCAGATTAAAGCCATTTAGTCTACATTTAGGTATGTTCTGTGATTTTATTAAGAGACTAGCTGTGTTTCTGTTCCTTTTACTGCACAACAGACTATCAAATAGCTGTGAACCAGATTCTTCCAGACAAGGCGGGGTGCAAACCTTACACAGGAAAACATAACTGTTCCTCTCTTTCTGTAAACTGAGGAGCCTGTTCGAGGTTCACTGAAGGGCTCTTTGAATTCCTTTGGACTAAGCTCTTGTTTTTCTGGACTAAAAAGGGAATGTCTGGGTGCTCATACTGAAACTGGAAAATGCCTTGGATCACTAAACTAAAGCAACGCAACTCATGTGCACTTCATGCAGTCTGCATATGACTACATTAGCTTCTCGGGGTCTAATTCCAGGGCACACAGACCTGTGATTATTCATCATAGTATGCCAAATAAACTTAATGCAGAGACTTACAAGCTACATCACAATCAAAGGTGAAAAAAGTAGATGGAACAAACTAGCATGGTGCTACAGCATTATGTCAGGATAGCAAACTCCTTTTGACATAACTACCGTACTAATGGTTGATACTCTTTGATAATCTTCATTTAACCATTTAGCACTAACACTGATACTAGCAAAAAAAAAAAAGCAAAAAAAAAAGCTATTAGTTGTATAGGTAATCGATTATAGTCAAAAGTACTGGAGGAAAAATGAAATTTTGACCTGGCCCAAATCTGCATTTGAGGTTAACATGCATCTGGAGACATGTTAACTAGACCACAAACAAAATGCACATGTAGGCACTACAAGATGAAGGATCACAAAGTTGATAAGAGACATAATCTGTTCACGTTAGCATATCAAATATTACGTGTATGCATGATGTATGTTTAATAAAGTTTGTGTATTTTTCTCATGTAACTGGACGTGAGGACAAACATCAAGCGTGTTTCTCCTTGACCTTACGTACATGTCTTCTCCACGTGCCGTCATTGAGCTTGGGAACACCATTTGTGTTAATCATTGCTCGTTGCACCATGTCTTCCCATGAGACTGTGCACTTCTTCCTTGTCTCACGCCTATCAGGTTTCATTGCCAGAATCTGATGCAGTGTCAGCTAACACCTATTTTCCCCCAAGTCCTACAGTAAGCCTAACCTGAATGTTTTTCTTGGATGCTCTGGGACTTTCTCACCTGTTTAATCCCATGAAAGAGAAAAAGAAAATATTCTCCTTTTCCTTCCAGTCAATAATCAACAACAAAAAGCTTACTGAAAACACATTCAGTTGTCCTGGTGTAAACAGTTCCCACACTCAGCTGGTGTTGCTACTACTACAGAAAGAGCTAACGTCACTAAAGGGAACGGCCCTTTTCAACGATAATAGTTGTAGGATTGTTTGGGAAATGTTACGAAATGAAAACACATTACATCACGTTGAGATTTTATCGTTATGTTGATACTATGTGGGTACAGTGTTCTCACGAGAATTATTTTATCTAAAAAAAAAAAAAAAAAAAAAAAAAAGGCATTTTCTCACACGATCCATGTCAGCTATAATGGTCACAAATCCTGACAGAGCAAGTGTGGAATACATTCATAGAAACACAAAAGTCTGCACACAGCACATTTGAGATCAAATGCACTCAGAAGCATACTGTTCTTACAGAAGTCACGCAGCAGAGGTCACACACAGAGGTTATACAGTTTACCCCAGATTTATCAGAGCGATCTGCTTCCAGTCAGCAGGTATGGGATAACTGCACAGTTTTGTGACACGTCTAATGAAAATGTTTGTTCAGGTTGTAACCTGTCCATTTCTGATTAAGAAACAAATGGGGTAAAAAAGGTGAATGAAGGAGGTTCATCACTGTATATTGAAGGTGGTGACGGAGGAGTGATGAATAGGGTCTGTCATCTCTGCTCACATACAGAGATGAGTAGGAGGATGTTGTTTACAACCTATTTCCGACAAGTGCTTTCAAGTAAATCTATTTGGTTTCCTCTGTCACTGTTGTGAACAAGTTTATATTCTGCATAAGACGCTCCAGGCTTTTGAACTCCCTTTTATTAATCAATTTAAATTTTATTTATATAGCACCACATCACAACAACAGTTACCTCAAGGCACTTTATATTGTAAGGTAAATAACCTTCAACAAAATAGAGAAAACTGCAACTATCAGACGACACCCCCCTATGAGCAAGCACTTGGTGATTTGAGTGGGAAGGAAAAACGCCCTTTTAACAGGAAGAAACTTCAGGCAGCACCAAGTTCAGAGAGTGGCAACCATCTGCCGGATAACTGGAGGGAAACAGAACAAAAGATAACTATGTAAAAGAGGCAGAGATTATAATAACCAATTAAATGCAGAGTGGGATATAAACACACACGGGAGAGAGAAAATAAGTAGGACGTGAAGAAGGAACGCTTGGTGCATCATGGGAAGCACGCAAAACCCTAGGCCTAATGCAGTATAACAAATGATCAGATGATTCAGGATCACCTGATCCAGCCCCGACTATGTGTTTCATCAAAAAGGAAAGTTTTAAGCTTCAGCTTAAAAGTGCAGAGAGAGTGCATGTCCAGCCAGCTTCCAGTTTGTCCAAATTCAAACTGGAAGCTGAAAGCTGAAGCATTTGCCTTCCATTCTACTTTTAAATATCTTAGGAACCACAAGTAAGCCCACAGTCTGAGAGCATCGTGCTCTATTGGGGAACAATGCGGTCTTTAAGATAAGATGGGGCCTGATCATTTTTAAAAACATGTGCTTGTACAATGAATACTGAACTTGAGCTGACTGTTACTGTGATTTGGTGCTATATGAATAAAACTGAATTGCATTGAGCTGGCATTAGAACCTGGTTAGCTTTGTCTTCTTTAGCTGATGTGAGAGGAGAATAGCAAGAATTTTCACAGTTCACCAAAATTAGACCACAGAAGATATTTTCTTGGCACAAAACTACATAATTTACACACCATCGGCTACCTCTGACCATGTCTATGACTTTATGACCACAGTCAAAGCAGCCATCTTCTGATGGCTAATTTCAGCATTGTGATGTACCAGGTCACAAAGCTCAAATTATACAAGACTTGCTCCTTAAATGAGGTTATTGTACTCAAATGGCCTCCACACTGATCAGATTTCAGACAGAGTATCTGTGGAATGTGGTGGAATGGAAGATTTGTAACACAGATGTGCAGCCGACAGATCTGCAGCAATGACGTGAAGTTATCGTGTAAATATGGGAAAAGATCTGAGGAATGTTTCAAGCACTTTGTTAAATCTATGCCACGAAGAACGCAGTACTAAAGACAACAAGAACTCCAACCTGGATAAACAAACATGGTGTAACCAAGTGAAGTGTCTCTTACATTTTATTGTGGCAGCAGCATCTCTTGGACAAGGTGAATGTTGTGTATGTCAACCATCTACCAAACATGGATTAGAACTTTCCTTTCAAACCTATAGTTAATATTATTTTTGCTATGAACATTCTGCCTTATTAGTCTAACCAAAGTTCTTCTGTATATTCCAGGGTGCCGTTTTCAAGATTGTAGATTGTGGTGGGTTAAATATCACACGTGAAAATGTTGCCCTTCTCATTAAAGAGGCACATTTCCTAAATGTGAACCTTTTCATTCAAGGCTGAGCTCATTGTTGAAGCAAACAAATATAGAACTGCAAACAGCGTCTGCACAAACACCACGATCAGATGACATATAATATAGCCCATGGCAAACAAGTGGCATGTGTATATGCACATTTCGCGCTGGTGTATACCTGATATCGCCTGAGTTTTCAATGCTTTTCTTTCTCCATTACTGTTCATTAGATACGCAATGAAATCAATCATGGTCAGGCCAGGTCCTGTGTCCTTGGTTTTATGAAGTGCTTTTTAAAGACAGAAAAGCTTAAATGTTAACCTGGTAAACATAATCAACTTGCTTTATATTCAGACTTTAGACCTTCATTGCAATCTTAAGGTTTGCTTGTGGTAACACATGAATTACCACAACTTCCCGATAAAGAAATTATTCACAGTACTTTTTGAAAAATGTGTTTTTCTAAAAAAAAATATCTCCTCTTTTTTGGTGAAAGTGTATAATAAAGTAAAGACCAATCTTTAGCAGCAAGTCAGTGGTGGTATTGACATATTGTTCCACTGTTATTGGCTTACATTTGCTTAGTATTATAATCACACCACCCACGCAGTAATTTCCGTTTGATGCCACGCTTACCCAATCTATCAGATTTCTATCTTGATAAGTTTCTACCTTATTTAGCAAAGCATTTTTAAGAAAGATTTAAGCAAACACCTTCCCAGCTACATTTGGCCATTCAAATGAAGTGTAGCAAATATAACACTGTATTCTCGTTGCTTGGACAGAGGCGAGTGATAAAGTAATTTTGAACTGCAAAACCAGTACAAGCAACCTGATGCCTGGCACTGGCCACTGTATTGCAAGCGTGACATGCAGCAAATTAAAGTTGAGCTGGCCTTAACATTTTCAGCTCTGCAATGATGCAGTAAAGCATCAACCATATGTTCATATGTTTGTGCACACAATGTAGCTGGCCACACTCTGCTGTTGTGTGCAGTACAGGAGCTTAGCCTAAACCAGTCTTGTACAGTCTAGCTAAAGTTGACATTCATGACCAACGGTGGTAAGGAGCTGGATGGACACAGATCAAGTGTCCTCAAGTCTGCTACCAAGGTACGTAAGCAATGCCTCCATGAGTGGTCTCAACTGACCGCCAATGTTCACAGACAAACAAGACCACGGGTGATGTCAAAAAAGACTTAGCAACAGTGTAGCCACACTTGGCTTAATAAGCTTTCAGACTGCAGTAAACAATAGATTTGCTGGGGACTATCTTCAGCTGTGGATTATTACATGTTTCATGAGTCAAAGTAAACTACACTAAGTGTTTGTGCGTCACCTATTATAACATTGTGGACGTCTGATGAATTAAAAGTTTGGAACATTGATGAGAATCTGTTGCAAAGAATGAGATGATATGCATCAGTTTGGTCAGGTTACTGCTGGTTGTACTCTTCTTATGGAATTTTGTAATAATTGGGAAAATATCCCCAACTCAGTTCTGATTAGAAGAAACTTCATACAGTTCACGTTGTTGTTTATGAACACATTTGATCTTCAGCTAAACCGCTTTTCTGGTTTGGACTTTGATTGAATTCGTAGGATTTGTATAGTAAAACTGGATTAAGGCATTGGAGGAATGCGCATGTATATATAAAAATTCTTAAATCAATTTGATAAGCATTCATGGCAGAATTAAGTGGATTATGTTTTTAAATTGTGTTTTCCACAACACAATGACCAATCTTTTCTTTGTCTTTATGAAATGACAGCCTACCAACACAGGGATCAACACTTTACCAAGCAGCTTTTTTCTGGTAATGTGAAGGCGACAGGCTCGAGCTAGCAGACCTCTCTTTTTGTCTTTGGTTATCAGCTGAGCTTGTATTTTGTCTGTGAAGTAATCCCTCGTATCGTCATGTATGGGGGAGGATGAAAGACTTTAGACCTGACCCAAATTCACAGAAAGTCCTTGAGACATAACAATGGCAAAGCCTACAGCAAAAGCCCCTAATTATCATTTTTGTAAGTGCGTAGGTATTCTCTGAGGCATGTAACTGGGGAACTATGCACTGAAAACAGTAATTTAATTCTCTTAGTAAAACATTTAACAGAACTTGGACTCTAACTATTTTATATGCTACAACTACTAAGTTATTTAAACCCCATGTTGTTCTGTATACTATAAACTTTATTTAAAAAAAACAAAAACAAATAAAACCTCCACAACTTTAAGGTTAAAAGTAGAGAGGGTGTCCAACTCCTGAATACAAATTGGGGGTTGGTTCAAGAGCAGAAGCACCTGATAGCTGAAGGCTCTGCCTCCGATTCTACTTTTGTAAACTCCAGAAACCGCAAGTAAGCCTGCAATCTGGGAGCAAAGTGTTCTGATGGGATAATATGATACTATGTAGTAGAGCTGGGCGATATGAGATTTTTTCATATCCCGATATGTTTTTTTTTCATTTCAGGCGATAACGATATCTTTAACGATATAAGCCAAATAACTATATTTGTAAGATTTAAATGTGCCGTTGCTCACAAGTAAAATGTGAAATAATCAGCAGCTTGTTTTTATTTAAATATTTATTTCCCATAATAAGTTCAACAGGGTAGATGTACTTAAGGAACGTGAGACTTTTTCAGATAAATAAAGGCAAATATTGCAAACTACACAAAAGGCAGCCGCTAAAGCGTTTAAGTTTCAAAATAGAACAAACGAAACAGACTAAATTGTCAATTCCACTTAGAAACAAAATATTAATTCTAAAAATAAATCTTAGTTTGTTTTAAAGAAGAACAGACAAAACTGACTAACTTTTGTCAATATCAAATAAACTGAGAACTAAAAGGAAATTCTCAATCTCTCCTTGTTGTATAGCTGAGCTTTTCAAACAGTTTTAACAGTTACTTTAGTCTGACAAAAGCCGAATGACGAATTAGCGCTTCCAGTCAGAGACTGAGGCTACGTCCACATGTACACGGGTATTTTTGAAAACTGAGATTTTCCGTTTTTGTTTTAAAAAATAATCCCGTCCACACATAAAGGCAGAAATGAAGGAAAACGCTGCTATGAACATGCCAAAGCAGCAGGTGGCGCTAGATTCCTAACCGTGCAGAAATGTTGGCCAATCAGAAGTCTAGAAGCCTCGGTGGGAAAAAGTAAACAAAGCTGGGGCATAGAAGCAGAACCCAGTCGTATGTGTGGATGGACAGTAACTGTGTGTATATGTAAGCATTTAAACACTGCAGAGAGTACAATTAACAGTATTGTAGAAATTCATTTCACCGAAACAATAACGTGGCGCACAGTGTGACGCATGCACCAGTTTATTGTATTTCCAGACTTGCTTTCGGCACAATTTACAGTGCACGCTACTCTGTTTTTTGTCAGACTTGAAATAGCCGAAATACCTTCACACTACGGAACTTCTATGGCTCTTCCGTTCGACAATCTCTCCGGCATTGGAACCATCATCTGTTTTTTCTTCGGTCACGCTCGGTTGATTTTTCTAGTCGGCACACTCATTTCCTCCATTACGCGCTGGCTCCATTACCTGCTGGCTGCTTCCCAAACAAACACACGTGCGGCTTGGCACTTGTGCTGTACGTAACAAGTCACGCGACGTGACGCTGCGGCTGCGATTAGTTCGGCTCTGCGCTACTTAATTTGGATTGGCTGACCTTTTTTTTTTTTTTTTTTTAGAGGACAAGAGCGGCAAGGTCTATCGCGATAGCTTAATTTCTCTATCGAGTAAAAGTTATATCGCGATACATATCGTTATCGTTCTATCGCCCAGCTCTACTATGCGTGATCATTCAAAAAGTGGATTTAACAGGGAGCTAATGAAGTGAAACTAATAGTACCAACACAAAGTCATTTTAATGATTTCTGCTTATCTTGACTTTGATTGCCCCATATTTTAGCTGCAAAGTTCAGCTTATTCCAGTACACAAGTTGCATGCATCTTTTCACTGAAACTTCAAACATACCCTCTTGTCTTTAAGTTAAATTACAGGTGAACTGAGAAAATGAAAGACTCTTTGGTAAAGAAACTTCTATTACTTACACTTTATCTTTGCTTAAAAACAGTCACTCTAAGCAATCTAACACACCCTAACCTCAGAATTATCTTAGTTGTTAGTCTTCAAGGATAAGTTATATAGTGGGTAATATAAGTGGACAATATAAGGTTTCAGAAAAATGTGTGGAATCATATTACAGTACTCTTACTAGTAAACATATCTAATGTTGCAAAGGAATGAAGGCATAACACTTCTGTTTTTAAACATGTCCTGTTGCAATAGGGCTAGTTTAAGATGCTGTGGTGTTAAGAGAGGCATTGGGCTACCAACATATAGTGACTTAGCTAGAACTGTAGTCACAACCAGTGGTAATTTAGCACATACAATAGACTACTTGATACTCTAGCATCATATATTTCAACCTTTCCCCATGGGTGCGTCCAAATAAAAAAACGTTACTGTTAGGTAATGCACAACTCAGATCTCTGGAGGACATTGCAGTGAATTAATTCCTGCTACAGATATGCAAAAGAAACCGCGTAATGAGAAAATTTACTGTCTCTAGTACAGAATATTGGACAACATCTACAATTTCTTTTTGTTTCTATGAGAAGTTACACAGCAGATTTAAAAAAAAAAAAAAAAAAAAAAAAAAAAAAAAAAAAAAAATAGGCAACACTGAATTTGGGAGTCTCCAAATCTTCTAGGAAAAGGTTAAGAAAATATATAAAAGTAATGTTATTCGTTATAGCCTAGCTAAATACACTTCATTTTGAACACCATGATTTCATTATCAGTTAGAACCCATTAACCAACTTCCACATATCAAAGTCAAATTAGTGGTTGGGCTGGAGCCTATCACAGTTACCATTGGGCAAAAGGCAGATCACAGTCCTGACAGGCCGACAGTCTTCAGCAGGGTTAACACAGAGAGGCAGAAAACTCTTCACATTCTAGAATTATCGACTGAAAAGGCTAGCTCCCACACCACCACACCAAAAACAAATAGATGACAAAGAATCTATGGATTTCCTTCTTAACAATTGGCCAAAAAAAAAAAAAAAAAAAAAAAAAAAAAAAAAAAAAAAAAAGAAGTATCTATGAGTATGCCTACTAGTGAAAAACGGAACAATCCAGACTGCCACAGTCATAGGCCAGCTGATACTATTGAGACAAGGGACTTTATAAAACATTATAGAAGTGAGAAATACCTTCCATACTTAAAATTCTAAGTAAACTACACAAATATGGTACTAGAAATCTACCAGGAAGCTTACATGTAGCTCTTGTGCTAAGCCTTCTGCCCAGACTGCCCTATTGTGCCATATGACTGGGACCACTAATGAATGAATGATGCGTCAGTCAAGCTTAGCTCATGACATTAAAGTATGACTCATTTTTGTCTCCTATGCAGCAGTAATATTTGCTAGTCCAACTGAAAATCTGTGGGTTTGCTTGAGAAGTAAATTTAAATCTCAGACACCGGAGATTCATTTGCAAAGGGTCTGTGTTGAATCTTTTTGCTGACCAAGTGCTGAAACAAGAAAAGTGGATGTATAAATCCTGCTGACAAAAGAGACACGTGTTTCAAAGCACTCATCCTTTCAGCAAGAAGAATCATGGAAAAAAAATTCATGTGATACAAAGACGCATGATCCCATATTTTCAGTGGTGAAATGGTAGTAAGTCATATGAATTATGTTCAGCACCGAGGTTCTCGAAAATGACCACATAAATGGATAACTATCAGGAGCATACTGTGTTTTTTTTTAATAAACACAATAACCTCCATTCATCTGGGATCAGTGGCTTTTAAACATTGAGCTCCAGAGATTGTTGTGAGGAATGTTAAAAGCTGCAGATCTCAATAAACAACCAGCGGCAAACATGCAGTTTCCCAAAAAAAGGTGAAGGCAGGGTGGGGGCGCCAACAACCTGTAACCAACACTGACCACCTGACCTCCACCCACCAGTGATATCATCATCACACCTTGGAACATTCAGGTTAAACAAGTTCAGACATGTCACAGTTTGACCCCAAAATACCAGAAGTCAATGGAAAGAGACGCCTTGCAGCCAAGTCACGATGCTTCTGAAAACAGAATGCAGGGCAAAATCTACTTCTGCCACAGGTCATAAGAGTTCAGTGACTAAGAAGGAAACATGATGCAATTCTCAGGTGGCTGTCACCCCCTGTTATTTTTCCCTTACAACTGTATCATCAACACAAACACAGAAAACATCATGAAAGTAACCGATAACATAAAAACTGCATGTATGAAGGTTCTCAGTCATCCAGGTCATCGTAATTTAAGGAGCTTGGAAAGAAAAGCGCTGGTCTGCTTTAAGTTTCCTTGAAGACGTTTCACCTCTCATCCGAGAAGTTTATTCAGTTCTAAGAGCAATTGGTGGAGAATCCCAGATTTTAAGCCCTATGGGAGTGTCCCCAAGAGGGTCATAGACCCCTTATTGATATTGATCCTCTAATTTACTGAGTAAATCACATGATAGGGTGAGACTAGGCTTCACAATGGGTTCAAGTGAAACCTTGGCTGATTGTGACCCAAACCCGTTTTCACACCTTGGCTCGTGTGATTAGGTAGAGGCTCAACAGGGGATCCATGACCCTCTTGGGGACACTTCCATAGGGCTTAAAATCTGGGACAATCCACCAATTGCTCTTAGAACTGAAGAAGCTTCTTGGATGAGAGGAGAAACATCTTTAAGTCCACACACTTTTCTTTCCAGGCTCCTTATAAAAACTAAATCCAAAACCAGATTTTATCAGGTGACACCAATCTGCACTTAAGAGTCTTTAGATTTATTATATCCCCTCACTGTCCAAACTCTTACGATAAATCTTCTGTTTATTATGATTATAACGTAATTTAGTTTTGCTTTCATTTTCATTCTGACTTTGAACTTGAATATTTTGCATGAATGCAGAGCTGGACGGGATTGCATTTTCTCGTTCTCTTTGCAAAATGTCATTGTAAGAATATAGATCATTGTACATTCTTCCTAGACCAGGTTCCCAACCAGACAATATCACCAACTTACATGGAGCCCCCAAAAGCTTCCACGAATTACTTTTTTTCTAGACTAACTGCATGTTTTTTCTGTCAATTTACAACTTTAAATATTCTTTATTGACTAAGATAGTTCCTGCATCATGTGTTAGGTTTGTGTGTGTATCTTATAGGCAGGCTGGCTCTGTGTCAATATCCAGCTGAATAGCTATGCTCAAATGGTACATGTTAAAAAATAAAGTTGTTTTTTGTGAAATTACCATATATGGAGATAAATGTTGACATAATTCCAGTATTGTACTTACAGTTCTAAACTCAGATGACGGCACAGAGTTGGGAGTCAGTAAGGACATAGTTGGAAATTTTGACCTTGGGCCACACTGATGGGTTAATCTAACCACTTCCATTTCTCAGGTCACTTTATTGTGTCAAACTTACGAAATCATGTTACTATAGAACTCCAACGGTAACCCATGTCTCAACAGCATATTTGTACATTGGGCTACCAGACTATATCACAGCAGAAGACAAACTGTAACTTCAAAAAAGCAGTCAGAAAGTTATTTTTCTGCCTTTGTGCTCCTTTAAGCCCATGCAAAGTAAATTCAGAGTAAAGTTTTTGTTGTTAAAAAAAAAAATATAAGAAGTATAAGAAAAGACACTGCCATCTCAAGGCTTAATAAATAGTTACTGATTGACAAGCACAGGCTTCTGTGGCTTGCTATTTATTCCTCAATGCGCTGCAATTTCCTTCCTGTTGGTAACATGCTGGGAACATTGCTGGGAACATCCCACCCTTCCAGACAGAATGTGACTCTTGTTACCAAACTGTTCTATCCTTGGAATAGAACAAAACACAACAAGCTTCCAATGACTTCACTCAGGGTCAAAGACTGGCTGTAGAGTACAAAATGTGCTGAGAAAAAGCCTAGCGTTAAGCTTCAGCTTGAGGAAATAAATGAAAATGTGCCACAACCAGCCAATAGCACGTTGTTGTTGGTTTTTTCTTTTTCTTAAAGGACTATTTATCTTTAAAGACGCATTATCTGTGCTCACAGGATTTCCTTCAGGCAGAATAAAGAATAAAGTCTTAAGAGGTTATTCCATTGACAGTTATCACACGTGTGTTTGCATCAAGGTCCCTGATGAAGGCCAATAGCTGGTGATTTGAACTAATTCAGACACCTTGGAAGTAGTTGAAGTTAAGCTAGAAACTTCTACACAGTTCCAAAAACATAGAACAGGCTTCATACACCTTTTTCAGGGTCAAATTCAAGCACTTCTTAAGCACTTTCAAGGTCCCTTTGCAAGCTTTTCCAGCACATTGATGCTTCTTTCCTGTGTGACAAGAAATAGGAGATGTTTGTTTTTTAAGTTAATTCCCAATTAAACCGCTTTATTGCTAACTACATTGCTGTCTGTATTATTGCTGAAGTCCTAAATGATCACCTTTAAAGTGTTTGTGCTAATAACATCATGTACAGTCAGACAGGCTTGGAGAACAGCACTGACTGGGAGAGGCTTTGAATAGATCACATTGTTCAATTCAACATATAAGACTTTAAGAAAATTTACAAGTATCTACTTAAAAGCTATTGAATTTATCATCCGTCATATTATCACGTACAATTCCAATGTATTTTGTTCATCTCCCTTAAATAAACAGGCAGCTTTAAAGTATGAAATATTCATATACAAATACACATAAATGTGGGGCTGATTGTGCCCCACAGGCTTCAGTGTGAGCTTGAAGACATTCATAATGTTTAAGTAGTTTAATGTGTAGGTGCTGGCCAGAAACACATTTTGAATGAAAGCCGGGGAACTTTGGTAGCACAGAAACAAGTGGCTATTCTTTGTGACCATATGGATCGGTCCCTCATATTACCATTATTTCACCCAAAGGCACCAAGTTAATACTCAAAAAAGCTGCAGCAATACACACAAATATAAACAGTACTTGGTGACAACTTTGCTTTTAGCCTTTAACCCTCTGGGGTCCAGGGTATAATTGGCCGTTTTTGACTATATTTCATCTTTGGCAAGATAGAGTTTTTAATCTGTTATTTTCTCATTTCGACATACTGTATCAGCACAATTTATCTAAATTCAGACAATTTAAAATACGAGTAGAAAGTGATATTTTTGACTGTAAAAACCACAAGCATGTTTAACACATCATTTTCATAAATTCAAATGCAAATAGAAATTGTACATTTTTAAATAAATTGTCAGTTTTGCAAACAACAAAGTTATATGGTACTATTTACCTAAAAATGCAGCCAAGGCTCAGTTTTTTACAACTACTTAAAACTACTTTACAAAAGAAGCAGCTGTTCTGCATCAGATAAGAAGGCACAAAAATTATTTATGCAAATTATTTATGGTCACTCCTAAAACTTCCCCCTCTTCCCAAACAACCAGATGCCACATGTTGCCATATCATTTTTTGATTGGTCGACATCAATCAGGATGGAGTGTTTTTTCTTTTTTCACTCACAGGCAAAACGTGTTTGCTAGCGCTCTCCTTAGAAAATATGTTTTTACCGTTTCTTCCCGGAGTAAACGCCACTGTTTTATTCAGAAAAAACCAAACACCGGTTTTACGTGGCCTATCAACACAATTTAACAACTGGTATACAGTTTGAAGTTCGCACTTTCAACCCAAGTTGAAATGGAGACTCTGGGTCCGTCGACCCCAGAGGGTTAATTAGAAAGCCTAAGTTGGCCAGTTATGTATCGGGCTAATGTTTAAAGCTTTCACTTGAGTAAATTAACTCATATCACTGCTAAGTAATGTTAGCTAAGTTCACAGCGTATTCCATAACAGCGCTGCCATACTGCATCACACTCAGTGTATTTCAATCATTTCTACAGCGAGTTTGATAGCAAAATAATAATCATAATTTAAAAAAAAATATAGCGTGTGTAACGTACGCGTACTGGAAAATTATTTACTAGCACTCACCTATCATGCGACTGGAGAGCGCAAACTCCGCCATTATCGTTTTCTGACATCACAACAGCAACCTACAGGTATGTTAGCGCACTCATCCCCGACTGGCCGAGGGAGGGGCGGGGTCACACATTGAAACAGACACAAGGCAGCCAGGCGGGGAAAATTTCCTTTTACATTTTGCGACTCATTTTATATCTATCTGATAGGAAAACTATTAAATCAGATAGTTGTTTGTGGTGAATGAAATACAGCTACACTTTCAAGCACTTTTAAGCACCACATCTGAAATTCAAGCACTTTTCATACCTTGAAAAGACAACATTAACAACAACATTTTCAAGGATTTCAAGCACCCGTACGAACCCTGAAAGAAACCTGTATGAGCCGATAAAGTTAGATGTTCAGTGCTGTTCCCAAAGCAAGTTGTAAGATGTTTAATTTAAATGCTACTTAATATTACTAACAAAGAAAACTGACACTAAGAGCTGTTACAATTTGAAAAGTCGATGCAAATCTTATTGCTAGCAAATAGTGAAGTTGGGTAATACCAAATGCTTTTGTTACATTCTGGAAAATCAGACAACTAATCAGGTTAATTGACAATAGGTTTGCAATGTGATTGGGTATTGGATAGTCAATCGTCAGTAGCACTTCAGTGTAAAATTACACAGAAATGGCAGCCAAACTATTGCTGAAGAAATTATAAGAAAGCTTGATTACAGTATTAGAGTTGAGGCTGTGCTGAAGAATGAAGATGGTCAGATGTTGACTTTCAAGTTTGTTAGAGTTGTACAAATTCTGTTTTAGGCTTATATACTGCATTTCCATGTAAATTTCAGTCAATCACACCCCATTTCCCTAGCAAAATATAAAGAGGGCTGGCACAAAACATGTGCACAGTATTGTGTATAAACAAGATCTAGGATCACTGGTGCCTTCTCTGGGCCTGAACTCATTTAAGATGGCGTTAATGAAGTGGAAAACTATCTCAGTTTTTTGATCTTGATCAGAACTGAAGAAGCTTCTCGGATGAGAGGTGAAACGTCTTCAAGCAACTTAAAGAAGTCCAGACACTTTTCTTTGCAAGCTCCTTTGACTATCTCAGTTTTGTTAACAGCATCTTAACGAGCAGAGAGACAAGGGACAATGTGTTCTGTTTAGAAGCTAACATCAAATAATAGCATCCATAATGATGGGGCACTAGTACACATTGCACAAGCAACTTAAACATCTTAATGCTGAGTAGCACATACAGGATTTAAGAGGAATGCATACTGCCATCTTCCTTACATCTTGTTCAAGGAAGGCCTTACTTATTTCAGCAAGATGTTCTACATCTACATGTTACAACAGCTTTGCTCCATAAGGTAATACCGTGTGGTTGCTAAACCGGCCTGCCTGTAGTCCAAACTTCTCACGCACTGGAAACATATGACCAAAGTAGGTGACACAAAATATTACTGTTGTGCAAGTGACATCCAATATAAAGCAAGAATGGGAAAAGAAATACAAGAAATGGTCAGTTCACAAATGACTTTTGTCAAAAGAAGAAGTGATGCAACACGATGGGAAATGCTCATCTCCATGATTGGACTTTTGTTTTTAAAATGTGCATATATTAAACAAACCACAGTAATTCAGATTAAAAATTTTATATGATTACCGACCCTTTCTCCGACTTTTGCTACACTACATGTCACATGTCTAATTTTTCTGAGTAGTGTATGAAGAAATGAAGGATGGATAAGACTTTTGCACATTACTGTAGAAGTGACTCCAAATGTTAAGCAGTCTTCCAGCTTCTCCACAGCAGCCATCGTGGACATTTTTCACAATGTTATGATGCTTATTGCTTACAAATGAAACCAAGAAAAACTAATAAAAATAATAATAATTATTATTATTATTATTATTATAAGACTTTGTGTGAACAGCCTACAATAAGCTATCTTAAAGCAAACACTCACTAAAAGAGAAGAGTGCATTTATTTCTATGGAGAATCCTAAACTTGCTTGGCAACTTAATTTGGAAACAAATGCATCATTTTCCTGTAGTTTGCATATCTTTGCGTACTAGACAGTGGTAGGCCTTAGCTATTTATAACATCACAAACTAGACGCCTATATCAAAATTACAGAGAACCTAGGCAGAGAACTAAAACTGATCCTGAAGTGATCTAGTCTGCCAAACAATATAAAATGTACTAATTTAAATAAATGTCATTAATAAGACTACTATAATAAGTGTTTTTTGTTTGTTTTTTTAAAGAAAAAGGTATGAACACAGTTTAAACGTACAGGGTGTCAAAAGAAAACTGAGGACTGCAGTAGAAACTGACAAGAGTCCAGCCTGTATGTCATAACTGCCAACACGGATAAGCCGATAATACTGCACTATGGTCATCAGTCAAGTCAAAGAATAAAGTTTCAGGAGGAGAGATGACTCCACTCAGGAAGGAACATGACACGTCACCCAGTGGATCCAATTTGATCTGAGATAAGTATCACCTCACCAAGAAGAGATTGATGTTCAAAGGTTCAGGCTGAGCCATTGACGAATGCAAACCACACAACCTCTGGTCTGCAATTATTATTTAAAAACAAACACACTTCTATTTAAAGACATTGTTTCCTTTATCTACATCCCGAAATAGCCGCTTCCAACAACAATGCTAAAAAGGCTTTGGAAATGCATGGGAGCAAGACACTCATATCTATGAACAGTTCCTACCACAGAACACACAAGTATGATTAGACAGGAGAAAAATAGAATTTTAAAGCTGAAAACCCAAAGACAAACAATATGGCAATCTGACACAGCAGTAGATGGCTCATTTATATTTGAATGCTTAATTAACAAAAAGCAACAATGGACGGAGAAATGCCAAATGGGAAGTCAGAATGAGTGGGACTTACTTCTGAACTGGAGTGGCTTTATTCTGTTTCCAGACCAGGTACACCGAATCAGCTAATTAAGCTGAGCTTTACAATGGTGCATTCAGGAATACCTAGGAAGACTGAGATATTAGCCACAGGCAGGGGCTTTCACAGATTCTGATACATCCTTCAAGTTCTTTTTGTTGTTGTTGCAACTGTTGTATAGTATCTCCTCTAACAATACCACATTAAAAAAAAAGGACTGCAGCCACGTTTCTACTTTCTGACACTCGAGGTGGCAGGTATCCACTGGGTGTAAGGTGAACTGAAGTCAACCATCTTATCATAAAAAGAAGAAGAAAAAAAAAAAAAAGATAGTGTGATGTAGTGAAGTCCAGTATCATGGAACCATTGTGGTGCAAAACAATCGCTAATGAACAGTCATATGAATAAAGTTGTTCATAAATTTGTTAAATTTGTCTGTAAATCTATAGAACTGTAATTTGTCCTTAAAGTTTTGCAATGTCATCTAAGTAGCACTGAGTGGCAATGTGGACTATATGACACAAAGTGGTTTCAATATTTTCATGGCAGGTTTCTTGCACAACGAGCACATAACAGATCATATGTACTCTTTGCTTCTGTTTGTTTCATTTATTTTTTTACAGACTGTTGACATCCATTTATAAGTAACTGAGCATGAATGAAAGGCTTGTGTGAGTTATAACAAGGACAGGTTTGTAGCTGCTTTTATCAGAGAGAATGTGCATGCACATGTCTGCTTTTTGCATAAATGGCATTCAACAGGCGTTTCTCTTCTGGGCAAACCAGTTATAGGTACAGATTCCAAAGAAGCGTGGGACACTAGTGTCAGCAGAGATAAAGGCTGTGAACGGGCCCCAGCCACCAAAAGTAACAGAGTGAATGTTTAGCTTTAATGTCTGCAAAATGTAGTGTAGAAACTAGGATTTGATCTAGCACTCAATACAGGCCATTTACATTTTATTTAAACTTGTTTAGCTCAAAGGAACTCCTGCCATTAAAGGAGAGCCATCAGCTGATACTTTGCACAGTTATTTAAACAGGTTCTCTTCAAGTCAAGCACAGACTTAGTCAAAGGTTTAATTAAAGTTTCCTCTCAAACCTTAAAGTAAACAGTGCAAGCCTCTAATTCTGCACCAGTGAAGCAGCTCTGAACTCTTGTTTTGTCTCTTTGTGGCTAGTAGGGCATGCAAGCACTTAACTTTTTAATCTAACAAATTTTGCTCCCCTTTTACGCAGTGTTAAAGCAAACTGCGAAAACTGGGCCTATCTTTGTATCTCAGGGTCAGAGTTCTCAGAATTCTACAGTGTGCAGCGTCGTTAAAGATTAACTTCTGCGTCAGCTGACTTCTCAGAAACACTGCTTATTTTAAAATCAAGGGGCGGGCTGTTGCTATGAGGAAGTAGAGCAACTTAACCAATACCATCTTTGCCAGGTCCTCAGGCTCATGTTTCAAAATTGCAAAAGAAACACTTGAGCAACTGAAATGGGTTTGACTTGAAACCAAAACTGTTTTCTGAAGTTTACTTTTGAATATCTCTGATGGGAGTTAAGGCAGACTGCCTTATCAGAGGCACTATAAAACAAAAACCTAATGAGCTGCAGACCAAAATCACTAGTTTTAAATGTCAAAGGGGGGTATATTGACTGATATCCAGAAGAGTTCTGCAGTCTGAGTAAAGACAGATTAGGCCCAACCATTTTATCTCTCTGCGTGGGTAGTTTCTGTGATGGTATGTGCAGACAAAGGTTTCTAAACCACTCCTCAAACTATCCCACGAAAGGAATTCAAGCTGATGTGTTTGAGTGAGCTTTTTCAGTTTACAGCTTCACTATTGTATCTGAACGTAACTAATGCAGCTGGAAAATTAAAAAGTTTAAGAAAAAAAACAGAAAAAGGTATATTGTGAGACTGTCACAGAATTCATCTTACAGCTTCCCTTTGCTGCTACTGACCACCTATCCCAGTGTATAAACCACAATGACTTTGAAATTTGCAAGCGCAACACCCATTTCAGCAACTGTTTCATTTTCAGTTCAATACAAAATCTTTGTTTTTACATTTGTCTAAATTACTGGTATTTTCAGAATTGGTTTGCCAATATGTAGTGACAGTGTGCTTCCCTCTTTTTGTGCACACCACTTTTGCTCTTTTATATCAGATCTTCCACTTCTTACCGCTGGAAAACAGCTTTAGTCCTTCAGAAGGAGAAATACACACACACACACACACACTCTCCCTCTTCCTAGTTACCAGTCTCAAGGTTGTTTAAAGATTGTGTGCTTCACACTGCAGAGCTTTCTTTTCTGCATACCCAGTCCATTCGGGTATTGCGCAAACTTCTCTATGAAATTACCTCAGCCTTAATTCCCTATTGTCTACCAGTCTGTTCTTCACAGTTAACTACAGGGGTAACCTGGGTGGTAGATAACATTAGCCACAGGAGAAGACTAGGGTAGGCCTGCTGTGGATCATCACCATGGCGAGACACTCTCCATTTCTTCCTGAGACCTGAGTGAGTGTTTGTTCTGTAACCCGAGACAACAGGAGGATCTGAACAAACATGGGTGAAGCCACGCATCAGGATTGCTTTCAACAAAACAGCAGCAGAACACCGTAGAAGTCAAGTGTACTTTAGAAACCTCCTGGATGGCAAAGACTTTAAAGATGTGTGCAGTTAAAAGACAAACTAGAATAAACTGCATCAACGCATGAAAATATACCCAGACATTAAAAATGCAAAGACCCAATCAAATGTGCCATATGTGATAAGTCACTAGTCTCTAGGTAGCTAAAAACACAGGAAGTAGACAATGTTATGTAATTTCAGGATGTTATGAACTCCTTTAGCCTAGTTTCACAATCTGCTTGTTGAATTCAGTTATTGTGCACCAGCTCTTTGCAGATAATTTGCTACAGATGCACCTAGAAGTGTGGATGCAGCTGAGCACTTAGTGTGAGGAAGGTGCTGCTGCAGCCTAAAATTTCTAGGAAATGGCAGCCATTGTGCTGCATTTGGGTTGTGGTGTGACTGTATAAAGGCTAACAAATGTGTAGGTGTCAACTTTACTGCACAGGCCTAAATAAGCAGCATTAGAACTAACGAGCATAGATTTAACCAACTTCCTGCTTTTGCGAATTTCCTTTTTAAGCAAAGAGTGTGAAAAGGCCAAACTATGTAAATTAAATATCTTTAATTGATCTGTACAGGGTTGTAGCTTACAGCTGGATCATAGACTGCTTTCTGTTCAAGCACATAGCCTCAGCCTCCCCCCACCCCCCCCAACTGTTCTTAGTCCTTGTTCAGCTTTTCAACAGATTCAAAATTTCCAGAATCCTTTTACAGTCAAAAGTCCATGTTGTTGGTCTTGTCTCCTAGTGCAGTTCCAGCATTTTCATAATCAGGAAGTACTGCCACACTCATGCAAATCCACCTCCTCCAGCACTCTCTTGACTTCAGATATCCTCAAAAGATTGTAGAAGATCTGAATGGATTTTGGAAACTGGAATCATGCAGGTTTCGCTTCCTAGTTTTGATCTGGGTCATTCTTACAAACCACTGCCACCAAAGCATTATACAACAAAATATAGTGAGTAAACAATCATTTAAAAAAGACTAGCAAAAAAGGAAAAAAAATGTCTTTTTCCTTTTTATTATGACATCTTTTAGCAAAAATAGACTTCTGAATTAAATAATGTATTTCTGAAACATTTTTTTCCTTTTGTCCATTCCACCTCCCGAAAGCGGTTTGAAAAGGTGTCCAATGGGGAAGGAAAAAAAAAGAAAAAAAGAAAAGGAAAAAAAAAGGTTGCTGCTCAGTGTCCACCAAATTCACCTGATCAACAGGGCCAGTGTTGCCCCAATACCAGCAAATCCAGCAAAGGCCATGAGTGTGTGCCTGACTATCGACTCAGGGTCTGCTACTCGAAAGAACTCCACAAAGCCATCCTGGAAAGGAAAAAGAAAGATGGGGTAAGAAAGAGGCAGATTATGTTCACTGGGCACAAAATACTTTCTGGGACAATAAAAGGAAGTTATGCAGTTATTTTCCCCCAATCATGTCACTACTCACCCATGCATTGTTTTTTACAATCCAGTCTCGCTGTTCAGACAGCAGGTATGCAGAAATCTCTTGGCTCACTAGCGCCACGTAGTTGTCCCTGCCCTTTTCCTTCAGGTGCTGAGAGACCACTGCCCCGAAGGCCATAAAGCTGACAATACGACCCCAGTTGGTCGTGTGGTCTCCAAAGAGGCTCTTCGCTACAGCACCGACAAATGACATATCCTCGTCTCTTTCATCCAATGACAATTTATTAATCATTCCTGCGAAAAGAAAATTAGACTAGATCAGAAAATCGAAGTCACTTATTTTAAGTCGAAGTTTAGTGAAATGTGTAAATTCTATTTTAGTATATTAGCAGTTTGGTCTCGGTTTAAAAATTGCAAGCTTGTGGTGACTTGAAGCAGTTAAAAGGCAGCCTGTGAGTGAAGCAGACAAACGCTCTGAAAGGTCTTTGTGCAAAATCCGCACAGACTGGTTTCAACTTACCGTTGTAAGCGTATCTGTGCTTTTCTAATACGTCCGCAACAACTCTTTTCATCGTCTTTAGTGCTTTGGTTTCTTTTCGTTGAGGCTGAGAAAGTCCAATAAAGTCACCCAAAAAACTGTGAATAAGGAGTTTCGTTTCTCTCTCCAGCTGCTCGTCGGATTCACTGTCCGAATGAAACTCCGGGGTGCTCGGCAACGAACCGTCTTCCTCCCGGTCCCGGATAGCTTTTGTTTTATACCCGTTTGTTGAGGTTACCTCGAGGTTGTCCGGCCGTTTGGGGGTACCATTGGACACAATCCCATTGCTAGAGTCTTTAGAGGAGCCTGTGGCGTTCTGCGGAGAGGAATTTCCCGATCCGTAGTGCATTGGTCCCTCCAAGACTCCATTTTGAGGAATAAGATATTCCATTAAGGTGCACTGGTTCCTTTTCAACATCATATAGTTGGCCATCTTGTTAACTTCAAACGAACACCAAACTGTTACACGAAAAATACTTCGACAAGAAAATCGGCGTTAGGCTATATTTGACAAAAAGCTAGCTTCTTGCCTAACGCTTCATCTCTGGCATTTTCTCTCGAGCGGAAGCAACGCACTGAAAACGGTTGAGTCCGCCTTTTATAGTCCTCACTGACGCACGACGTAGGCGTGGAAAAATTTCCAGTTTAAACCGTGTTAGGCATTGTCATAAACACTCCCAAAATTAATTCTAAAAATTTATAATAACAATACAACTGAAAACACGCACAGAGGTTATAATTAAAACTCTGTTGTTATGTCCTCATTATTAATTATTTTCCTACGCTTGGCAACATAACAACAAAAATAATAATAATGATAAAGCAAAGTAAAATATTTTAAACTCAAAGCAAAACACAATTTAATTTAACTAATAATAATAAAGTAGTTTAAGACTTTATGGTTAAAATATAATGTTAAAATTATAGTGTATTGGATTATCTTCTGACAGATGTGTTGCACTGTAGAGGGACATTCACCTAGGTAGGAAGTGACACCATTACACTCCTTTGATATCACTCCAACACTAATCTACCAATAAAGGAGTATAGGAAACCATCATCTTAAATCTCCGAGCTCCATAACGTGCCATTGATTTACAACAACCCTATCCTCACATAAGCAGAAGTGCATTTGATCTATGACAGAATGCCAATGTTGACACATTTCCTTAAGTTAAAGAACTGTCTTTGCTTTGCCAATGTCAAAATATATCCTAATTAGTAGCTTTCATCACCTTTCATGTTATATGCTGGTATAACAGAAACACCTAGAATTTTCCATCCTGGCTCGTCTCTCACACCTGCATGATTATGCCTCCCCCTAGTGTTAAATGTAAGCTTGCGCCTCCTATGCGTTTGTGTGTCTGAGAATGCTTCTTCCTTCTTCTGTTTTTTTTAAACCCAGAACATTCCGGGTTTTGCGCCTCATCCCAAGATTTCTTCTGTTGACCATGCAAGAAATCTTAGGATTTAATCAGCAGCTAATTCATCTGTTTAACATGTAACAAGGATGAACAACTGAACTCATAAAACAAAACCCCACAAAAGCACCTTATTAATGTAAAAGTTTATTTCAAATACTGACAAAAATCCTCTCACCTACTTCCACACAACTTAAACATTCCAAGTACCCTTGTACTTCTGAAGTCTTAAAATCATTCCTGTATTCTCCAGTCATCCTGTTTATCATGTAAACCCTTTTTTTTCTTGGAAGCAAGGGTGCATCTGATTTCCCTGCAGTCTTGGGCCAGGATGAAATATACTAATTATGCATTAAGAGAACACAAGAAAAAAAAATATTACTTGCAAAACAAGAAAACAGATAAGGTAAAAGCAGCACAAAAGTACTTCAGAGCACACAGCCTGTTAATTATTTTATACATTCTGGCACATATTTATCATAGCTGAACAAGAGACACCCTGTGTGTTGGGTATGAAACATACCCAGCTATTTCCTCTTGTTGCACTGCTCCTTGCAAAGCCAAACATCAAGTAGCATTCAAGAACATCTCTCCACTGTTGTTTCATAACATCACAGCATATTAACCTTTTCTTTATTTAACCTGGGCTTACTTCTTGAAGCAGAAATAATGTAGGCTTTTTAAACACAACACAATAGTCTGTTCTTATCAAAGTGACAAAGCAGCTCAGAATTTTAAGATCTGGCTAGACCACACATTTGTTCCAAACCAACGATGCATTTATACATACATTTTTTGGAATCTGCACTTAAGTTGAAGTTTAACATAGTTAACATGTAACCAGTTTTTGCCACAGGAGCTTTATGACTCTTGAAGTGAGATGCTTAAAGAGTCAGACTGGCAGAATCAAGAGGACAGATGTTCTTTACAGGGTATGCTCTCTTAGATTTGTCATTGACTGAATCAGCAGCATTTACACATATTTCCATTTGATACAGATTCACATAGCCTCTGCGATACAATAAGATACAGCAGAAGTAGTGTTAAACAGAAAGGAGAGAGGAACCATTGAATCAGAAATAGCTTGGGCTATGAAAGAGTGGAACGCAAGTGGGAAACAACAAAAATAATTTCCTGTTTAAGTCTATTTACAACAGCTGGAACAGAGAAAAGCAGTGCATTCATACACCACCACAACAACAAGCATATATGCACAAGTCAGTCCTCTTTCACCCACTGCAACTTTGACACATTTTAAAGTCTCATTGAAAAATAAGTGAGGTCGAGAACGTGATGGTGCATGCACCCTGTTACCTAGCCTACGTGGTGGAGTGTGCGTTTGTGAAGGTTCCCTGAAGCAGTAATTTACACTGATTCTCAGTGAGTGCCGGCATCCAGTTCAGATTCTTGACTGTGCGAAGGGCGCACATTCAAAGTATAGAGATTTAGCGATCGTTCCATTGACCTGTTTCAGAAGCTGAATCACGATAACAGGTGGGATTACCCCCTCACCATGTGTTATAAAATCTCTCTCTGCTTCGCAAGTGTTGGCGCTCCTGCAGATATGCCCTGTTCCACTTTAAGCCCGTGATGATGCGTTATAGAGCTGCACTTATCAGGTTGCCTGTCGTTTACCCTCTAACACCCCTGAGATCAAACATCCATATGAGTAGTGTGAGTTTTGGAGAGAATAAACTTCTACGACGTGCTGGTAGTAATGTAGGGCAATACTCCAGCTGAGATTTTAGTGAAGTAGTTGAACTTTTTTTAAACTAAGGTTAGTGTTTCATTATGTGAACTGCAGTGAAAGGAGGTCAGCTGTTAAGGGAACCACTATGACATACTGTTCATTCTTAAGTATTAAAACATTCTCTTACATGAAATTAGAAATCACTGTCAGAATTAGGTTTTTTTTCATAGTCAACCCTTAAATACTAAAAAAAATTTACTTTACATATGGCCTTGAAAGACACAAGTATGACTGCAACGACTCTGGGTACTTTTTGTCATCTCAATGAGACTTTTGTGGCTGGATACAAAACCTTTAGAAGTGCTTGCATCAGTGCTTCAAAAATAGCCAGAAAGATATGTGGAAGCCACATCACTCCTTACATCTCTAGCCAGATCAGTGTGGGCTCAAAGCTGCCTCATCACATTGCAATGTAAGCAGGATGATTGGATAGTAACAGTCACATTGAAAAGACAAGTGTATCCACAGTCTCTGGGCTTGCAATGTGGAATTCGGCTCAGTTGTTAAAGCAAAGAATATCCAAGCCAGAAATCCTAGGGTGTAATCCTTGATTTAGCACTACCATTTCTCTCAGGCATGCTAGCCGGTTTAGTCCTTAAAGCGCTAAGCTTATCACGAGTTACGTGCTTGTTTGAGTATTATTTACAGAAGCATATACACTATGCAGGGTGCTTCCCCCCCAACAAATCTTTTAGGCTCATAGTTAGCACATATCTTGATGCATCTCAACAGCAACCACACAAAGGCTGAGCTCATAGGCTGGCAGGGTTCCCAGCCTTTAAAAATAATACCAGGATATACTCAACTGGCTCCCACCCTGGGCAGCAAACAGGAGCGTGTGTACATGGATTGTCAGAATAGCATAAAGCAAAGCAAGTAAAGAAGTGTGACTGTGGACATTTCAGGACTTTAGGTGGTTGTTTTGATCACTTACTAAGCAGCTGCTCCACTCCTGTTACAAAAGCATGTTAATTTTTTTTTTTGTTTGTTTGTTACATATTACAAACATGCAGCCATGTTTTTTTTAAATGAGAGAAACAGGAGCAAAAGGTGTAGGAAATAAAAGCAACAGAAGCACACAGACAGAGAAAAAAGTGTTTCAAATCCCTGCCTGGATGAGCTGCAGCAGTTGTCGTCAGATTATATTTGACTGAAGTGACTGAAGGGGTGAGATGCAAGGAAACTTCCACTCATTTCCCAATAGGGTGTTAGTGAATGCCAAGTATCCCTTAAGCTGCCCCTCACAGATTTGGTAAGCAAGCAATTATTCACATATATCTTCCAAACCCTCCCGCTGAAGCTAGCTACCAGCATAGAAAGGGAAGATGAAGCTCAAAGAACACATTGTGATCATGGTTCCTAACTCCCGTACACACATTATTTTGGTGTCATTCAGGATGCAAAAATGAAAAAAAAAAAAAAAATACTATACAGAATACAAAGTGCATTAACTCATCCCATCCTACCCCTGCCCGATGACACACACACCTACTGTAATGCATCTTGGAACACTGAAAACCAAGATATAAGGGAGGCGGTAGCGCAGAGTGCACAGAGGGGGCAGAGCTGTGCGTTGTGGGAAGGCAGAGAAGGCTGTGACCTTGTGGGCCGCCTAAACCTCCGTCCCTCCCATCCCGCCCCACCCACATATAAGCAAATGGAGTTTTAACTTATACAACTCTGCCCGATATGTTAAAGCCAGTGGTGCATGGGGATGTAAAAGGAAGAGAGGGGAGTGGATGGACATATTGGGGACACAGGTGAAGTGGAGGAGGGATGCTTGCTGGGAATCCCGGGGGGGAAGGGGGGGAGGGTGCTTCTTGAATGACAAAGGCTAGCCAGCTAGCTTGCTGGTCACCAAGGAGGACTTCCTCTGGGGTAGATCTTGTGGCGTGGGAATGTGGTCACCAGTTACCAGATTCTTGTCAGGCCCTGCCACAGGAAGCTGTTTGTTCTTCATCTTGGCCTTGGCCATGTTGTAGTCACCCGAATCAAAGTACTTTTGCTGCGTGAAAAGAGAGAGCAGAGGTGCTACAAAGTTTAGCGACATGCTAAATACTGAGAACAGTGCTTACATATTTGTACAAAGGGTTATTGCTGATTGCACTAGTGCTATAGAAAACTTTCCAAATGTATTCCTGTGTAACAGATGGAGGAAAATTCATACTCATCTTTAGCAGCCTGAGTTTAACTACCATATTTTTTTAATGCTGAACACCACAATCATACCCATAAACCAGAACAGCTTTAAAAACCGGTTTTGTGTGTGCCTAATAAAATTTGAAACAATGCTAACTGAATGTAGCTTTAAGACCCAGCCGCATCATCTTCTACCTCCTTCCAAATTGCCTTTTATAAAATGAGGATACAGTCACCATATAAGCTGTAATCATTATAAAGCATGCTTTGCATTTCCTTCTTTAATATTGTTCCTTACTATAAATTTAACAGTGTTCAGTTTAACAGCTAAAGAGAACTAGAACCAGCACAATAACAAATATGTCGATAGTGCTCACACATCAGAGAAGATACCACAGTGGTAATGCTATTCTCTTTAATCAAATCATATGCTTATGTTTCAACATTTAAAAAATTTAAGTATGAGATTACCTACCTCCTCAGTCTCTGATAGTGTTTATTATCTTATGATAAAACGCTTTTCCCTCTGAATGTCTTGGCTACTCCTACTCCTACCCATGTTTCCCAGAATGACTTTCAACAACCTCTAGAGGTGGAAGCATATAGAGCATGTGCAGGTGGAGAGAGACATACAATTTTAAATCCGGGAAAAGTGAGATTGGAGTTAAAGTTTCCTTTGGGTGCTCTGTTCTGCAGTTCAAAATACAAATTAAAGTTACTCTGTCACACAAGCTGTACTGCACGTGCCATCAATCTAGCAGCTTTGTATTCCAGTCTATTGAGGATGGAGAAATTATTTTTCTCTTCGTTTCAATTAATTTACCCTTGTAGCACTGATGAATCAACAACTCAATGGTGGTTCTAGGTAGAGCCTTGATTCTTTGGTTTCTAAGGTGAGCATAAACTTTATCAGTTGGGTTTTTAGATCGCTGATATCTTTATTAAAAATTAAAGATATGTTCACTGCAATTACATTCAAATTGTTCGTTGTTCAATAATAGTAACAGCAGCTTGACCATACCAAAACAACAGCTATCCTTTTTCAATTTTACGTGGGGTGCAGGTGTTTAATGACTTGTTTTCTGAGAAGCTCTCATTAACGCACAGTCCTGTTTTTCCACTGCTGTTGCGGCTGCTGCTGTCTCTGATCGCATCATAGGCAAACTATAGTAACTCACTCCTTTTTGTAGTCTCTTCATCAGGAAGTCTGACCCACCGGGTCTCTGGCCCAGACCAGGATATTTGGCCTTCAGCTTCGCCTCTTCTGCTTTAACTGGGTTTGCATTTTTCTCTTGAGAGTCCTGTAGAGACAAAAAAAAGGTTTAACCCTCTTGTTTTGCAGAAAAACAGGGATCCTTTAAAATGTCGGTGGATGCAGCTTCAGAAAAGTTCACAACTAGAACAGCTGGTCATGTGATAGCCACTCACTTCTGGCCACCCTGCAATTCTACAACTTTTTCCACAAAGACTACAAGTTTACTGTGGAGCACAGGACCAGTACATTAAAAACACCTAAAAGTAATGCTGTGAAAGGGATTCAAAAGCATGACAGTGACTAGCGGAAACTTCATATACTCCATGATAGCATGAGTCACAGCATGACTGTCCTCCTCTTACAGTCTCTCATAACACCATAATGCCTGAGAGGAAACTTGGTACGACCAGGGACCTTAAGAATGAATGCTGAATGATTTTAGAAGCTTATGATAGTAACAAACAACTAAAGCTCTATTGGAAAGTTGTGTTGCTAAAGATCTTGTGACCAAAATATTGTTTATGCATATATTAAAAATAAAACTAGAATGTATAAAGCTGAAATCTCAAAATTACTATAAAACTAAACGCTGTAACAGAGTCCATTATTTATAGTAACTGAATTCTGCAACTTTCCATTTTTTAAACAAGACACAAAATCTATGCTATTAATTGCTAAATCCTATTGTGATCTTGTGCTCAACTGTGTTTCTGGTAATAGTAACTACTATGTTATGTAGTCATACATTTAGAGAAAATCTGAAAATTTGGGTCAAGAAATAACAACATGACCGGGCTGTCCAAACAATGCTAGGGTTAGATTGCTGAAGCCTACAGTGGGAATTCTGAAACAATGGAAGGGCTTATGCTGATGCCTCTGCCGAATACTAGTAAAACTAGTCAGACATTGCCATTCAAGTACCCGACAGGTAGATACTGAAGCTACTAATCTGGGGCACCACCCTGTGCACACAGCAGGAGTCAAGCGCTTGACTCCATGTTAAAACTATTTCAGAAAACAGGCTAGTGCAAGACTATAATGGACAAACTCCAAAGGGCATTTAGACATTCCTTATAAACACACCTCAAGTGAGCTGCACAGCATAGACCTACTTCCACTATAGAGACAAGATAGGGCACTCAGCCTATAAAGCTTGCTGGGGCAGGGATAAAATGTGACCCAGGACACAGAAGCCGATGAACAGATTCCCTTGGGGGGGTGGGGGTGGAGGAGGTGTTGCACAGAGTGTGCTGATTCACTTGGGTCCATGAAGAGAAATTTATGAGGTACTATATTTGGTTTTGATGCAGGGAAACTGCAGATTCCAACACAGTCTTTGTGTACACAGTGGAACTGGGGAATATTTAGTTACAGTATAACTAAATATTCCCCTCAGGAAGGACTGTCTTTTTTTGTTCACTTAAAGCAACAGACAGGGTTAAAAGTCCTGTTTATAAGGTTTGCTTAAACTACTGGAAAAGCTTAAATGCACAGGCTGTGTCGCCATACGAAGAGATGAAATATTAAAATAATATTTCCTTTTGTGGCATCAGCTTAATTCACACAGAATCTCAGTAACAAAAACTCATGATTCAAATTGAGTTATGACAATATCAACAGTCATAAAGCAACATCTGTCACTGCAATACAAACAATTTCTATTCCCTTCAACTTTATGATTAGTAGGGCATGAACAGTAATGCACGGTTATAAACAGAAATCAACAAGTTTGCCAAGCAAAGTCTGAATTTTTAACTTCCTACCTTGTAAAGGCTGGGCAACGTTTAGTTTCCACTTTTCATTAGTTTTCTCGTATTGAGTAACGCAATTTAGATATGTGAATAATAAAAACAAAGTTAAAAGTACTTAAAATGAGAAAACTAGACTTTACATTATAACCTTTGCTTTATAGTGTTAGGACTGAACATCTTTCTTGTAAAGATAATAGATACTGACATTAATGTTAGCATCCACCACGGGTGTTTATCTTGTTATTTCTGCCCCACTGTTGGTACAGTGTAAATAAACTTAACGAGTGTCAACACTAATCTAACAGATACTGACATAAGAATGTTTGGCAAACCCTCGATCCTAATAATGGACTACATGGCATCGCTGCTGTGCTTATGGCATAGTATGGAAATGCGGAAGCACTGCAGCTGGTTGTCACAGTCAGTGCAAGACCACCAGGAATCCAGAAACTGCTAGCCATTCAGGAAAGACAGTTTTCTATTCGACTTTAGCGCAGTTATCTTTACTTACTCAGTGTGCACTGAGTGAAATTACCCAGTCATGCCTTTATCTGGAGACCGCAGGCCACACATTTAGTGCGTAAACCCCCCCTCGGGTACAGACCAATGAGGCCTGAGCTGCTGTGGACTCGCCAGCCAATGACACCAAGCAAGGGACAAAACAAAGTGACACACAAGCAAGGTGCTTCTATGCTATGGCAGCTACAACTAAACCACTTCCATTATACAGAGCAGCTCATATCGGCTGTACGCATCTTCCAGGTCTTCCCCGGTGCATTGGTGCAGCGCTAAGCTTACTGCAAACACTTATGCTAACTGATGCTAGCCACTGCTTAGTTAGCATGCTCTGAGGTTAGCTAACAACATCAAGATAGCAGGCAGAAACCCACCTGTTTTTCGTCCTCGTAGTCCACCTGAGTATCCGAGTCCAGGTTTTCTGACGACATTTTGTGAGTGTGGAGGACACGCAGGTGTCTCGTCGGTTGCTGGACCAACTCAAAGAGATGATTATTCAAGGTACCGTTTTGTGTACCTGTACTGGATCTAATCCTGCTTTTCTGAACACGACTGCTCTCCAACAAAAATGGCGTAACGACATATGACATCACCGTTAGGGCCGGCGTTTCCCTTGTAACTAACAAATACAGTAACCAATAGAAGTGGAGTAATATCCCACACGAAGCCAATAAGATTACGTTGAATGTGTCCCGGCTGTGATTGACAACCGGTTGGCCAATGAAATTACAAAGTGAAGACGGAGGCGATGCGGGGGCCGCGCTGCATCAACACAAATCACCACAAAAAACATATTTGGGGTAAAACGTTAGTTTTCAGTTAACGTTTGACATATCAAATCAAAATTATAACAATAAAAAAACAAAACAAAAAGCGGTAGACAAAAGGCTCTGAAGCCCTCTTTGTTTTTAGTTTTTATCTCCCTACTCTGTGATTGGCTCCCTGGTGGTGAACCTGTTGCTGCCATTGATTTCTACAGGTTGCTGCCCGTTAAACATTTAGCGGGAACCTTTATAATAGCTAACACCAAAAGGTTAGCTTTTATTTCCTAGTTCCCCAGAACGACTGTACCGTGTGTTTCTGGTTATTGTTCCCATGTAATTACAAGAGCATAATCTATAGAATAACTTCACGGTAGGTCAAAGTAGTGTGCTAGAGACAAGTAGAGGGCTACATCAGCTAGAAACTAGAAGGTCAGCTAGCTAGTTGCGATTTACAGTAAGTACAGTTTTCTGAGTAGACTCCTATCTGTCCTCAAATTTTCTCTCTTTGCTTTGCTTTTTTTTTTTTTTTTAAATTTTGTTGTTATTTTTCACCAAAGGTATGGCGTGTGCACAGCAAGTGAGAACATCACAGGTAAAATACATTACTCATATGATTTTATTGTGATGTAATCCTGCAAACACTAAGTTGCTTAGCTAGCAGGCAGTTTCCTTTTTTTCCAACGGCAGTTTTTAGTTTTGTAAAAAGTAGTTTTTGTATTAACAATGGATCACTATTAGTGCAAGAGCCAAGGCGTCAACATTATTGAAATAATGTGGAATCACCTTTAGTGGGAATGGAACAAAAGGAAGCCAACATCCAAAGCAGAGCTTTGAATGTCCTTCAAGAAGTGATTCATTCATGTATGGTTTTACTGCAGTAGCAGTGTGTTTGGGATTATTGTTATGCTGAAAGATAAGATAAGATAACTCGTTATTGTCATTGCACAGTCATACATAGTACAGTAGTACAATGAAATTGGAAAACTGTCCTACGTCGGCACTACATATAACACAACACAACACGATATGACACATCACAACGCAACAGAAACACAACACAGTATATTAACTTAGTAATAAAAAAGAAGAAGAAGAAGAAGTGTATGTGTACTGCACACTGTTATTATTGCAACTTGTTATAAATATAAATATTATTATTGTTATTGTTATTGTTTTTACCGTTGTTGCCTCCCCCCCAAAAAAGTCCAGGGAGGTAGCCAATCAGGTCAGCTATTTGCATTGATTAGGGCTATTGCCCTCTTGTAAAAGCTGTCCTTGAGTCTGTGTGCTGTGGTGTAGCTGGAGAACCATACAACGATGCAATATGTCAGCACACTTTCAATGGAGCAGCGGTAGAAGACGGTCAGCAGCTCCTTCTTCAGGTCCATTTTTCTGAGGATTCTCAGAAAAATGAAGCTGTTGTCAATCAGATGCTTTCCAGCTGCTACTGCATGGTGGATCAAATCTAATGTTACTTTTTTGCATTCATAATTACACTTTTGACAAGCTATCCAGTATCACTGACCCCAATCCATAACAGAGCCTCCACTGTGTTTTACAGATGGCTGTAGACACTCAGTGCTGTACCTCTCTCCTGACCTCTGTACATATTAATGTTGATTTGCAACAACATTTTCATATTTGGATTAATTATTTCATTTGAACTGTTGTCAATAATCTTCAGTCCAATTCTTTTGTAATGTGGCATACCTCAGCCTTTTCTTGCTATTTCAGTCCGTAAGAATGGCTTCTTAAAAGCCACTATTCTAGTGAGACTATTTATAATGAGACTTAAGACTTTTGAAGGACATGGTACAGATACTGAAAGCCAATAAAACTGCTGTAGATAGTTTTTAAGGCTTGCCACCTTTGTCCATCACTTTTCCAGTTTTCTAAGATTTCATTGTAAGAACACACGGCACACTATGCTGAGATATGAGATATACTAACAGTAGAGTCACTTGGTTTGTGATAAAAGTATTGTTTGTCATGCATGTTTCATAAGTAATTATTTAAGTTGCATCATGGGTGAAATAACATCAGTGCTTTTTTTTCCAAATATCAACAGACTTACACAGAAACAAATTGTGGCACTAATATTGAGGTCCACAAAGATTAGAAAAATTCTGTTTGTGTATGTATTAAATAAGGTGCTATAGCTGAAACGCAGCTGTTGGAGGGCAGGATTTCTAATAATTGTGTTACCTGTCATGACTAAGCAGTGCTGAGTCTGATTAATTTGTTTCACTCATACAGAGCACTCAGCTGTTTCCTAATCAGATTGCCTCGGAGCAGCAGTCATTGGTTGTTATGAAGAAGCTTCTGGCCATTGCAGTATCTGGCATCACATACCTCAGGGGCATTTTCCCGGGGAAAGCCTATGGGAAAAAATATGTGGAAGGTTAGATTACATATGAACCTAATTTGACTGTACATCCTATTAGCTTTCAAGTTCACTTACCTGGAAAAAGTTCCATAGAACATTCACGCGTTCTATTTTTTCTTTTTAGATCAGCAAGTGATGATCCTCAGAGAGGAGCACAGCTGTCCTGGTGCCACTCAGATTCTTCAGTGGTAAATTACAGCAGCTTGACATTTGCTAGCAAGAGCTGTTTATTAGGGTCACTAAAGCCAAATAGACACCATCTTGTGGAGTCATATCAACTGCTCCATTGTGATGTACCAGTTTTGATTTTGTCTTCCAGTGTTATCCCTTTGACAAAATCTGTTCATAGACAAACCCCTACAGAGGTACTTTATGATAGTTCTCGTTTTAGTAGGTGTCACCAGAACTATGTTTTACCATAGGTAGACAAACAGACCTACAAGGTAAAAATAAGACCATCATATCTTTTGTGGTTGGTCAAAAATTGAACTTGATTGAACTTGGTGAAGTTGAAATGATATTCTTGATCTGTTTTCATCAAGAAGATATTTACATGCAGTGAACAAATATAATCTAATTAGTGCAACAGACAATTATGCTTCATAAATAAAACGTTCTAGCTCTTAGGGTCATGGAAAATGAGATGAGAAGTATATTGTTATGTTACACGCAACAGTTTCAAGTGTGTAACAGTGTAAATAAGGGACAGGCTGTTGAAGAAATTAGTTTTTTTAAAATTTCTTTTAAATTTACATTACAATTAAATTAATGCCAGTTTGTTCATCAAGAAATAATTTCAGTGGCTCCTTGTTCTTGTTTCATTTTTTGTGCTTAATTTTAATTATTATTTTTTCTATGGATCATAATTGTTTTTAATTTCCACCAGGATGCAAGGATGTTTTGATGCCATCGAAAAGAAATACGTAAGTCACATTTGACCTTTATCAGTCAGAAGATTTGTAATGTACACATACGTTAGGGGAGATTTAAAAAAATAAATTGTAATTTCCACTTTTTTTTGTATCAGAGCAACTAATGCAGTCAAAATGTTGTTTTTTCTTCCTCACCAGCTTCGGACAGTCATTATATCTGTGAGTATTTTGCTAATACTTGAATGTGTGTTCTTGAATAATGACTCTTTGTATTAAAACCAGTTAGGGTCAGCCTGGAAAAGCGAGTGTATCTAACACATGAGCAACTAAATGTCGGAAGAGCTGTAATGTTTTAGATAATTTAGTCTTATATTCTATGCGGTACTGATGTTTGTCCATTTGGCCTTATTTTTTAGATTTATACCGACCCAGAGAACCCACAGGTAAATATCAGGTTATCTTTTTGCAATATTCACTGTTTAACAATTTGAAGGCTGCTCCAGTCTACAGTCTGCATGCCTAAGTATCTATGGGCAAGATACTGAACCCAAGGTTGCTGTCCCATGTGTTCATTGGGGTATGAATGTGTGTGACCGTTAGATGGAAAGAAACTGGTTGTAGAAACAAGTTCTTGTATTATTGGGTGAATGAGGCACTTTGAGTAGAGTAGAAAAGTGATATATAAGAAGTGGTCCATTTTCCGTTTACTGTCTCCATAGTGATTACCTATAACATCTGGCATGTCGTCTTTTTCAGAAAGTGACCGAGTTTTACCACTTTAGGATCCAGTACTCTGCAGCAGGGGCACACATGGATTTTGAAAGGTGGGGTGTGTTTATGCTTACAGATTACACTCACGTATGAGAAAGTAACTTGAGTTTCTGTTTTAATTGTTACCTAGTCAATCTTTGAATTTGCCTGTCTTTCTTCGGGCCAGAAGTTGCTTGAAAGTTGGAGAAAAGAAGTGAGGAGCTTAAAGAGTTTTATGTATGAGTAAAACTTAAACCCAAGGTGATATGTCTGTTATTGTGTCAATAAATCGAAGCCTTGAAAGAATGATTACTATATCATTGTATCAGCACTGGGCTACAACTGAATTAAAGGGTGGAGCTCTTAACATCTCTCCAACTGCATCATCTTTGAAATGTGACTTCAGAGTGACTGGCTTATGTTAGACCACCCCAAGAAACTATATACCCTTTACCTGCCAGTGTAATGATTGTCTGGCAGAGCAGCTGAAGTAGCGGGCCCTTTTATGCTCATTTTTCTTCTTGCTTGACTTTCTTGATCAGCAATAACAACATCAAAGTCTCATCAATGTCATGTGGAAACACCAGGAAAGCCATCATCCTGCTGGTGAGGAAGCTCTACACTGTGATGCAGTACCTGGGCCCTCTGCCAGAAAATGTCTACCTCAACATGAAGCTGGCTTACTATGACGATGGTAACACTCACATCAAAATTAATGATTAGCATTAATTATATAGAACCCACATTTTTTTAAGGCTTTGAACATTTTTATTATTTTTTTTTTATTAATTCATTATACCAATCACAATAAAGACTCTTAAATCCAGTGTTTTAGGTGGTGCTGCTTGATGTCTCATACGTGCCCCAGCTTTGATCTTTTTTGGCAGTTATTCAACAATGGTGATGTGCTTTTCTGTTTTTTGAAAAGTAGACAAAAAGAGATGAAGGTCTGGGTTTAGATGATTCATACGCAGGAAAAACAGAAAATTTTTCAGTGTGTTGTTACGATTTGCATATTTTCCTCAAATGGTGTCCAAGTGAATATTAACATATTAACAACAGTTCATTAACTTTTTTGTTTTTTTTACTGCCACTAAGTTTCTACACATACTCACACATTATATATCTATTCAGCTAATGCAAGTATCTAATCACACAATAACATAGTGAGAAACCCAGCCCATGCGCCAGACAGCAGTTGAGAGTACCCAGCCCTCTTGGAGTCACTGGATGGGGTGCTGGAGAGTGCTCCATCCAGAAACTTCATTGTTTCGCAGAGAGACTGTAACACTCATATGGGCAATAACAATGTGACTTGGAAGAACTGCCTGCCCTGACTTTGAATGTGGCATGGTCATTGGTTCAAAACAGGCTGGTCTGCGTATTTGAAAAAGCTGCTGATTTTCCCTTTCACTGTTGCTTCACTCTGTGTTTGCTTTTTTATTTTCCAGTTACTCCTCAGGCATACCAACCACCCGGCTTTAGGGAGGCTGACTGTGACACTATGGAGTTTGAACAGGAACCTGTCAAACTGACCATGGGGGAGGTGGTCAGCCCCTACCATACCTTAAAGTTTGACATGGCAACAGAAAGACACAGGCTAGAGCAGGTTAATTGAGAGAACTGTAAGATAAAGGGATAGAAAGTGATAAAAGACATTAAAATGCATATAAAGGTTTTTGTCTTTCTTTTTCATGAGGTTTATGTTAAATGTGCAGCTTTTTCATATTAGCCCTTCTGAGAGCTCAATAAGGCATATTCTTTAATTATTCAGGTGGAGGAAAAGTGGGTCTTGAAGATAGATGAAGAAGATGCCATCACCCAGGTCAGTGGACAAATACTTGGTTTTTTTAGCCCATTAAGTGATTTATGTTGTTTACAGTATTATTTATCCTGTGTAATAGCACATTATCATTTTAGACACAATAGTCTTTACAATGGCCAAAAAAGCATTGCTAAATGTGTTTTATTTACATAACCCTGGTAAATCAACATGATGTGTATAACTCGTTGTCATTTTTATAGCAGATTTTACAAATTTTCCTGCTTTTTTTCCTCGAAAATGTGCTCTACATATTCATTTTATGTTAGAATGAAGTATGTTCTTGAGATCATTGTCCAATGCACTGAAGTAGTAGCTTCACTACTAACATACAAAGTGGGAAGTACCTAAATGATGCAAAAACCGGTGAGTCAGTGTCAGCATTTTGTCATTGTGGTAAGTTTTGACATTTTCCAGTCATGATGTTCAGTAAAGCTGTTGTAACCCCATAGAGTGAAGACCCTAAATGTGTGGAGGAGGCTCAAAAGGAGAACACAATCCTGGAGAACACTGGTAAAAATCTGTAAACATAAAACAGTCTAAAACAAAGCAATAACTGAAAGTCTCCCATCTTATTTTGTTAAACTTATTTTCAGGATGTCTCAGTTAATAAACTGAAAAATCTTAAACTGAAAGATGTAGAATAAATATTATTGCTAGACTCTGTTAGTAGTCTTGACTAAATATGATAATAATAACTCAAGCTGAACTAAACAATCTTAAGGTATTTGTGTTTTATGAATTCTAGAGGTGCAGGTGAGCTGTCATGAGGAGATCAATACTTGTGAGGAAGTCACAGAGGTATGTGTGACTCACTGATGATGCTCAACACATTGTGAACAGGTGACATTTAAAAATATATGACGACTTGGCCGTTAAAATGCACTATATCTGTTACATATGCCTGTGGTTTGTAGCTTTGTTGTTGTTTGTTGCATCGACTCAAAATATAAAAGCCAAACCAAAGAAAAACTTCTTTTGAGAAGTTATAGGAGAAATTATAATATTTTGTATCTGAGCATTCTGAATATTGATATTCTAGCGTTTTTTGGGAGCTGAAACTAAAAAAGTGTTTCAAGAACTGTTTTGTAAAATTGACTGGTTAACTGATGTGGAGGTTTATGGCGAGGTGAGGCTTATCCCCTAATGTTTCCATGACAGATAGAGAAAATAAAAATAAAGATCTGGATTTGATTCCAAATGTTGATCTTGTAGCTGTTCATCGAAACTCTTACTATGAGGTCCAAAGAGATACAAGTTAAGGAAACCATTTATGAGACTCAATAAAAGGAATGAAACAGTTAATGCATTATTTTTGTGAATCCTTGAGTTAAAGCTGAAAGTCTGCACTATTTACAAAAAAACAGTGTTATTATCCAGAAATGTGGGGGGTTAACTTTTCCTTCAAGAGCGCTATAAATGCTAATACTAAAAAGTTAAGGACCTCTAATCTGTTCAAAACGCAAAAATGCTGACGGCAACCGAGTGCCTCAAGTGTACTTAATAATCACTGGCTTTAAGGATCATCTCTCCTCTGTCAGATGGACACTCTGGTGAAGAAGACTTCTTATATGGAGGTGGGGACGAAAAGGACCAGGAGTGGAAGGATCATCAAGCCAACTATGGTCAGTCTAACATTTAAAACCTATTAGCTACAGGTCCTCGCCTCACTCTATTACAGCTTGACAACCCCCTCCACACTAAAACACTTTGTAACTGTGCAGAAATTGAAATTGTACTTATGAAACTCTCTAGAGTTTGTAACATTTTGAACAGTGGAAGACTAGTTGCCTTTTTTAAGGCAGCAATTACTATATTATCATGTAAACCTGATGTCTTAATCAGGCACATCTTTGAAATATATAATAGATATGGGCCCAATAAGGTCATCTCTGCTCATTTAGGATGTAATGGTCTTCAAGCACAAAAAGTAAGCACAAAATCAGGCATGAAAATGGTCATGTAGCTGCTTAAGTAGCATTGCTAACATCTTCTGTAATTCTGTAATAATGAAAACTCTTTTTATTATACAGACTTTTGTAGATTTTGCAAGGTTGGAAAAGTAAAGTGTGTTTCTCTACGTTTGTCAGCAGGAGACAAACCTAAGCATGCATGGGCAACAAACAGACTGTAGTTAAATAAATGAAAATAATTTGGTAGTTTATCCAAAACTACTACCTGTTGTCAAAAGAAATGTAAATGTGGGTGGAAACATGTCCTCACATGACCTATCACTCGGTTCGTAAAAACACGATTTGATTTGTTTGATAATACTGCAGTATTCGTGCATAACCAAGATGTGTTCTGCAGATTTAGGATTAATAAGTGGAAAATGCGTAGGAACCGTTTGTTCCACAGATGAGTCAACACTGGTCGCTTTGGTTTCTCAGAGTGGGATGGTGCCTGTCAGTAGACACATAAAGCCGTGCTTTACTAAATGTCAAATGCATGTTTCTTCTGCTGTTTTCAGGCTTCTCAGTTTCCCACCAGTCAGGAAACGCCGTCCACCGACTTGCCTACGAAGAAACGTAAGTTTAGCGAGCCTAAAGAACGCTACTGACATCACAGCCTACTGTTAATCCAGCAGTGATGTTTTTTCTTTTTTGAATTTCGATTTTGATCACAAGTTCCACAGTTTGATTTTTAGAACGTGTTACTGACTTTTTTTGGCGATGTTTCAGAAACATTTTGAGGTTGTGCCATTACTGTCCGATGGTTAGGTTTGTTGTTTGAATGACATAGTGATCTGAAATACATTGTTAAATGATGTTCATCAGTAATGTTGGAATACCTATGCCCAAAACAGTGTTTGTTACTTTTTAATGGTTGTTTGTTTTATTGTAACCATTATATATGCCCTATGTATAAATCAGTTTGCAAACTTTAATTAAATAGAAAGAGGGCATCAAAGTATAACCTGTGTTTTCAACTTGTTAGTGGAAAGGGGGACAAGGTACTACAAATTTGGCTGTAAATTATAAAAATGAGTTTTTACACATAGATATTTTTGCTGTATTTCTAAGTTTGTGCATTTATTTGCTCCATAGTGTAAGGGTTTATACATTTTCCACTGGAGTGACAGAGCTCCAGTTTAATGAAATATGCAGCACTACCTGCTGTGTCAATATCTTATGAATAAAATAGGGCATTTAAATTTTTTCAGATGATACATTTTTCATTATTAGGTGTCATAAAAACACTGTGGTCATTTCTTGATTTGGGAAAAGATGATGTACTCAACCACTAAAGCTTAAGCACTGAACACTTTCAACCCATCTCTGAAAGAATGTTTAAAAAAACCCTGCCTGCCTCTTGGAAAAACAAAACCTCAGTCTTTGAATAGACCCTGAAATGCCACCATTTGCATGCGAGGTGCCTTAAATGAAGCTGTTAAGTGAAAGTGGATTATATCTGTACACAGTGACCTTTGGGCCCAGATAAGGGCCCATCAGCAGCCTCCCGCCCTGCAAGCTGTGTGTTTTTAATCTATTGTTTTTCCCAGAGAGAGGGACATTTGCTGATAGACTGCCTTAACCCACTGCAGATCAATACTGCAGGAAGCCTTTGTGATGCATATCCAAGCAGCCTGCCCCCTCTCCCCACGTCTGCAGCAGGCCAGAGTGGAGAAAGAGAGACTCCATCAAATCAGCCCTCACTTCCTAACTCAGGCATTGTCTTGGTCGTCACATTTATTTCATAGTCTTTGTGTTTTATGGGCATTTCTGAAAACAGAGAAGCATAAAGCAGAATGGACTGGGAAATCCATGGTGGACAATACCCACTCACCGATGCGTTGGTGCTCTTTATGAGCTGTGAAATGAATCAGGGTTACCTAACCTCTCAGCCTGACTTTAGTGCCCTTTTCAGCATTTTTATTATTTTAACAGCAGGAGATTCTCTTGCTGTTGATAAGTGATGAAATGCCTTGACAACAAAGGCTTCTTTACAGGTGTTTTCATGTATTGTTGATAAACAGTATCTCAGTTATAGTAGAGATATTGTTACAAAGAAAAAATGCCTCAAGGCCTGGAAAATATAATGGCCTGACAAATAAAAATATTGAGAAATTATCTTCACTCAAAGGGGTTAACCTCTGGTGATTCAAGACTTTAATGCTTAGAGACGCAGACACTGTTCACATTTTTGTTAAAATTGTAAGAATGATATAAGGCCATGCTTTAAGGGTTGGTCAGTGTTCCTGTTAGGCACGTTCCAAATATCTAATGATAAAGGGTGGAAAAGAAATCTAAATTGCATTTTTACTTAGATATCAGATGAAACCATCAATCCTTCATTTGATCCTGGGACTCTACATCATTTCTGTACACACACGTCCCACAGAAATGAATTCTGAAATTAAATTCAGAGACACACGTCCAGTGGCCAGTGTTAACAGATCAATCACCTGGTCAAACAGCAGGAGGGGCCCACCGGATGGCTCTGCAAACCAATCACAAATGTGGGTTCGGATTGTCTAAGTCGATAGCTCTGGTCCATGGCTGCTTATGTACGGTCAAGGCAAGACACACTGACAGGCTGATGGACAGACAGCCGCAGTCCATCCCAGGGCTCCATATAGATTAAATCCAGCTTCTGTGGGCCTATAGTGGCGTTGCAGTGATTGTGCCTGCAGGGCCTATAGGCCCCAAGGGGAGGCTGGGCTTTACAGCAATGGGGGAGGAGCACAGGATGGAGTGGACATCCAGCCCAGGGACCGTGACCCTTTTGACCTTGCCAGAAGGGCAGCAAATGTTTCCGAGCTGATTAGCGCTTCCCCAGCAGAGTGCCCTGCTCACAGTTAACCCCTTGGAATCAGATAGTTGGCAGAGATATTGGATGAAATCCAGAAAACGTGTCATTCACGTATCTTCTGGAAAACCACATAAAACAGTGAACCATATCTCAATGTATTCTTGATCACTATAATTAATGTTACTATTAATACTATTACTATTGCTTCGCAGTATTTTTTCTTTGCCTTATTTTACTGCCTTTCACCGATTCTCCTTGAAAATTTTGAACTTTGAATTTCCGAATTTGAAAGAGAGTTGCAAACAGGACTTTCCAGACAGTTTTATTGGTTAATATGATTAAAAATGTATCTTAATATATATTATTGAAATAATTCCTTCTGCATAATAAGTAGAAACTCACGTGCATTCTGCTAAAGCAAAGCAATTTTATAAAATGTAAGATAAAAAGACATTAAAACAAATTAAAGAAACTGAAACAATTAAAAATGCAGATCACTTTGATTTTAAAGTGTTACAAATAGATATAAATAAGCAAATACTCAAAACAACTTTACAAGATGTAAAAAAAAAAAACCCAACAGCCTTAATTTAAAAATGTATTAGTGTTGCACATGTTTACATGAATCTCATGTTCATTCTCCCACAGTCTGAAGTAATTCAGTAAAAGGACGAGATGTCCTTTTCCTGTTTTCCTTATGTGTGGCAGAAGGGCAGCGTTGCTGGGTAAACACTGCCCTTCTGCCATAAATAAGATAAACATTACAGGTACAGTGCGGTGGAAAGGATCATCCAATAATAATTTAATCTGATAAATGATAGTATGTAACAACATTGAAAAAGTTTACATACATATAACCAGGTAACCATATAGACCAACAGTCTCACCATAAAAAGAGTGGACAAATTTAAAAGCAGGAATGATGTATGCTGAATGTCCACAAGGGGGTGATAAGTAGCCATGGACTCTGCTGTACGTATGAGGCCTACATAGATAACTCTGTGCCCTGTGTCTGAGCAGAAAAGCATCTTCTCTCTCATGCACGCCTTAATCAGCTCATGCAGTTTTGCTGCCACACTGTAGACAATTTAAAAAGCATGCGATCCTACTGAACAGCCAGCACAAGGCTATTCAACTTGTCTTTTGAGAGATACTGCAGTGGAGTCAACAGTATTGATCCAAATAAGGAATAATAAAAGGAGGGGAGGATGAGAGCAGGTGGTAGTGGGCCAGCAGATTCAGGGATTTAGTTGCACACCGTGTTTGTATGGTCAACGCTGCTGAGCAGCGAGGGGACCAGTACCTACTCGAAACAGATGCTCAAAGCAATGGGATGTGCCCCCATTGTGATCAGAGTGGACAGCTGAATTGTTTATCACCAAAGGGTCCTTTTCTTCAGTGGAAGACCCGTGCACAATGGAGCCCCCACCGTACTGACATACTGAGGATTTCTGCAGGGTGAAGCATAGAGGTGGGGGGTGAGTAGTTTGTGTGCATTGAGTAATAGGGGGTTTGTAGGGTGAGCCTCTGCCCGTACCCCCTTTTTTCTTTCACTGTGCTCAGATGGACCTCTCTGTGGCCCCCCATCTACTCCATAAAGCCCCCCTAAAGCTACCGCAGGGCAGGGGTTTAAATGTCACGCTTGGCCATCAGAGCGCCCAGCCCCCGGCTCGTGTCTCCTGGGGGAAGCACGCCAAGAGACAGGGTGAGGGAGAGAGGAAAGCTTAGGAGAGGGAGACACTTGCCCTTGCCCCATTGTCCATTATGATAGGCGTGAGCTGGTAACTGACTCCAAATCAAGTGTATCCTCTCACCACGTGCCCTAGCCGTGTCCTGCTTCTGCTCAAACACAAAGGCCCTCTGTGTTTTTATTTTTTCAGCCATCCATAGGTGAATAGCTGCTTTGGTCATGGTATGTCTGAACGAGCAGCTTAAAGGAGGCTGCAGAGTCTAAATTCAGCTGGCCAACGGACTGAATGATAAACACAGTTTGTCACCCCGAGATGCTCGAGATCCATCCACATTGCACTCTGGTGAGCTCTAACATAGCAAGAATCAATGCTAACTTTTTGCGTTCAGTCACACAAGAGGGACTTCAAAACGTTAAAGTGAGTGGAGGGGGTGTGGGGTGACAAAGTGTCAAGCTGAAATACAAGTACAGGACGAAATATACGAGCTGCTGGCCAACTTTATCCCGGCCCAAGGTCCTGGCCCATACCTTATACACACACAAGATTGAGTGTTTTATGTATCTATTTGTTCTAAATAGTGGCACACTTGACCTTGAGGCAAGATGTGTGTGGTTGCAGCTTGGCCCGGGAATCATCTCTCCTGTCAGAGACGGGAGGGAGTGACCTTGAACTGCCGAGGCACAGGCGTAGCTGAGTGCACAAACTCATTTAACTCCTGGGTTTGTTATCGACATGCTGTAATCGTTAACATTATGGATGATGAATAACTACTGACTGCCTTATACCTACGCAATATGTTGCCGTGCCATGCAGACTTGGACCAGCTAGGGGCCCACAGTGGCATTCGTGATGGTCAGGTGACTAAAGGCCCACATCACTTAGAGGTGTTTTTCTACCCACTTACAGCGACAGCTCATCAGGAGAGCCAGCAAAGCACACCAAGGTGCTTAAGGACATAGATCACTTCTGCGCTTTACGCTTTTCTCTCATATATATGTATATATATATATATAATTATTTATTTATTTTTTAGCACACATACCCCGATGTGTACTCAGGAACACTTAACCTCTAGCATCGGCTGTTCAGGCATCTGCAGTGGATTTTTTTTTCTCTGAGTCTGTATTGATCGTTCTAAATGGTTGAATTTACTGTAGTTTCTGAAAAAACTCAGAAAACAGACAAAGAAATTATTATGGTCAACATTGCCACAGCTGGGGGCATGAATTTTACATTTTTAAGCAAGTTAATTAATGTAGAAGTCATTTGTGAAATGAGCACAGAATAAAAACACTATAGAACATTGAGTTCATTTTTTTTTAGAGCTGGAGTGATAGCAGTGTGGTCTCTGATCACCAGATGTTCACAGGAACTAAAGTAAAAAACTAAAAGTTCCTTTGGGCATTCTTATTTGCATCTCCCCCGCATCTGATGAATTTATCTTAATTTTGAATTAGATTAAAAGATCAGCCAGACACAATTCTGAAGTAAGTCTGTCAGCATTTTAACCTGTTAACAAGCTATAAGGACAAAAAAAGCAGATGTCAATTTTAGGCGAGGATGCTCTACATTAAAACAGAATCTAAAATATTCTTTCAATAAAAATTCTAGAAGCAATCAATCAACAATAGTCTCTCGTAGTCTATCAATATGTCAATATGTTTGTTTAAAAAACAAAGAAGAAAACAAAAAATGATGGACAGAAAACCTTTTTCATTACTAGTTAAACAGATAAGGAAACTTCATGTACTTTATGGTAACACTGACTTGTAAATGCTTTGTTAATGTCGCATAAATTTTGTTTGTTAGCACACTGTGTCACATTTGCAACATAAAGATAGTATTGTATATGGTTATATTTTGTATCCTTACCTGAGATCACCTTTTTCAGAAAAATAGACCCGTTCACTTAAAATCAGCAAGTGGAGCAAAACAAAAAATACATAAATAAAACAAAAAACCCAACAAAACAGCTGCTATTTCAATGAGAATAGAATCTTTTGTGTGTCACACATTATTCAGAACAACATATGTATTTGTCAAGCATTTTAAGAGGTAAATGTTGCTCTTTCTTGCATCACATACATATTGTGTAGTGCTCAAATGTCATGTGTTTGAGTAAGAATAATCTCATTTCAAGCCCTAATTATAATTGCAGGTTTGTTCTGGTACATTTCACAATAACTTTTATCAAAATTAAATAAAAAATGTACTACATGATGCAATACCTTGTGCAAAAAACATAAAATAAAATTGTGCTAAAAATTTCTGAAATTGTACTTGTCAAACTCACTGTACAGTGAAATACCAAATGCAAAACCAGGTCACTGCTGTCAGGCAGCTTTTCACAAGTTGCTCAGAAGTTTTCTGTGGCACTGAATGCACATTTCATATACAATAACTCAGTTTTAACACTAAGCCCTCAGTTTGACCACACACAATCTGCCAGAGGATACAAGAAAAAGTTTGGGATTTTTTCTTCTCTCTCTCTGTGGCCTTAGGAGTTTGACTTTTGCCCTGCCAGTGTTTTCCTGCTCTCCAGGCTTTGAGAGCTTTTCATCTCACCAAGGTGCAAGGGCAGCCACTTCTCTCCACTCCCAGCCCCTTCCCTCCCGTCCAACATGGACGTACACATGCGGATTTCCAATTCAGCTATAGTGTGAGATTAGCAGCTCCACCACCCCAAGGCTGGCTTAAGACAGGAGGGCAGACATCCAGCAGTGTTGGTGGGATGCATGCGGGGGAGCAGATCCCACAAGACTTGTTTGAGGCCACTGTGGATTCGATGGATGAATCCTCAAAACACTCATGTGGTTGTTTAGGCTGAGCTGTGTTCTGAAGTGTCAATTTGTTGTCAACTTGATGACCTCACATATAGCTAACTCTCCACTGCGTGGGGAAAAGACATTTAAAGATATGTTATGTTGAAGAAAGCTATTTGATCTGTGGGCTTTTTTTGTTTTCTTTACTACAAAAACCAATAAAGCTGCGTGATTTTTGTTTTTAATTATTGAGGTAATGAATTGATCCATATAACATGATCATGCACGCCGCCTTATTGTTGTATAGGCACAATGGTGCTGTAGGCGCTCTTTTTTTTTTAAACAAAATTTAACATATTTTCTGATATGTTTCTAATTGTGCCAGATGAACTGTAGCAAACCAGATCAGGAAACAAAACATGCGTAAAAGAATGGTAAAAGTTTTCAATAAATGCACACAAAGGTAGTAATTTTAATATACTTTTTTTTTTTGTTTATTGAACTTACCCTGCACCCTTAAGAACAAAATAGACCTTATTTATTTGACAGTATTACCATGACCTGCAATTGCACATTATTCTGAAATGCTTTTGGCAAAATTCAGCAGACTTACATGGAGATCTATATTAGTCAAAAAGTGATAGGACACCCAGGCCATTTGGCCACAAACCTCCTGCAAAACCCATCAGATGGAGCAGGCATCCGGTAGCAATAGCACCCATTACAACTGACCCGTAACATGTGGCCCAACTACAACTAAATTGTGGCTGAATTATTGATACAGTGGCGTCGGCCGCTTTGCAAGTGGGGGCATGAAAGGAAGCCAACATGGGAATGGTCTGCTAATTTTATATGGGAGCCTCAGGGCACATTCCTACCACTGAAGACCAAACATATTGACATATGTGTGTAGGGGGAGAGACTGTATATAAGTGCAACTTGGTTCGAAAGGAGAAAAATGGACAATATGACCCTCCATATAGGCTCAACCTCATCCACATGTATTAAGTCTTCAATTTTTTTTGTAAATATGGCTATAAAATGTGAAACTTTGAGAGGTGAAGTGGTGCATGAAAGGAGAACTTGACTGGTGGAGTAAAAATATATGCAATGTCCTTTACACTTTTGCTCTCCTGCTTTTCAGATTTCTTCCTAAACTCATTACATCTAAACTGCCTGTTTCACATTCATTTGTCAGTGTAATATCAATACTGTACTGAGAAATGGTGAGTTGAATGATGAGTGATGTATGGGATCATGTCATTTAGAAGGGTGGGCCAAGGGGGGGTGTGGGCTGTTTGTAGCTAAGCCAAGGTGGTTGACCATCAGTGAGCTGACCGGCTAATTTCTCCAGAAGTGCCAAAAGCCTTTGTGTTCTCAGTGCACTTTTATTTCCACCTTTCTTGGAATTGTGATGACCGTGCCTCGGGGCGACAGAGACACCTTGAGGAGTGCCCACCTTTAAATTTACTGCTCCATGACTTCAACCATGACCCCTCGCTTGAGGGATCCCTCAGGCGAGATTTAAACGAGCTCCCCCAGGTCTGCAGAGGCTCCTCTATTCATCGTCACGTTTTTAAAGACATGAATTGGACCTCTCTGATGGTTGATAGTAAAACTTAATTTAAATGAAAAAAGATTTCAGTAAATTGAAATAAAAAACATGCGGGTAAATGCAGCATGACACGTATGTGAAAATAGTCTGCCAGAGAGAAGTAAAAGGTAGAATTTGAAGTGACTGTGACAGAAGGACAGGAGGAATGTTGAGGTTTTCTACAACTTTCTGTCTTTCTTGTTTGCTTGCTTATTTGTTTTGGTAGGAATTTTCAGTTTCCTTAATACAAATACAGCTCCACAGTATTTACATTTCATCAGACTCCAGGCATTTTTCTCTTGATTTGATTTTTTTTTCAACTCATCTTTCCTATTAAATATGATCGCTTACATTTTTACAATTCTGCCTCTCTCTCTCTCTCTATGCTGTTTTTTTTGGGGGGTTTTTTGCTATTATGGAGGGCGAATGGTGAGAAAACCATACAATATACAGGCTATTGATCCACGCCCATCACTGCAGAAAAAAAGTCGGTACAGGGGGTGGGGGAACGTAGGGGGACTGGACACAGCGATCGATAACCTACTCTATCAGCCGTTTCCATGGCAACCGGTCGAGCAAGGACAGAGGGTTGCCATGCATTTTGCACCTGTCTATTTCCTATACCTATCGTGATAATGAAAATGTCAGAAAAACGAATGCAAAGGTGACGAGGGGCTCCTGTCTGGTGTCAACTTTCACAATTAAAAAAATTACATAAAGGTTAAAAGCTTGCTGGAAATCAGTGGTGAAAAATGGCAGTGAGGATAGTGGTTCTGTGGAGATTTAGGTGACCCTCCTTATGGGGGTTGAAGGACGCTCGAAGGCAAAGTAGGTTGCGGCATGTTGGGTACAAATCCAGGTTCCTTGTTCTGCGTTATTTTCAGAAGAAGACGTACAAATGACAGTTTGAAAATGGCAATTGTTTCCTGACACTGGAGACTTGGCCTCTTTTGTTGTTGACCCCAATTTGGAGGTCGAGCAGGCATGATCAATGTGGTGGTCATTAGCTCGCCATGAGCAACTGTAGACGCAACAGCAGAGAATTATGGCGTGGTAGATACTGAAAAGGACTGAGAAGTGAAGACAGGCAGGAGGGTGGGAGTGGTGCTGTGGCCAAGGTTAGCCCGAGCTTTCTTCAGATCAAAACCCAGCAGGCTGAGCCAGACAGACTGTCAGGAGAACTTGACACCCAGGCGATCACTGAGTCTCTGTCTTTCTGACCATCGCAGGCACTGAACTTCTAACCCCGATTGAACCACAGGCTCCAGAGCCATGGCGCTGAGATGGGTTAGCCCTTAGAGAAGGGAATAGATATCATGATCTAGGGCCCGTGTCGATCATATACTGTATTGATCGCCAATTGCAACTACTGCTGAAAATGCAGGATTGAGAAGGAGAGAGCAAGAGACAGAGTGGGAGGGAAGGCAATCAGCTGTGGCTTCTTGCTACGCTCAGTGCTCCTGTTTCTGGCTGTTGCGGTTGCTGACATTGCTGCATAGGAGGAGATGGTGGTTCCTGAGAGTGTTGTATGAAATGCATACGGCTCGTGCATTTCTTTGAAGACTGCCCTGTTTTACAAGTGTATTCTGGTATTTTCATTGAGGGAGAAGTCATGAATGACAAATCACAAACTGCTGCGGATTTGCTTGAATGACAGCATAGAGAAACTCGAGCGTGAGCACAGCATGCTGGTGTGTAGAAGGCAGCACTGCTGTGGACAACACAGCGGTTGTCCTCTAGCACCAGAGGCATTCTGTGTTTTGTGAGCTGTGACAGCGAACTATTGACAGGCACGTGGCTCAACACTGTTGTTCAGGGACCACTGGCTACTGAGCTGACCTTTGACACCCCATCCATGCGCTAGCCTTCATTGTTAGGGGTAGAGGAAGTGGGAGTAAAGGGGAAATAGATGACCCTTGGGCTCCAAATGTTTGGATCCTCCTTCCCCCACAGCTTCACCCCTCCCATCCCAACACTATCCATCCCTCCCCCTTGCCTTACCCCTCTTCCCCCACACACTCCACCTTATGCCGATCAATGACAGTTTCATGTGGCTTCTCTGGGCTTGCAGTGACGTGTGTCCTATTGATTTATCGACATTACTCCAGGCAAGCAAACCCAGAAGCCCCCTCTCTCAGTAGGCAGCCAGACTCCAACCCAGCAGAGGCGTACCTCCCTCTGCGCCGGGTGAGCCCGTGCCAAGTCATCCAACTGTACCAGTATCTGGAAGCAGCAGCGCATTAGTTGCAAACAACTGAACAGTATTCTAGTCTGACTGCATGTGTGCGTATGTCACTGAGAATGCTTTTAAGCATCACCCCTCCCTTTCCCAGTCTAGTTTCAGCCTGTCCCCCCTCTTCTCCTCTGCCCTCCATGAGACATGTAATAGGGACAATGAGTGAGACACCCTGGCACTCACAAATGCATTTACTGTCGCCTCCAATTTCCAGAGGCGACTATTCCACTTTTATGGTTAAAAGGTTCTTTTCTTTCGTCCGTGTCAATGTCATGCCTATGTGGTCATCATCCTTGTGGCTATTGCTCTCATCTCCCCTTTTTGCTGTCTTTTACTGAGGGGGGAGGCTCAGACCAGCCCACCCTTTTACACTCTTCCCCACCCCCCTGACTCTCCTGTGTCCAGTGTATTCAGGGAGGGGAGGGTAAGAGGGCATCTGGACACTCCCTGTGGCCTGGCTAGCCGGTGATGTGGGGGGTTTTCAGAGGGGAGGTGATCCAACACCATTAGGCTAGGACTGTGGCGATGGCAGCTGGCCCCAAAAAAAAGGAAGAGGAGGGGGGTCAGGGGCAGCTAAGAGATCAGTGACCTGGCCACAGTGTCCAGCTGGGAGGGTCATTTCACAGTCCACCTACAGCCACGTGCTGGATGACCATCTGGGGATCTGGCAAACCCCACAACAGAGGTAGAATCATCTTCTTAGTTGCAGAGATGGACAACAACAAAAGTCAAGAAATCTGTCAGCCTAATCCGGAGTGAGGTGGGAGGGAGCACTGCAGCTGCCTGTTGTTGTTTAGTATTAAGTGTGCAGAACTACTTTTTAATGCAATAGGGTTGAATGTTTGCACTTCCAAGAACTTTAGTCTTTGCGAATAAATGCAAACAGATTATTTACTGCTTGAAGTGTTACTTGTTTTTCAATATATTTTTCTGATTTTCTTAACAAAGGAATTTCAGATATGAGTTATATCAGTATCACACATTTCCAGACACCACAAATAACTTGCATTGTCTAGCAAATCGTTTCCAAAAATTTTGTTTTTCATCCCAATAGAAACGAACAAAAAGCAGCAAAACTTCGCATCAAAATAGCTCCAACCATTCTACGTTTTGAAATTAATTATTCTTTCATTTGATGCGACATTCATGAGTTTACATTGTCAAAATTAGTAAAGATAACTATAGTTCAGATATCTTTGAGAAACGGGAGGTGTCACACAGGACCCCAGATGGACCACCGGATTCTCTTTTAGCTAAGCTGCTCAGTTTGATGACTCTGATCAGAGAGCAGCAGATGAGCACCGGTTTCTTGTCATTTCTAACCTGACCCCTCCTTCTTTGTCTCCACCCCTTCTGTCTTCTGCTTCCAAGCTCTGTCCTCCCCCATCTTTTCATCGTCTTCTCCTTCTCCCAGAGCCCTCTGTCTTCGAACTGTTTAAGGTGATCGAATTTTCCCCATCCTCCCAACGTGGTCAGAGGGGATCAAAGGTTGCTGACCCCAGTCTGATTGTAAAGATTTCAGTGAGGAAACTCCATCATAAATAGAAGTCCTGCTAAACAGATCTGACCTTCTAGATGTTTTTATGAGCTTAAAAAAATCACATTTTTTGATTTTAGTGGGGACCTTGTAATCCCTTTAACATTTATCATTGTTCTGCTAATGAAAGTGATCTTTGTGTTCATGTCTGATAGGCTTCTAATTAGATTCACATAGACCCATGTGGAAATGATCCAAAAGATGAGCCAAGGGAGTATTGGAGTGGTGGAGTTATTGCTCTCAGAAACACCAAAGTGCCACAATGTGCTGAAAGAAATTCATAAATGTGGTGGCGGAGTGGGGTGAGCTGCAACTGTGCACCAATGTAATCTTTGGTCAGCACTTCTTCACGGCCAATACCATGAAAGGAGAGAAATGCTCCTCTGAAATTTGATTAATTGCTGTCTCTCCGCCTCTCAATCCAAACATTGGTGGAAATGGAGGCCAGTTGACAGGACAGATACATCAGCCTCGGGACCTGCAAGCCCCTGGCAAGCAGAGGCATTTCTTATCCTGTAACAGGATATCCACGTACACTGAGGTGTGGAAAAGTGAGAACTGCATCGTCTTCATTTGGCCATAACAAGGGAGAGAGGGAGGAAGATTGTGAGGAGGGAAGGTATGGGGAGGAGGGGGGACAGCCAGCCAGCCAGGCAGGCAGGCAGCTCTCTAGGTTGGGCTGAGGCGTATCGATTGATTTCCCAATAGCCTCTGGTCCATGAGCAGCGAACTCTGGCCCCGGTTGCTAGGTGACCACACCATCCAAGATGGAGAGCAGGGTGATGAAGGGTGACAGCAGCTCTGAGGGTCAGTGGGGCCACTGGTCATTCTGCAGCCCCTCTGGGACACTCCGGACATGCAGATAATGCAATGAAATTGGACCTCAGCTTGCAGCGAAACTCGGGCAAAGCAGAAATATAGAAAAACAATATCAGAGCACAGTGTTGTTGTGTGGCATATTTGTTGTGCTCGGCTGTGATCGATGCTCGGTCAACATGTACTGTATCATTGCACGCACGTTGCCATATGCACGTTTATGACATACATTAAAACAGAGTACAATTGGAAAGCAGCTGTTAGATCAGTTTTTTATGAGGTTTCAGGTTTCACGTCACAGCATCTTCTGCAAAAATAGATTCCCTGAAAAATATTTATGGCACCCGTGTGATTTCAAAACGGCCGTTGACCATATATGAAAATATTGATTTGGAAAACAAAGGGCTATTCAGATAGTCATTGTCTAAAACATATTGCCTAAATTTGAAAATGGAGGTTATTGTCTTCTTGCAGTCACAGTAAAGGTACACCACAGTTCTCATTACAGAGCCAAAGCAATTTACTGAAATGTACAATTTACAAGCAGAAGAGGTCGAGAAATTTATTGTCATGGTTCTGCCAATATAAATATGCAGCACAGAGTTCCTTTTGTCCGGAGTGAAATTTTTTATCCATTGTCGTTGTAGGCTTAAATGCAGTTTATAATATAAAGTGCTTTTCCTTTCTGCAGACTGATTATAGGCGTGCAAGTAGAATGTTTTACAGCTTTTTATTCCAACTGTGGTTTATGATAAGACATCTTACATGAACATGTGTTTTTACTTATATAGTCTTCTGTTTTAAATAATCAGTCAGCGAAAGCTTCAATTTAAAAGCATTATAAATCTTCGTCAAATGCAGGCTACACACAAATGGCAAACAGTACAAAAGAAAAATACTGTAAACATGAACTGACCATAATCTATATCACATATTCCACAATGATACATGATACCGTAACGCTTTTCTACATATCGATTGTTCCACTGCGCGAGTGAAAAATGATATGGAGGTAAAAGAGAAGAAGAAGAAGCAGAAGTAGGAGGAGGAGGAAAAGAAGAAGCACGGGGGGTGGAGGGGTGGGGGGATAAACTGGGAGACAAATGTAAAAGGATCTACCTCACACTGTAAGCTTTGCACTGAGACAGAAGTTACCAGAAGGCAAAAAAGCAGCACAGAAGGGGGTGGGAGGTTTGTGTGTGTACTTGTGTGTGTGTCGGGGTGAGGGTCATGGGGAGAAACCCATTCAGTCAGCCCTGAAAGGCCACCTTGCATTCTTGCAGTTGCCTGTGTTGTTCCTGTATGAAGGATTTCCCTTCATCCTGTGCCATGCCTCTAATGTCCTCCTCAGAAGGAGCCTGAGTTTTTTCATGTCTGTTGGAGTTCCATATCCTGAGGAGGGAGGACTTATGTGTCTTTGTGTGCGCGCTTGTGTATTTTCCTTCCTGCTATCTATTAATAATATTGGGGAGAGAGACAGGGAGATAGAAGTGGATGTTTGCTTTGGTATAAGGCGAGATGTTTCTCTGTTTGCAGCCCTAAGCTGTGTGAGTATTCAGCTCTTAAATATTCCCTTCCCTTGTGATTTCAAACTATCTTGTGCCCTAAAGGGATGCATGGACCTCCCTGGCCAAATATCCACATACCTTTAACAGCAACTGGCAACTGGCTTTTTTTTAAATGGGAGAATTTAGGGCTTGGTGGCTGGAGACAGAGTTAAAGATGAGAACAAATGGAACAGAGCAAAAGTACAGTGCTGGATATAAAGGCAGCCATTTATTAGGAGAGATTGGTACCTTAAAGCTTCAAAACTCAAAAACTGTAATAAGTGAAAAGCATGAAAAGTTCAATACAAGCTAAATGTTTTAAATTATCTGCCTAAAACCTTTTTTTCTATTCCAATCTCGTCTTTGAGAAGCATTCAGTCCTACAGTTCAGTCCACCTGCCTACAGCTGTGAATGTTTTCCAAAGCATTTTTTTCCCCTTTCATCAGGAGAAAGTTACACACTCTCGTGTTTTGTCATGTAGATCACTGTAACTTTAATGTAACGATTGAATTGCTTTCAGTTTAGTCAACTTGATCAGAATGCTTGTACTGATTTTAAAATGACGATGCTTGTTTGTATGGCGTGTATTTGGGAGTTCATGCCAGGTTTCATGGTGAAAAATCAGAACAGCTGCTCTTTCAGAATTGATTGACATAACAGGTCTTTTGACTTTACCTCCAAATTGCTGATACGTGATCAGGGCTTTTTCTTATTAAAAGAACAACTTTGCTTGGTGCATGTATAACCAGCCTTTAAAAAAATTATGATATGCATGACCATTTTCTCATCCACCATCACTCTGTACGCTCCAAAAGCATATGTCTGAAGAGTTAATTTACAGGTGGAAGAATAGTGTTTGATAGCACCGAGTGTGGGGCTTGGGGTGCGGCTGAGTGCATGTTATGTGTGTTTATAGCAGTGCAGCTCAACTTTACTGTCTGAGTTAGTTTGTTTAAGGATCAGGCAAAAGGGCTATGACTCTAAAAGTCACTGCTTTGAGCTGACCCTCTAACCTGAATTTATCTGTCACAATCACTAATGTGACTCTGAGACTAGCAAAAGGCCTCACTCTTAACAACCAAATGATTCTACAAAAAAAAGTCCTGCATCAAAGGTATTTGAGCATTTCTTTAACTTCTTTGTCAGCTGCACTCGAATCACTATCAGTGTACGTCCCAACATCTGATTACTCACACATGAGAAGAGTTTTGACATAATTTTAGGTCAGGCTTTGCTGTTTATTAATGTGCCTTCTAAATAAAATGACTTGAATAAATTACCATTAAGGGCCTCTGCACCCAAGAGAGTCCTGCAGTTGTGTGTCCGTGTGTGCGTGTTGATCCGTATGTGTGCGTGTGTGTTTAGCAGCACAGAGCGAGGGGGAGGTGGATGGAGATCGTATCAATCGCCAAGCCAGGCCATTGAATGTATTGATTAGTTACCTTTCTTATTAACATGCTGATTAAAGAGAGAAGAGAGAGAGAGAGGGAGAGGGAGTGAAAGAGAGGCAGATGAGGCTGCACACACACACGCACTCCTTCCCTCAGCTCGGATGGACGGAGAGGAAGCAGCAGCCGATGCCGGGGAAAAGAAAAGGATGCAGAGTGGATTTAACAGCCGAGCAGGGAAGGAAAATCAGGGAATAATTGGGAAGAGGAGGAGAGAGGGAAGCGAGGAGCGGATGCAAGAGAAGAGGAGGAGGGTGAGGAAGAGGAGGAGGTGGTGGCAGTGGTGAGGGGGTGGAAGTAAAAGGGAGGGGGGTGGTGGTGGTGGGGGGGAACCTGACTGGAAAAACCAGGAAAAAGAGAGAAACCCTGCTGCCTTTGATCCCCCACCAAGTTACACTGGCTGGATAGGCTGACACACAGTTTTCAGCTGGTAGACACACACTTTTACACCCACACACACTCTCACAAGCTTATACACACACACCTGAAAGCTAGCGTAGACACACACTCACACACCCTTAGAGACTGACAGGCCTTGGCAAACGCATGCATTACCGCAGCCGAAAATAGCTGCGAGTTTTTATGTGATCAATATGTAGATGCTTTTTAAAAGGTATTTTTTATCTGTTAGTGACCATGTTAAGCAGCATGCAACAAGGGATTTCTTAAGATGCACACCAAGGTTGCCTGAGAAAGGGCGTGTTTTATTCCGATAGGGACCAGAAGGTGTGAAGGGCAAGATGGAGGAAGAGAGGGAGGGATGAAAAACAGGATGCAAACTTGTTTATGTGTATGTTTGTGCGGAGGCATTTGAGTTGGTGTGTCTGCTTGTTTCTCAGTAATTTTGCATGTAAGAGAAGAACGTGGGTTTCAGTGTTTCACCAGGGAGCCGACTCTCATTAGAAATGGACATGTGCATGTTGTCTCATTTAGAAAAATAGCTCAGGCTGTTTGCCGCATACAGTAATATGGTGACATTTTCGGTAATGTGTATTTTGTGCAGTGTTGCTGTGAATGTATACCTGCAGCTTGCAGTGCTAACAATCCAGGCCCAGAAATGCATGTGTGTATTATACATTAGGCCATGTGTTGTTCTTGCGTCTTGTTTTTCTTTAGCATGCGTGATCTTTGTGTGGAATCTTTTTAAAATTCACTCAAAGTATGTGTCTCTCGGCCCTGGCATTAATCTGATCTCCAATCAGAAAACAAGTGGAAAATGACAACAAAACAAATCCACTGACTGAGACCAAACTCTTTTTTTTTAACATTATTTGGTTGCCTAATTACTAAAGTATATTATTTTATTTTTTATTGGAAGGGAAAAGGGTTGAAAATGACCTTCACAGTCCTTTCCCCCTACAAATGTTATTTTTTTCTTCTTTTTTCCTTTTTTTTGGGGGGGGGGGGGGGAAGTGTGAGTGGGTTTGATTTATTTTGCAAATGATATTCATGTACATTCATGTGACATCTTATTGGCCTCCACTTAACACTCAATCCCCAGAAAAATAAATTGGATTAATTATTACTAAACCCCTGCACTTTCAGCAACAACACCTATATGCAATTAAAGCTTAGACAAAAAAAAATTGTAGACACAGTTACAATTTAACATATTTGTCTCAGTATAAGGTGATGAACATGAAAACATAATTTCTGACCGACCTGCACAGTTAAAGCACCAAATTTAAATCATTTTTCAAAACTTGGTGAAAACGTCTGAGTGCAGGGCTTCGTTTACTTCCACTGCTCCCCGACTAACATTGGAAAGCGCTAATTGTTTAACTTTTACGAACTTGTAATGAGCACTGACTCAGAAATAGACACATGCACAGAGAAGGGGGGGGGGGGAATAAACTCAGACAAGTTGCAACTTATCGACCTTTGCACCCCCTTGAGCTCCATTTTGCATAAACACTTTTTCTTTTCTCCCCTCGCGGACGGGGGCCAGCAGATAATTTCATTTACATAAAGAATGCAGAGCCAATTACAGAGGGACATATTTGCATTTTATATGAAAAATAGTTGTAGGGCAAATAGGAGGCTGTTTAAAATGCACGGATCGATATTAACTGATGTGCGCTCACACACACACACAAACACACGCACACACCTACACTTTATCCCTTACAACTTCACAAAATAAAAGCTTTTATCTTCCCATAAATAAAAAAAAATTACAAAAAGTCCGAGAGATGTTTTAAACACCTTGATATGCTGTTCGAAGGGAAAATATAACAAATGAAATCATTTAATTTCTCCTCATGTTTTCTTTGCTTTTTGCAAGTTTTGTAGATTTTTTTCTTTTCTGTAGTGCATTATTGGCTCGTGAGCACAGGAGGCGAACTCAGTGAATTAAACGAGTGAATTTGCATTAATCCAGATATGATCGATAATAACATTATTCACGCTGCGAAGTCAAGTTGCACATCACGGCGTACACGATCATTACTGCAACTAAACCTGCAAATAATAGACGAAAATAATGTGATTATCATTCATTCACTTGCTCAAACTTTCCAGCAGCAGCTCCAGTAGGCTATTTTACATTTTCGACCTGATGGAGGATGGGGCCAGGTGGACTCCACTCTGTGTCGAAAAAATAGATTTTTATTTATTTATTTAGGGGTTTTTTTTGTTAAACATATTTCTATAGCGTGAGGCATCTGTTTTGAGCTGTAGGCTAACTTAACCACCGCTGAATATGGTGTGAGAATAAATATCTATTATAAATAATATAGTATAATATTAGGCTTTATTCATTTTGCTGTAATATTTAGTGTGAAATCGAGTGTTCATATTCAGTTAACAGTGTGTGTGTTTGTGTGTGTGTGTGTGTGTGTGTGTGTGTGTGTGTGTTTTTTTATCAGGCCATACACTGATAAATTGTAGGCCTGCATCATGAAAACATATTTGCCTGCAGCTTATTCTTGTTTGTTTCAACCCCCCTTAAAACAGCGTATGTGAAAAGGCCATAAAAGGATCACCCAGCATCATATTGATCACATTTTCTCATATTGGTGAACAGATCAAATGCTGAAATCATTTTTAACTTCATAATGAGCCACATGTATGTTGCGCAGAATCAGTCTTGCAGGTTAATGAGTGCGTCATTCATTCAGCTTGTCTGATAACCAGCTAAATGTGTTGAGTCAATATGGTGGTTACATCTGTGCTCATTTCTACCATTATTATCATCAGGTATATTTTGTTCATTTTCTTCCCATTCAGGTCTCATCTAGCCATACTTATTTAGTTATTGATTATTCACATTGTGATCTGTGTAACGCCAGGTCTCGTGGTAATAATTGATTCTATCGATCAGTTAGGGATGGGAAAGGGGAGAAAAGGCAACAACAGGGGCAAAGGAAGAGAAAAACAGCGCACTGTCAAAGTGATAAAATATTATTATTCACTAGTGAAAGTTTTATTTGTAAATTATAACAGGGTAAATTTCACTGAGCTCGTGTGATGTCAAAATTAAATGTTTTTGTTTGTTTATTTTGCAGACGCAAATTGTTACATTTTATTTATTAATTTTTTCCCTTTGTCTTTTCTAGTTTTCAAGTTATAACTTAGTTATTATGTGCTTTAAAAAATACAAACATTGTCAGGCACCTTAGTAAAAACCGGTTAAATAATAAACATTTTTAGAAAATAATATAAGGAAAGTTGTTGCTTTAATTACATTTGTTAACTCTTTACAAAGTCAGTCTAAAGATGTGCATGACAAGAGCATTAAAACTAAGTCTCAGTCGGCACAAAAACGTCAAAGTTTGATTAATAAGTTTTAAATGTCTGCTTTAAAACTTCTATCTGACACAAAAAAATCAAATAACAGTGCTACCAAAATTTCTGAAGTCAATTTAATAGATAGTTTTTTGTCTACATATGGAAAAACCATTATTATTATTATTTTTCTTTTTAAATATTTCCGCTGGTAAATAATGCCAGGTATCTAATAATAAAAACCATCTTTGGCAGCATAAGGAATTTATTACTTTATTAACAACTGTAGTTGTGATTTTTTTAATCGTCTCGTGAAAGCCATATTTGCGTGTCTTGCAGAGGAACAGGTGATATTTGTTTTTTCACGGTCGCCCTTTTCTAATGATTTCCATCACATAGAAAATCCCCCACTCCCACATATTTGTCTCACATGGTTTTAGTTTGGATCATATATAAACTAGTTGTAAATAAATGTGCGACGTTTATAGCAAACCCTTCATGGCACATTGTCATTGTCAAGCAAAATAGAAGTGACAGGTAACGGGGGGCGGTGAAATGAGTGAGAAAGTTAGACTTGATGAATGTATATGTGTGAATGTGATGAACAAAACCAACATTACTGATGGAAACTTCAGGTATGAAAACTGAGCTTTTCACACCTGTAATATCCCTGATGAACTTTGTTTCCAGTACGCGTGTTTATGAAGTTGTTTTTTGTCACAAAAAAGATGAAAACTTGTCCACTGTATATTTTTCTTTCAAAATAAGACATGGGGGAATATTAACTGTTCTGTAAGTTTTCTTACATATGACAATAAATAACTTGAAAATCAACTTGTGTTTTGTGTTCATTGTGTAGCGTATGCGTGCTGCGAGCTGAAGTGTTTACACACCCACGCAACACTCAAGATTGTAGATGCCACATATACCAGCCATTATCGCGCGCGCGCGTGTATGTGCGCTTGCGTGATTATATGACGCATGGGTGTGTAGATGAGATGAAAACAAACTAATCTAATATGAGAATGAAACCTTGAATCTTCCACCTCATCATCAACAAGAGATTTTTAGGGATGCATGAATATATGAAATATATATTAATGTCTATGTTTGCAACTGAACAGGCAAAATCTCATGACTTAAGTCACCAGAATGAGAAGGATGCTGCTTTTTGTCGTTTAATTCTTCAGAATAAATTCCTTTTCCCTGAAACAGGCTGCATAAAATCGTCAATTTGGGTGCTTATTTTTTTTCTTTTTCACGGCTGCAAAGAGAGCGTCAATATCTCATTCAAAACTGCAACCCTGCGCGTGCGCTTCATCCATTATGATTTGCCCATAAGTGATCACGTTTACTCGGTGATTAACCAGAAGATTTGAGAAGGGAGTGTAAGTTGCAGGATGAAAACAAAAACGTTGCTGTATTTTTCTCCTACAGATCAGTGTGGTGGATGTTTGCAGGCCGTCGTGTCCAGCATTCATAGCACGTCCATATCTGCAGACATTTTTTTTTCCTAATAAAATATGAATTTATGAATCTTGACAAGCCAGATGCTGGAAATTCATCTGCTCGGGAGAAGCTGTCTCTCTCTCTCACACCGTCCTTAATCAGTGCAACAGAAAATCAGCCGCTTCTGTTCCTTTGACTGATTCTGTTTATTTTCTGCTGCATGCATGGTCATTTTAAGGTCAGGACAATGTCCTTTGACCCCCTGACCTTCCTGCTATTGCATGTTTGTTTTATTGGCGATGGAGGACTGCAGTCATATGTGTCTTTAATGAAACTTCAGCTAAACGGTTGCAATCTAAAAAGGCTCAGCATTGGATTTAGATTAAAAAGTCTTTCCCCACCCACCGTATCTATAAAGCAGGCCTTCCTTTGATAAGAGCTGCAGTTAATACTCAAACAGAGCATCCTTCGGTATATTTATTGCCTGTATTGTAATGGGGAAGTTGGGCATCCACCGTTTCTTTTCCCAAGTCCTTCTGAGGGCATCAGCTAAATGGCTGAAATGGAAATGTTTTGGCTGCAGTGTTGCTGATCCTGCTGCCGCTCTCATTGTGAGGAAAGTGACTCTCAGAGCATCAGCTAAATGCCTAAAATGGAAATACGCTTATTATCTGTGATCAAAAGATTTGAAGCTTGAATAAATCAGATAAATCAGGTGGATAGAAATGCATTTTTTTCATCAGAACTCATTAGGCATAAGACAGAAATATGAGGCTTTTTCAGCATTGTTATGACTGTATGTGGCTAACTTCAAAACCCAGTGTTGACAAACCCACACCCTGAACATCCTGCTGTGTGTCAGTTTCCCCTCTAGGCCCGCTGCGTAAAAGTTGGGGCGTTTTGCAGCTCGGGTGTCGGCCTGCTTTCTCGGGTTTTCCAGCCACAGCAGGTGAACTTTCACCCCGACCTCCGAGAGGACCTTTTATTTTCGTTCTGTAGCCGTTGACCATTTTTACCTCCAGCTACTTGCCATCCATACACGCATCCCTTCGTGCTTGCTGTGCGCGGGGCGGATCGATAGGGCAGCATCTGCTCCAGGAAGCCCGCGGTCCCACACCGCGCACCGCTTCGCTGTTTCCAAACGCCAGAACTGCTCATCTCTGAAAATTAAACTGACAGACAGATATGATTAGTATGCGCTCTGCCTCCCTGCTTCTGTCTGTCTCCCTGTTTCTCTCTGAGGCCGATTCGCGCGCAAACATGCAAGCTCAGGTCTCGCCACACAGACCAGATGTAATTTGCGCATATTGTATGCGCATGCAGGCACTCTCATGTAAACACACAAGTTGCACAAGCCACACCATAAGTGCACAGAGCCATGTATGCAGGCGCGCATTAGCGCGCTCCCACACACAAAACGAGAATAAACTAAAAAACAAACAAAACAAAAAACAAACAGAAAACCAGGTATTGTAAGATGCTAAATTTACACACGCACGCGCTCTCCGTATTCCGGGCCTGCATTATATGTGTCTACGTGGTGCTGCGACAGCAGCAGGTCGTGGGGCTTCTGGAAAAAAGGGTCGCATTGATCTTCTTTATAGGGACTTTCCAGATTGAAGTGTTGGCAGTGTGAGTGAATGGAGGCGCGTGCTGAGTGCTGATTAAGAGCTGAGCAAAACACGAGCGCCACTTGACACCATTGTTTTCCTGAGAGGTAGGATTTACATTAAACCAACACAAGATATTAAGACCAAAAGCACAAATCATTTTCTATTAATAGTTTATAAAGAAAATAATAAAAACAAATAAATTGTGGCATGGGTTGAATTTTATACACAACACACTGCTAAATGAGATATGTTTATATTATTTATTTATTTCTATTTTTTTATATTTATTTCTATTTTTCCCCTCAGTTAGTGAAGTGACTCATATAACTACATATTCACTAAAAGGGCCTCCTGTTCTGCACATATACTTGAAATTATATTAGGGGGGAAAGCACAACCTTTGACAAAATCATGACATTAATAAATGAAAATAGCATTAATAATAATTTCAAAAACAAAAGGCTCGCGTGTTAGCTAGCGTGGTCTCTTTCCGTCTTCGTGATATATTATTTCATACTGACAAAAGGAGCAACAGCATTACTTGTTACATAAAAAGGACAGAATGACATTAGCTGCAGCCAGTGAAATCAATTGATCAGACGCGATAAACAGGCGAGCGCAGCAGAATGACCAGGCTGTGCGCACATAATTCATAAGTTGTGCTTGCAATCAGCTGAAGAAGGCTTAACCTGTGGGGTTATGAGAAAGAGAGCATCTCCACCTCAACGCTTCCCCCGCCTCGTCACACCCACACCCTCTCCCCTCCTCCCCCCGGAGAGAAAGGGTTAATTGGAGTAGGAATTTCATCGCACATCTGTCAGATTTTTAAGGCCGTGACGCACTGAAAGCAGAGAGTCAATGTGAGCAAGGGGGAGGAGGAGGAGGAGGAGAAGGAGAAAGAGTTGGTGGTGAGATCGATGAAGTGGCAGGCAGAGGGAAGAGGAGGAGGAGGAGGAAAATCTCACGAGATAATGAAAGAACAAGAAGAGAGCTGCTAGTGTAGAGCAACAAACGAGGCTAGAACGGGACATTTTTTGGAGTGAAAACCAAAGACTGGGAGAAAAACAAGGACGGAAAGACCGAGAGAGGCTCGTTTGTGACCGCAGATGGTTTGTGGTGTCTGGTTTTAGTGAATGTTACACCCCGGGGCGCAGCGGACCAATTGTGTGAATCTGCAGGCTGCTCGCTGACAGAGTCGGAGAGATGCACAGGACGGACAAGAGTCGCGGACGCGCTCTGAGAAGTGGATAATAAAGGTAGGATTTTGCACGTTTTTGTAAAACCAATACGTGGTGGTGATATATTTTCTGAATCGCCACCATGTGTGATAGTTAGTTTACGTGTCCTACATGTGGAGTGAAAATGCAAAGGAACTGGTCATTTACAGCGCTTCGCATGCGCGCTGTGGGCTGCTTCTGTATCATAACTTTGCATAAGATTCAAAAAGAGCAAAAATATTACATTCCAAGAGAATATTAGGTTGGAGTGAAAAGTGATATCTGTGTTTTCTGGCGCTTTCCGAGGAGTGTGTGTGGCAGAAAAACAAAAGTGCTTTTTAATTAATTTTTTTAAATTATTTGTTGCTCTTGTTGTTGTTTGGGCTACATTTTATTTTCTCTCACTGGGCTGCTTTATTTTTTCTCTGTAACGACTGAAGTTTAAATAAAGCGAATAACAGCGCCTGTCTTGTCTCACGCAGGCACAAAAGCGAGGCTTTTGCCGAGGAACCCAGCTGAGCACCAAAGAGACAAGCAGAGCGCTGATGCACAAGCGAGAATAAAATCTCAGTTAGAGCTCCTAATGTTGTTGCAATCTCGTTTTCCGGGAGTTTGAGGAAGTACTTAACGTTATCAGATAATTAATTAGACACCCTATAAGCCCGGAAATCAATTAATTCACAAATCAATAAATCTATAGTCTGGTGTAACAAGAGACCTTACAGACTGTTGGCCCAGTTGTCCAACAACAATAACAAGAGGAGACCAGCCACACATCACGGCAAGAAATACAACTTTATTTGTTGAAATTAACGATGGATGGGAGTCTAGGGGAGATGTCCCTCCACAGCCACTCTGATCTGGCTCACAGCCAGGATGGCAGGGCTATGCTGCACTCCCGGGACCTTTCAGCTGCTTTCCCCAGGCCTTCCCTTGGGGGCTCCTCCATGTCTCTGGAACCTGAGCCCCGTCCACCAGGCTTCGATCACTCCATGTCAGCACTGGGCTACAGCGGCGACTCCCCATCCAGCTCTGGCAGCACATACACTACCCTGACCCCCCTGCAGCCCTTTGACGACAAGTTCCACCACCACCATCACCATCACCCCTGTCTCCCTGTCAGCAATGTTATTGGTAGCTTTACCCTTATGCGTGAGGATCGAGGCCTCAGCACCAACTTCTACAACCCTTATGGCAAGGAACTGGCCATGTCCCAAAGCCTGTCGCCTCCATCCACAGGATCAGGCCTGGGTTCCTCCATGCATGGCTACGGAAGTCTGGGCAACAGCCCTAATGGTAACGGCAGTCAGATGCTCCCTGGTGGTTATGATGTACATGGAGGGAGCCTTTTCTGCCGAACATCGGATTTTGGCCGAGAGATGTCACCGCCAGGCCTAGGAGGAGGTGATGTTTCAGTGGGGCATCAGCTAAATAAAATGGAGACTCACCAGCATGCCCCAGGCCATCACCCACACATCTATAGCCAGCACTACCAGCCACACCATCACCCGAGCCAGCAGGCCACCAAGATGGGTGACCACCTGCACTCTTCATCGTCTGCTTCATCCTCACCCAGCGAGGGCATGCTGCTGGGCTCACAGGGCAGTGGAGGCAGCACTGGAGAGGAGATCAACACCAGGGATGTGGCCCAAAGGATCATCACTGAGCTGAAGAGGTACAGCATCCCCCAGGCCATCTTTGCTGAGAGGGTTTTGTGTAGGTCACAGGGCACACTGTCTGACCTCCTGAGGAACCCTAAGCCCTGGGGCAAGCTCAAGTCTGGCCGTGAGACCTTTAAAAGGATGTCCCGCTGGCTCCAGGAACCGGAGTTTCAAAGAATGGCCTCGCTCAGGCTGGAGGGTAAGATCTGGCTTTACTCTGTATTTTTTCCACACACACACACACACACACACACACACACACACACACACACACACACACACACACACACACACACACACACACACACACACAGAGGCTCAAACAGAAACCACAACAACAGACACGCTCACTCTCCTTGTTTTCCCCAAACGCCTCCCTTCTCCGTGTCTTCCAAAAAAAATCTCCTCTCCAGCAATCAGTATGCAGCTCAGGTTGGTACATGAGTAAAAGCAAAAGCATCATACTGATGTTTCCCTCCTTCCCACTGCTGTGAATGTACAACCGCTGTGTCTGTTGTCTCATCAGCCTGGGTAATAAGAACTTAGCAGCACATTAAGGTCAGTTTGATCAAGAACAGGCCATATGTGCCGTTCCTTTGTTTACTTTGCTCCCAAACAGTTCCTATTGACTTGTACAGTAGCTACAATAAAAAAAAACCCACAGACATTTGCCCTCCTCTTAAATGAACCATGAAGATCAGTGTGAGCAGCGATTGGCAATTTAATCGCTTTTGAGCCCACAAAATAATTTGCGCAGATATGCCATTCTGAAGCGATTGATTAATTTCAGCAGTGATTTATAGCTGCTCAGCGCCTGACTCAAGTTGAGTTGGCAAGGTAACTGATGCAAATTAGACTTGAGCTTTTGCCAGACACCTTTTATCAACGTTGTCACTGAGGCAATTACTGCGGGGCTAAATACGGATGTTGTTCAGCTCTAAGGCAGCTCCTTCCAGGTTTCTCACATGTGGAAAAGAAGATGTTGCTGCTTAAGTGAGGTGCATGTAGTCATTAGTGCAGAATCACTCAGTCATGGAAAATTTGACAACAGTTTTGAACGTTAATAGAATTTAGTTACAAAGTAAAAAAAAAAAAAGAAAGTTTTTTCCAATGTAGAACACCAGCTTTCTTCTTTTGCTATGATTTGCTACATCTTTTCAGTTAAATAAATATCATAATAATAATATTTCATTGTAATTATTTCTTGCTTTTTATACAGATTTCATGGCAAATTTTAATTATTACTAGTATTATTTTTTAAAGGCACATTACAGTGTGCTGCTTGCCATTTAATATTCTTTGGGGATGTGGATTCAAGACGTGACAGCACGCCGTACAGTGCCGTGTTACAGTGTAGTCCCTCCACAGGGACCTAAGACCCATCTGATACACGCAGCACAGAAAGAGATCCAAGTGAACGCGGTAATATGAGATGAGCATAGACGAGTGTGTATCTGCAAGTGGTCGGCTCACTGCGGGGGTCTGTGAGCTGTACGTGTGTGTGAGCCTCCCCACTTGATCACCGCTTCTTTCGTTTCTGTTGGCAGCTCGACTGATTAAGCCGAGCAACACAATAGGGTTCATAGGTAATGATTGTGCGCTCTTGCAATCCCTTCACAATTATTGATCTTTGATTGTTCAACTCTGAGAGCACATGTGTACATCCTCCATTCAGCAAAACGTTAGCGCAATCACAACCAAACCTCTTTTCTAAAGATTAGTTATCTTGGGTTTTGCTCTGTAATTTGACCCAAACGCCGTTTGATTAATCCCATCCCGTGATGTGTGAATGCTTTGTACGCAAAACACCTATTATCTCCCCCACGAAAAGGCAAATCTTCATCATGATAAATCAGCCCTTTGTTCTTTGGAGCAGATTTAATCATCGTTCTTTCTTTATGTGCAGCATCCTTGTTTCTTCATTGTCACAAACACAAACATTATTTTTAACGAGTCAGACCGCCAAGTCCGAGCAGCCGATCAATCAGACTCATAAAAAATTAAAGTCCCTACACAGAGAAGCGTACTAATGTTTGACAATGCTCCTACTCTCTCTCTCTCTCTCTGCTCTCACACTCTCTGAAATTGCATATTTAGTTCTTGGCAAAGCCACAATTTGGACAGCTCGGCACTTTTCTACATAACCTACTTTCCGAAGGGGGTTGTTGTGTTTTCCCCCCCCTGGCCAACCCCCTTTTGTTTAATTACAAGCCTCTATTGATTTCCATGGGAAAGAGCAGCACGCTTTGCCCACACACACCTCGGCCGCATCGGCAAATCGAGACTGGAATTAGAATGCGCGGTGCCCTGTGCTCCCCAGTCTGAAGATAGCTCAAGTGCTCTCTGCTTCACGCCTCAAGTTTTAAGATGATCCTCCTTAATGCAGCACTTGCTTAAATACATAGAAGGCCCTTTAGTGTCAGCCAGAAGCACTGTTATTTCCATAATGTCTCTTCTATAGAGGGCTGCAGAGCTCTCTCCAAAGCTTGACGCACCGTAATTGTGGAATTTAGTTGCTGCCATTTTGTATTTTCATATGTCTTTTTTGCAGAAACCTTTTGGTAAAAATGCTGTGATCCCTGGGATTTATCTGCAGTATCTTGTGTGTGTGCTGTATGGATTACTGCACTGTATATGAGATGCATCTCCAGCCCAACCTCAGGCTGTGGAGGAGGCAATCAGGATTTAGTCAGAGAAGAAGGCAGGATAAAGACCACACAGCCTTGCTCTGACACTTAAAGTCAAGGAGGGGGGATCAGAGACTATAACTTTAAAGATGATGGCCGAAGCCCTTGACTAAAGGTCTAAATGAATAAGAAAGGTCAATGCGGTTTACGTGTCAGCTCCAGTGCCTGCACCACCCCCACAGTAATGAAAGCCACAAAGCCTTGTCCACCGCTCGCTGCGTACAGTTCACGTTTTGCTAGCGAGGCTCAAAGGTCAAACCCAATGCCATTTGCATATCAGGAATTGCAAACAGGCCGGCGTGACCTTAGCTGTGCAACATCAAACAAACAGGGTTGTTGTTTTTGTTGTGTTGTTTTTTTTTTTTTTATCTGACTCTTGCAGCTCCCCCCACTCTGGCGCTGAAGGGGTTAACCAGCCTCTGTGGGTCGAGGAGTCTGAGCTGCACAGATTTAATCAATAATTTCTATCAGCCCCTGGCCCAAGAAATCAGCAGGGGGGTGGGCTGGGGCTGGGTGGGGGTGGGGGGTGGAGGGGGTGTGGAGGGAGAGGACAGGGAGGGGAGTGGTGGTGGTTGTGAGGGGGGGGGGGGGGGGGGGGGGGGGCTGAGACGCCAGGGGGTAGGGAAAGGGCTTTCGATCACGTTTCAGCAACACGAGACAGGGGCATACATCATGATTAGGGGCTGTTCCCACGATCATAAGAAGCCTATAGGGGAATATTTATGTCTCCAAGAGTAGCCCCGGTGCTGGGGATTTATAGCATGGTAATTGTGAGCCTTTTACACATGATTACAGCATAAGGAAGCATTTACTTAATGGTCGGCGTTATGATCGTCAGTAAGGGAGAGAGCTGAGGATAGGATGGCGGCGAGGAGGAGGAGAGCGGCAGGACACGGCAGCTCCTCCAACGAGCCATAAATCCACGCTACAAGCGAGCTAGCCAGCACTATCATGTCATTCCTTTCATTACTACATGAGCTCAGAGTGCACCACTGTATATACATTCCATAGCTGCAGCTCACATCCCAACACCCCCAACCCTGAAATATTGACCGTGGTGATGGTATAACTCATATGAAGAATGCAGCACAAATACTATATATATGTGTATATATATATATATATATATATATATATATATATATATATATATATATATATATATAATTTCACTTGTGGTGATATTGACATGTTGCTGACATCTCGGCCTGTTCAGATTTTAATGAGACGTGGTTCGATAACTCTCAGAAATGCAAACGAGCTCTGGATGCCTAAAAGCTAACAGGCCCCTGTAATCTCAAGTTGACAAGAGTGCATCCCCGAGTCAAAACACTTCCTTCAGATAATGATTTTAGAGGAGAATGTTCACAGGGAATTCATGGGGAGATTTATTCATGTCCAGTTGAGTACTTAAGTTTCAGAAACTCAGCTGGATGTTAGAGCAATCAAAGCCAGACGGTGCGAAGTACACACACACACACACACACACACACACACACACACACACACACACACACACACACACACACACACACACACACACACACACACCCTTTAGACCTGCGTCTAATTCTGCTGTTGTGATTGCACTCTGTGAAAAAAAAGATGGCGGTGAGGTCACACTTTTTCCTAAAACGCTCTGCTAATGAGAGAAATTTGCCACTGTGCGTTTGAAGAGTGAAAAGACAGTCATACAGTTAACATCAGCAGCACCCCTCAGTATGTGAGATGTTTCTCAATGGGAAACTGTGAGCCAATCAATTGGACGCGTCAGTGCTGTTGTGAGAGCAAAAGGCAGCATCTGTGTTTTATATAATGTATGTTTGCAGCGTGAGTTGGGTTGTGTTTCTCCGTGTGTTAGGGTTTGAAATATTGGATCTCAAGGTTATTGCGAGCTGAAATCTCCATATAATCACATATTTTTTTTGTCAATAATAGAACTCCATACATATTTCTCTGTGTTTTCTTAATATAAGTTAAAAAAAAATCTGCCTGTGCAGCAGGATTATTTCAACCAGCTTCAACACGAATACAGCTTATTCCTCTCTTGCTTGAAAAATGGTGTGTGTTAAATCTCGAAAAGAAAGAAAGAGTTTCTCTTTTCTTGCAATAAAAATGACACGTTTGTTACACTGAGGGCTGTTTTGGTTGGCTAAATGCTCAAAAAGCCCAAAGAGCATGTGTAACCCCAGCATCTTATCTTTCTGAGATCGAGAAAGCTTCTGACGCAACATGCCAAATAACATGCATATCTAATATCATACCTATTAGAAGAATTCATATTTTATACCCCCCCTGAAAAAAAACCCACTGTCTATATAGGCACTAATCCATCTGTCCTTGCTCATTTGTGTGTGTGTATTTGTGTCTTTGTGTTTTTTGTGCACGTACACCAGTGTGCTTACACTTAGAAATGCATTTGATACCATCAGCAAAATAGTCGCCCAGCAACCGCACAGTGCTGATTGAAACCTCTTAAAAGTGTGCATTTAGGTAATTGCACGACTCTCCCAAATATGTTTTAGCCCACTTAAGGCTTCTAAATGCCCTGGGCAATGCCGACTCTGCTTGTTTCACTCACCCCTGACGTAACCTGCCTTTAATAGAAAATAAATTAGTTCCCCCTAAAGTGATTATTACTCACTCACTGCCGCCACATGTAAATGACTTTTATGAGAAACTAATGATGTTGAAGTGTCCACTAAGGGAAAGGAAAGAGTGGAAGTGGAGGGAGATGGTTAGAGAAAAAGAGCGGGATGGAGGGTGGGAGGGAAGGGAGGAGAAGTTGGCTCGGTACACAAAGGCAGAGGTTGGTGTTGTGTTTCCTGTAAATACAGAATTACAGCGTGTTAGAGGTGAAAGGTTCAGCGATGGATATGCAGAGGAACATGCAGCCTGAATTCAAAATGCTCGTCTGATTCTCAAAATGGATCTGAGCTCAGCCCACACGCATCAGGCTATTTTTCTCTCTCACTAAACAAAACTGTTCTTTGCACTCTTTTTTTTCCCTTCAAAATAAATTTCAGACTTTTTCGCGAGAAAATATCGATTATATAATTGGGCGGGCTGCCGCAGCTAGAGTGGTGTTTAACCCAGACCCCGGGATTTTATTTTGTGGTTGTTGTACGCAAGACTTAGATTAAAAAAAGAATCACCAGAAGACTTAACTGTTACTGTAGATTGGATTTGGATAACTTTGATACTGGACAAATGCTGCTAAAGCTTTTTATCTTCTGAGGACTAAAGATGCAGAAATATACGGATGTTAAATAAGGGAGAGTCTAAGAGGGACAAAACGTGACATTTGATGTGATGAAAGGTTATATTTCAAATTTTTAAGGGGAGAAATTTGATATACATCTGTTTTTGTGTTTGAATTCAATTTTTGTTTGGAAGATATTGCCATTATCAGTGCAACACCAGATTTAGTTTGTCTCCAGGCCATATCTATGTAAAAAATTAGACCATTTTCCAAAATGTAATTAAAGGGAATAATGAAAAACATCATGGAAGACTTCAGGACTTTGGTCTGGATGTAGTTATATGTTTTTTTCTCCCTAGCAGCTTAGAGCAGCTCACTGGTAATAAGATGTGATAGGTTGAACATCTTGATTCCTTTACTGCACAGTGAAACAAGTTGCTGATTCATCTCTTTTAACTAATCAAAGTTGCTTAGCTAATCTGTTTTCTTTCAACAAATCCACTTTCCCACAGCTTAATCCATTTGTCCTAGTTAGCCAGCCAGTCTGTTAGCTAACCTGCTTCCCCTTTCCTTTTTTTAATTTATCTTTTATCCATCTGCCTGCAGCCTGCAAGCGTAAGGAACAGGAGCAGAACAAGCTGGAGCGCAACCAGGGCCCGAAGCGCACCAGGCTGGTGTTCACAGACCTGCAGCGGCGTACGCTTCTGGCCATCTTCAGGGAGAACCACCGCCCAACCAAAGAGCTCCAGGTCACCATTGCCCAGCAGCTGGGCCTGGAGCTCTCAACTGTCAGCAATTTCTTCATGAATGCCCGCCGACGCAACCTCAACAAGTGGGCAGACGAGGGCCGTCCTTCTTCCACCGGTTCCTCGGGCTCCAGCATTTCCTCCTCCGCAGTGTCCTGCAGCACGGCGTGATGCTAGACCATCGCGGAGGTGCGGTGAGGAGGGCGCTGAGGGAGCAAGGGGGCACATAGACTGGTCTAGGCAGAGATCAGCCGTAATAAATGTCCTCCTCGTTATCAGAAGGAGAGATGGAGCCAGCTATTATAGATGAGTTTATGAAGATGAAGCATTTTTCCCAAACCAAAGTTAATTGCTCCCTTGAAAAGGAAGGGGCAATGCTTAGTGATATGATTGCAAGATGTGAGGTCTTGCCTGTATAGTCAAGGGTGCAAAGATGATTTGACTCAAAGAAGAGTCACACCCTTACATAGACACCATCTCATTGCATTATTTTGATTATGTAGATTAGAGATAATGAGGGTATTGCAAATCAGGAGTAAGCATATTTTGGTGTACCTTCAAATCTTTTCTCATCTCTCCAAACGTGAAGAATCAAGAGGTGTCGTTTGCTCACATCTGGAGAGCTTCATTGTGTAACTTCCTAATCAAGTGATCGCCATCATCCGAAGACATTAATCCTTCCCCGATGTTATTGTAGTCCCTTTATTCCTCCAGAATCAAGGTGAAAGAGGAAGAAGAGGCATTTTTTTTAAGTCCTCTTTTTTTTTTCTTGGAGAACTGAATGCCCTTTTCTTAGCATGTGTTTCCATGGTAATGGTTCCCAGGACTGTATGGCGTTGTTCCAAGCTTGGAGCCTGGAATAATCAGGAGGGTTCTGTAGCGCCTGTGACTCCCAATTGTCAATCATTTCCCATCAACAGGAGCCTCTTCTGTATTGTGTCAAGACGGTCCCACCTCGAATGAATCAGAGTTTTCAAGGGGGAATCGCGGCACATCTCACCGTATGCCAGGACAGAATCGATAAACACAAGTAGGACACAGAAACAGACTTGTTGGTGCAACCGTCTAGCTTTAAGACTCTCACTGAGCTTCCAAATTAAAGCTCCACAGCCATTTTTTTGGACTCCAAATCAAAAAGAAAAAAACCAAAACACACACACAAAAAAAACGAAAACAAAAACAATTTGAACACAAAGGCTCTCTGGAGAAGAGGTACACCTGACACAATGTATAGTGACATTGTAGTATTTTTTCCACTCATTTCCAAACAACTGTATACTCCTCCATTACAAAATCTTTTTTTTACAGATGTCTAGAAAATGGAGGAATGTGATTCTTTCCAATGTTTTTGTACAGATTTCAAGCACATCGCTCTATTTATAGTGACACGTTGGAAGTGTGGGGCAGTTTGTTTCAGCCCTGCTGACGTACAAGGTCATTTTTTTGGTCCACAAAGGAATGGCTTTAACCATGCCTCCTTATAGCCAATAGATGAATCAAACCAAGAACTTTTCAAATGCAATTAATGATCTGATCAACATATTTATTACTGCATTTGTGTATTTATTGGTTTCCCTTTTTCTTTCCTTTATTTATTTGGTTATTTATTTATTTATGCTATCTATATACTGTAAGTATTTATTTAACAATGCTCTGTATGTCTGTGTGAAACTGAAAACTTTTTGTGATGGGCACTTTTAGCTGTAGAATCCCATCGTAATACCAAAGATTAACATTGCCTCCCTGAATGTACGGCCTGAATCCCTAAACCCAGTACCCGATCCACCCGGATCCAGCCCGACCCACCCAGTGATGTTAAGTATCTCTCTATCTTTAAGGCCTGGCCCTTTTTGTTTTCTTTGTTTTGTTGTAGAATTATGGGGAATTCTTTACTCTTGCAAATGTCTCTGCTGTCAGCTCTTAACGCCAAGGCCAAAGCTTGTTTGAATGTTGTGATAATATTTATAATTAATAATACTACCAATAATGACAATAACAATAATAACAAAGATGATGTGGCATCCCATAGGCTCACAAGTTGCTTGTAAAGTTGTGTTCAGACCAATGCCATCTGGCAGAGTGCGTAATGTGTCTGGGGACCCACTTAAAGCACTGTCTAATGTTGCGTAAGTCCTTCGGGGTCACGCGCAAACATGCGTACTGTGCATCTGCCTGGGGAAATGCATGGTTATGACCCCCCACCCCGCCCAATCTCCCTCACCTAACCCCTTCCCCAGTGCAGTGCAGACACTACTGTCTATGTCCTTCTCAGTGTGATCTCACCGTCCACCACACGCAAAGGCTTCTGCTAGTTGTCTCAGTTCCAAGACGTTTAGTAGGGTTCACTCCTGACTCCTCCCGTGTTTTCCTCAACTTGAATTGAGATACTGGAGTTTTTTTCTGGGTTTGTTTGCTGTCCAATGTGATTCTTAAAGGGTGTTCCTCATCTTCCGGGGAATTGGATTTATGTACCCGTGGTTTTTAAGGTCTTTTGAAGGTTTTTCCCATTCTCGTTTTCTGGGAATCTTTAATTTCTTTTGTAAGATTCTTTAGTTTTATGACCTATGCCCTCTGCCATCCAAAGTTCAGTGTTTGAGAAGTCTTAGATTTTGTTGTAAGGCTTGTGGGGCTTGTCCCTGACCCTGTAAGAGCTTCATGGATCTTTCCAAATCATTTGGAGTTTTGGCATTTGTTCTAGGTCCTCCTTCCTTACCTGGATTTTCCATTCTGAGTAGTGGGTGCTGAAATCAGGAGAAGTCACCTAAGATTTAATTTTCTCACTCTCGACTAAATGCTGCCCAAGTGTGGCAAAGCTAGATTTGCCGTTTTCAACACTGACTCTTTCCCTGTCTCATTTTCTCTCCCTTTCTCTGTCTTTAACGTTGTAAGAGGCGGATTGCCGGGGCCCCCTTCACAGCGTGCACTTGAAAGACGGGTGGTCATGAAAGAGGCCATCGACTTTTTCGTGGACTTCAAAGGGGAGGCTTTTTTCATCCCGTCTCCTCTCTGGGTATCTGGTCTGGGGTCTGCTCTTGGCCAGACCTGTGGGCTTTAGGGGGCATTCAAAAAGGGGTGGGGGGAGATCAGAGAGGAGGCTGAATCGTCCAGAATGAGGATGGTGGTAGCAGTGTGTGCGGAGAAGTAGGAGGGGGGGTTGTTTGAGGAACAGGAGGTGTTGGAGTAGTGGGGCATAGAGCTGAATTAAACTTTAATGAGCAACAATTGTAAGCATGCTGAGAGCTACGGGGGGTGGCAGTGGGGTTGTGTGGCTGTGTCTGTACAGCGGTGAAAAAATTAAAAATAAAAGAGCTTGAAGGCTCTTCTGCTGATCTCTGCCCACTGCTGTCATTGTATCAAAGCTGAGGTGACACCTTTCAGGTTTTTCTTTGTCTCTCTGACTGCGAGTCTAAAATGGAGACAGTGCTTTTTGTATTGAGCCACCCTCTGCTCCGTGTCAAGCAGGGAAGCTCTTCCCTTTCTGTACAGAGGGTAGGCGGGAGGGAGGAGTGAATCCAGTTGGCTGCTGCAGGTGATCCGCATTGCCATTTTAGCCTGCGGCACCCCCTAGTGACTTTTCTAGAAACTTGACCCTGAGACAAGCCTGGCAGCCGAGGCCATTGCAGAGCAATTCTTAGGAGCGCGTTAATAATGAAATAGCAGAACTGAAAGCTGACATATACTTTCAGAATAAAAAATTTAAAAAGACCAAAAAAGTACTGTTTTTGATAACGTTTGAACGAAAAAACAACCAAAGATCAATGAGTAACTGCTGAATCATTATGTAATGTAGGTAGTTTTAGCAGTTCCTCATCAGAGCTACCGTAGCACTCAGAGGATTCAAAAAAGCACCAGTGGGGTTCCGTGTGCTGGTTATTTATGTTGCATAAATCAGTATTATGTTGAGCTGGAACTGAGAAACTGACATGAAGCAGTGTCTTCAGATGAAAGTCTTTTGACCCCAGTGTCTCCCCCTCTGTCCCTGTCTTCTCCCGTGTGCGTACATGAAGACTTTACCCATCTACCTCAACTGTGTGAGATGTTGTGTGGCAAAAATGTTCCTTAACCAAAGAATCCATTCTGTCAGGGTGTCTGTCTATCTATCTATCTATCTTGTCTGTTCATCCGTCTCTTCTTCTTCATGCCTTTTACTTCTTCAAACCAAATGTGCTGGAATCAATCTGTGAAGGGGCTGAAGGAACCCCCTGTCCAGCCAAAGCTCAAGTCGAGTATGCTAGTGTCCCATTGATCCATGTTCTGTATATAAATAAAATCATTCTCAAGACCAAAAAAGAAGGAGGTGACAATCCAAGCAAGGAGGATCTTGCTGTAATCAACGTTGCCTGTTCCTTGTTTTCCAAAAGCTAGAATTATGCGAATTGCTGTAATAGAAAAAAAAAACCCCAAATCAAGCACTCATCCTAACATAAAAAAAAGATCAGAGGAGACAGAAGCTATTTTTCCACATTTGTAAGCCACCCCTCCCACCTGTTTTTTTTTCAAAATGTTTAGTGTAGTTGAAATACTGTTCAATCCCACTGTTGTAAGTAGGAATTAATAAGATCCATACAAAAAGCTTTAAACGGGAAAGAGCTGAGGGAAATATCTGACTGAGTCTGACTTTCCCCAGCTTGGACTCGACCCACCATGCTTTATTGTGCCATTCTTGTCCATGTGTTAGACTTACTAATGAATGTGGCTAACCAACCAAAGGCTTTAAAAAAAGATATACAAAACTTTAAACGTCAATCATGGTGGGACATTTTGTATCAACAACTAAAGAAAATCCCTTTGAATACCTCATGTGAAAATTGTTTGTTGTGATGTTGCACTAAAAAAAATAAAAATGACTCATTTGTAACCCAACACTGCAGTCTGTTGACTTTATTCTGACCTTGTTCAAGATGTTAGCAGGAAAGATATGTGGGTTTTAAAGGCCAACACCAATAGCTGCTCTGAAATCTGATTTATTTTTTATTTTGTCCAAAAACAAGAAAACACACTTACGAAACCAACTCTTCTTTTTAAACGTCCTTTTTGTTTAACGAAAATGCTGTATAACATGCACATTTTAGTACTCAACCAGTTAAAACCCTCTACATCCCAGGCATGTTTACATAAATACATATCCCCCTTTTGTCAGGTCTGTGATGGCAGACTGTGTGGGGAGTGTGGACCCAATTGCAGAGTAAGGAGGACTGCAGTCAAAAATGAAAGTGAGCTTTTTATTTTTGACTGCACAAAATACAACCAAAGCAAAAGGGAGACTAAGATTAAATCAACAAAAACTAAACACAAGGTACCTGGAACAAGAAAACCTGAGACTTGAAACATGACGGATGATGAACATGACGAGGATCTGACGAGGGACAAAGGGACAAACTCACACAATAAAGATACACAAAGGCAAAAGAGAGGGAACGAAACAGAGCTAACTAAAAGTAATTAAGAACCAGAAATCTAAATGATTAAACCAGGAAACTAAGTAATACCAGAAAAGGGCTAAGAAACATAAACCGCTACCATCGTAAGAAAACAAGGCCAAAAGTCCAAAGACATAAACGCAGTAACAGACACAGCACCATGACACCCTTAAAGTTAAATATTATAATTCCGTGTTCATTATTTTGTGAATAAGGAACCAGATTTTTGGAAAATGTTTTATTTTTACATTGAGTCTGATTACATAATATAAGTGTCAACAACAAAGCAGCAGTACATGTTGTGTTGTGAATTTAATCTTAATCTCACTCATGTCATAAAATATACAGTAGTCCAGCGCTAAACATCCAGTACATTCACAACTTTTTACCACAGATATAGAAAGATTTTTAATTAAACCTTGTAACCTTGAACAAATGTCTATACTTCTGGTAACCCCCTGATTTAGTAGTTAATGCTAACCAAAGTAAACATTGGGGGATAAATATTTTTCTTTAACTTGTGAAAAATCAAATCTTTTAAAGCAATTGCTGAACCTTACCTTTCAAGGAGAAAAGTAGTTTGAACTTTGATAAGCGGGTATACCAAAAATGTGTGTACTCACACACAGAGATACACACATTAGCATTTCCACAATGTCACACGCCAAATAAAGTCAGTGATAATGATTCCTCCTCAAGATATAATTTTTCAAGAGAAGCACCAAAAAGTGTTAGTTTGAAGCTGTAGTTTTTGAAGACTTAATAAAAAAAAGTCATAAATGATATATTCATTTATATTCATTTTGCAAGAGATTCATTTCAGTTCCCTCTGCAGTTACATGACGGGGTAGCAGGCATCCAGAGCAATGCCACACTGATCATTCTGGTTGCGTGCCATCCGGATGTATCCCTGATCTCCGAAGGAAGTTCCCCAGCTGGAGAGTACAAAATAATGAATTATCAGATAAATGTAATTAAATGTTTTAAAACTTCACATTTTGTTATTGATGTATTAAATCATTCTTATCTTGTTTTTTTGACGTTTTTATTAAAAAAGAAAACAAAAGAAGATAAAACCAGGTCCAGTGGATGATTAAATGCTTGTTCATATGAATTCTAAAAATGAAATGACTTCAGCAGCTGGTACATTTGTTTTTTCATCTTTGAATAAACATTAACAAAACTGTCTTTCTTCCTACTTTTACATCTAACTCAGTATAGTTTATGTTTAAGTATTAACAAAGGACAGGGATGTCATATGAATGGATGTGTCCATTAGTCGAACCTCAGATACAGGAGGAACAATGCATTTTTTTGTCCTGGTCGTGGAACACTTGACCAGCTCTTGGTCTGCAAAGTCCAATAAGTTGGACTTGTTCCTGGTGGGTGGTGGGCTTTGCCAGGGCAGCCCTTAGTCACCTATTCTGTTCATAATTTTTATGGACAGAATTCCTAGGCGTACCCAAGTGGCAGAGGGCTTTCACTTGGGTGGTCTCAGAATGTCATCTCTGCTTTTCGCAGATGATGTGGTTCTGTTGGCTTCATCGGGTGATGGCCTCCAGCTCGCCTTGGAATGGTTCGCAGCTGAGTGTGAAGCTTTGGGAATGAGAATCAGCACCTCCAAATCTGAGGCAATGGTCCTCAGCCAGGAAAGGGGTGGAGTGCCCACTCCGGGTCAGGGACAAGTTCTTGCCCCAAGTGGAGGAGTTCAAGTACTTGTTCACGACTGATGGGAAAAGGGAGTGGGAGATCGACAGATGGATTGGTGCTGCGGCTGAGTGATGCGGACGCTGTATCGGTCTGTTGTGGTAAAGAGAGAGCTGAGTGTAAAAGCAAAGCTCTCAATTTGCTGGTCAGTCTACGTCCCTACCCTCACCTATGGTCACTAGATGTGGGCAGTGACCGAAAGAACGAGATAAAAGAGGCAGAAATGGGCTTCCTCCGAAGGGTGGCTAGCCTCCCTCTTATAGGATGAGCCGCTGCTCCTCCACAACAAAAGGAGCCAGTCGAGGTGGTTCGGGCATCTGACAAGGACGCTACCTGGGTGCCCCCCTGGGTGAGGTGTTCGGGGCATGTCCCACTGGGAGGAGGCCCTGGGGCAGACCCAGGACACTCTGGAGAGATTATATCTCTCGGCTGGCCTGGGAAAACCTTGGTATGCACGTAACAACACACTCATAGATAACCATGTTGCTGAAAACCTTGGTATTCCCAGGCCAGGTCAGTTTTTGCGTGTTGATGATATGTACTTTTTTAAAAAGCCTGACTTCTCTCTTTCACTTCTTATTTGTCTTCTAGAGTCCTCCAGTATGCACCACATTAGTGAACAGATGGTGGAAGACAATAGAGGCCCTGTCCATGAAATCACTTTGTATATAAAAGCCAGATTCAAGAGAAATCAGTGAAAATGTCTCACCTGTTCTTTATGAGCCAGTAGTCTTGTCCATTCAGAGTGCCGTAGCCCACAGCTAACACAGCGTGATTCACATTCTGAGTGCATGATGGGTCATTATACACTCCTGAAATTATAAGAAGAAATGATCAATCTGATTAAAATTTTCTAAGCAGCCATAAATAATAATTTCCAGGAAAACTGAACTCAAATTTGTCTTCTAAAAAACAAAAAAAAAAACCTCCTTCATCCTCCAAACATTTTAAAACTGTTTTTCCATTTACTTTGCATCTGATGAGGTGTATCTTACCACTCCTATATAAAATAAACGTGGGCCGCCTAGCATCAATTCCCACTGAAATGGGTCCAATGGTAGCAAGACCCTGCTTCAGAGCGTTCTCGTCCCCTTCAGGCAGACACTGGTAACTGGAGCAGTTGGCAGCACGGGTTGCTGGGTTGTAGTGGCACTGATCATCCTGAAGTTAAAGAAAAAAATGTTAAAGGATCTGATGCAGTCAGGAAAGAACTTCATACACATTAAAAAAAATCTAAAAATATTCTTGTTTTACAACATACAGGGCTGCCCTAAGGCAGAATTGGAGAATTGGGAGGGGCACCAACAAATTGAAAATATATTCATTAACTAGGTTTTTGAACTCAGTTAAAATCACTCCTTTAGTCTTGTAGGCTCTCCATTGATTGGACTGCATCTCACTTCTCAAAGGAATAAGTCAGTGGTGTCATAATTTGCACTTCAGGACAAAAATAAACCTAAAGACTGTTGCAAACTACATAGATATTGTCATAATTTCCATGCTTGATTTTTTTGGTAAGGATAGTCACTGAGTATTTCACATTACAAAGTTCTTGTTTTGTTTTTGTTTTTTCGTTTTTTTTTTTTTATTTTCTTTTGGCTAAATTAAAAACATTGCCACCCCCGCGAGGCTGGAACAGTCTGTTGAATCGTCTCAGAACTGGCCTCCTCCACACAAACAACAGCGAACTACATAAAGCCTGGAGGACAAACATGTTGTCCGCTCCGATTAATTTATTGTTGCTCCAAAGAGACGTTAACAGCTGACCACAGACAAGTGTGAGTGTTGCTGTCTACAGCCTGAAGGATCGGACTCAACTTCTTGCTGGTGTTTATACACCCACCTAGGTGTCTCATACAGGGTTTTGTAAAGCTTGTGTTAGAGTCCTATGTTTAAATTTTTGTAAAAGTTTTGTAAAAGTTGGCTTGTTGGAACAGAATATACTGATTTCAAATTATTTAAACTCTGTTATTAATTGAATATAATATAAAGACGGTATAAACTAGGATTATATTAGGATTTTATTAAAAACATAACATTTCTTAATTAAAAGTTACAAATTGTTTTTATTTCTACACACATTTTAAACTAAGACATGTTTTTCTTTATATAATCATAATATAATCCTAGTTTATGTTTATCTTTATGAGCAAAAATAACTTTGCTACTGTCTACTCCATTTTTGTTGTAAATAATGAATTTTGATATTTGACCTTCTGTTAACGAAGAAGGAGATACACTTTATTAATCCCATTGGAAATTAGTCCACTGCATTTAATCATTCACTCAGTGAAGCAACCACCAATACAGTGTCCGGGGAGCGGTGTGTAGAGATGCTGAGGAAAGTACCTTTCTTAGGGGTACTTGCTTCTCATATGTTTAATATTTGTATTAATTATATTTGTCCCTACTAACCTGGAGATGGCTGATTAATGAAAGGAGGGTGACAGGGATTGTGATGAATTACTATTTTAACTGAGATTTTGTTTTTGCCTTGGAATTATCACTTAAATAAGTGCTGAATGTTCTTTTAGCACAGAAGTGTGCACATGAGGTCACACATGCATGTATGTTTACTTACATGTCCTGTATATGGGTATGAAGCATCAGAGTCAATTCCGTGGTTGTCGATGACATATTGGAAAGCTCGGTCTATGTAGCCTCCGTTGCAGCCTTCGTTACCATATTTGCCAGAACAATCCACCAGGTTTTGGGGACTGAGATCCACCAGCTTTCCTGTTGTCTTGGCTAACTGACCTTCCAGGGCCCCTGCAACACTGAAGGCCCAGCAAGCTCCACAAGCACCCTGAATAAAAAAATAAATAAAATGTCATGCTCATATTCTTAAGTCTTCCTCTAAATGTCCACTTTAAGAGCATAGAAGCACTTTTTATAACTCCAATTCCAAAAATATTGGACCGCTGTGTAAAATGTAAATACAAACAGAATGCAATGATTTTCAAATCCAATATTTCATTTATAGTAGAACATAAAAACTATTTCATACTATTTCATGTCAGATATTAGCTCATTCTACATTTCATGTTAGCAAACGTTGTCTCAAAAAATTTAGGCCACTGACAACCAAAGGCTGGGAAGGCTACAAAGAAACAGCTGGAAGAATACTTTTCAAATAATAAGGTTACTGGCAACAGGTCAGTAACATGATTGGGCATTAAAAACATCTTAGAGAGGCAGAGTTTGTCAGAAGTAAAGACTGTCAGGGGTTCACCAATTTTTTTCACCAAAAACTGCTTATATGAACTGTGAAATATTTTTAGAAGAATGTTCCTCAACATAAAATTGTAAAGACTTTGAACATCTCAATATCCTGTTTTCTAACATACATGATTTATTTTATAATCTTATCATATCATATAAAAAATGCAAAAATATAAATAAATAAATATGCACTGCTTTAAAACAGTGATGATTGCTATGTTCTAGTGTGAATACAGTACAGGTTTATGAGATTTGCAAATTATTGCGTTCTGTTTTTGTTTTTTTTTCAACAGTGTTACACCTTTTTTGGGATGTAAAACTATGAAAAAACATAAAAAAAATAACAAACAAAAAAACCCCAGAGAACTTTCAGGGTTCAGTAAACGAGAGGCAGTCATCTTCTTCGTAGTAGTAAAAGTGGATATGGTGAAATTCTTCTCGTGCAAACATGAACTGATTCTTCTCAGCAGCACTAATACACAAACCCTGATATAAATGACCTCTTTTTTTTTTACCTGCATCTTGACACTGGTGACATAACCCTTCTCTCTCCAGTCCACAGTGTCTGGTATGCCAGAACCTGATGCCCCTGCAAAGGGAGATGGCGCCCTCTGGATGCCAGTGGGAGGTTTGAGAGTTGCAAAAGACTGCAGGATCTCTTCTTCTGTCTATGAGGAAGAACACAAATTATGGAATGAGACACAAATATCTGTTACAATCAGCCTTTTCTGTCTGAATGCGGAAATTCCAGTTCATTTAATGGATGTAGGATTATTTTGACAGTTTTTTGATGTCGCTTTCAATTAAATAATAAAAAACACTTGACATTTTTAATTCATGAAAATGCTATATTATTATTTAAGTTTTTGTTGATTTTTGCTACAATCATTTTATATGTTCCCAAAGACTGGGAACATTTTAAAATATTTTTTTCCCTCAAATGAATTATTTGTTGATTGCGGATAACCTCTCCAGGACAATAAGAGCCTTTTTAATATTGATTGAATGGAGAGAGCAGTCAAAAAAGAGAACAGTTTCAGTTTGCTGCTCCTGCTGTTGCATGAGATCATATGTAAACAAATAACTACCATTTCAGATTTTCATGAGCACATATTAAAAAAATGCCCTGATAACACTCTTGACAGTATGCAAAATAAAACCAATGTGTTAAAAAAGGTAAACATGTTTCACTGTCCACTTTATATACAGTAATCTGTGTCTGTCCTTTTCAAATCTGATTCCTCTCAGGAATCACGTTTGTTTCTTTTGGTATAGATGAAGTCAATAAATAAACAGAATGGACTCAGTTCTGTCTGAATGCTCAAAAACATTCTCCAACAAAGACTAAGGTGAAGCAGGTCACTGACCAGACAACGGTTGAGATTCCAGTATGCAGTCTGAGTGCTTTGGTTATTCATTAAGTTAGCTCAGGAATATACTGTAGGGTCTTGACTGGAGAATAGATCCTAGTCAGCCTGATGATTATTTGAGCTAAGAGGAGAAATCACCTCATTACTCCAGTCAAGTCTCAAAGGCCAGAACCAAAACTCTGCAGCTAATCAGGAAAGAAAGGTTAGAAGAGCCAAAGGGTTAAAGGTAAAGCTTGGTGCTTTACCAGTTAATGTTGCTAATTTACATTCTGCAGAAAGTCAAAGCAAAGGTACCATAATTTATTTTTTGAATATTTGATAGTTTTTTTTAAACTCAGTTTAAGTGTTACCACAGCATATTGAAATGTTATGAATGCTAACTGAATAAATTAAGAGACCTGAGATAAAATTAGCAATGTGAAACTATACATGTGTGCTCCAACATATGTTTAATATTAGCCTGCTTGACTTGTATTTGTTTTTGTTAGAGGTATCTAGCCTGCATTAATTGATAAAGCACCCAAAAGACACTAAATACAAAATATGAAGACACTGAAACATGAAAACTGACACGGAACATAAAGACAGAGAAAGGGGAACTCAGAAAACAAAAATAGGGAAACCAGAAACATGAAGTGCCAGTAATCTGTTATCTATTCATAGCTACTCTTTAAGACAGATCAGCTTTAATTCTGTTGACCTTTTCAACATCATTAATACAATCACCATTAATGAATAAAAAATATCATAAGTCAAAAGCATTAATGAAGCAAGAGAGTGTCTCACCAGGTCTCCCATGTGATTCATGCCCAGTTCATAGGTGTGAAGTCCCATTGAGGCCTCCAGGTTGTGCACGGTAATCATCTTCAGGTTATTCTCCCACAGCTTGCGGCGGTGAGCATCCTCCACCTCACATAAAGAAAGAGCAGATGAGGTGAAAATGCCGTATAAGTTAATTATAAGCCTTGTGCAGAGTTTGTACATATATAACACAAAAAAATATTTATTACTACTTTTTGTCACATACATCTTTTTTGTAGCTCTTCCCATGTGTCTTCTTCCACAGCTCCCAGTGTGCGTCCAGTGTGGATTCAAACATGGCTGCTGCCCCGGCACACAGGGAGATGAGCAGCAACAGCAGGCCTGCAAACACACAAACATAGACGATGACACGAGAAGACAGGATGTCACCTGACCTTTGATGAGACTGATGCTCACTAACACACTGAGAAAACAACCTGCCTGGCAGAAAGTTCTGGTTTCCAGTCAGAAACAGACCTTAGTTTCATAAAAACCACACATAGAGACTCTGGCACGACACAGGCCAAAATATTTTCAGTGCTGTTTTACATACTAACAAAAAGAAAACAACAAAAAGATGGAGATAGGCGTTTAGTAACTCTAAAGGGTCAAAAGAGGCCACAATTATTTTTCTAGATACATCCATGGTTATTTTTCCCAAATGAAAAGGCATTTTTTTCCACAATTTTACTGTCTCTAATTCTCAGAATGGGGACAAAACACACTTGTAAATATTGGTTTACGTCACTTGTTATCAGATTGCTGGCAATAAATCTAAACCAAACTGATCTAGGTCACCTCTGCGTCTCAGAAACAGGGCATAAACATATCAGCATGTACTAGAATCAACAAAAAGGTCTCAAAATACAAAAAGGGAGAGTGTTTGGAAAGTTTTCTTACAATGACTAAGATGAAATATACAAAACTGTAGACATTAAAGTGATTCCACTGAAAACTGCTGTTTGAACTCAGAGTTCAAGCATGTTACCAGGCTGTAATTGGTGCTGATGTTGTCTTCAGGGGTTTTATACCAAGGTGGCTCATTGGCCTCATCTACATAGCAAATAGTGATGTGTCATTCGCGAACGAAATTGCTCTTTGAGCCGACTCTTTGAAGTGAACGAGGCAAGGCGTGTTTTTCTTTTCTTTCTCTCACCCTTTCTCTCGCACTGTTTTTCCGCTTCACTCCGCATGCGAGCCTTGTGCTTGCGCTGAGCAGAGGGGGGAGGGGCGGTAGTTAAACTCGCAGTAGCACAGGAACAGAGCGGGAGGGCAAGAGAGCCAAGGACAACAACGTCACATCAGAAAGGTACAGTGATGGGAATAACGGCGCTACAAGTAACGGCGTTACTTTTTTCAGTAACGAGTAATCTAACTAATTACTGTTCCTATCGTTACAACGCCGTTACAGTTACTAACGAGAAAATGCGGTCTGTTACTATTTTTCAACAAACAGACGGTTGAAGCTGTGTTCAGCTTAGCATCTTATATCAGTTGCACGGAAGCAGCTGTAAGTAATCTGGGCGATACAGCTTTAAGCAGCTGCGCGCGCTCCCGCGGACGGTAATCATGATCACTGTCTAGCACAACACCTGGAGCTAAGGGGGCAAAACAATGGCATGCTGCTGTTTGACTGAGGAAGAATAAAGTAGTCGTGGTAAGCCAATCACACGGCCACTTAAAGACAAAGCAACAAGGTGATATATACCAGTTTTTAAATTGTGTTGATAGGCCATGTAAAACCAGAGTCATGATAAACAATATATACGTGTGTTTTTTCCTCAATAGTTTCATCACGTTTACTGTCTAAGGACAGCGCTAGCAAGCATGCTCTGCTTATGAGCAAAAAATAAAAAAACAAAACAAAAAATAGGGGAAGTTTTAGGAGTGACGCGGAGAGAGAGAGATAGATAGAGAGAGAGAGAGAGAGAGAGAGAGAGAGAGAGAGGGAGTTTTGAGATGTGAGAGATTAGTGACGTTTAGCGTGTTTGGGGTGTGTAGTTAATGTGTTGTCTGGTGTAGTTAGTGTGTAGTGTTGTGGATAGTTTTGTGTTGTGTGTCAGAACAATGAGGCGACTGTTTTTTTTTTTGGAATGGCACAAATAATTTGTGTGGCATCTTATTGAATGCAGAACAGCTGATTGTTCTGTAAATAGTTTGAAATGGTTATTTAAAAAAATCAATGTAAAAGGTAAATGGATGCAAATAACTTTGTTGTTTGCAAAACTTGTGCATAGGATTTTAAAATTGACAATTTATATTTCCATTTAAAGTTATGAAATATGATTCATTAAACATGTTTGCGATTGTTAAAAAATATAACTTTTTCTTCTCTGATTTTATGTTCTTTGTCTGATTTTAGATCAATTGTGTTAATACAGTATGTCAAAATGAAAACATAACTGTAAATTCAGACACATGAGGTTGTGCTGAAAAGGATGATACCAAACAAGGTAAAGTAAATCGTTTTTAAAGGTGAAATGTGGAGGGAAAATCAAAAGTAGTTAAAAAATGGCCAATTATACCCTGGACCCCAGAGGGTTATATGTTTTTTTTTTGTTCTTTTGTTTTTTTTAAGTAATGCAATAGTTACTTTTCAAGTATTTAATTACTTTGAGAATATTGTAACTCAGTTACTAACTCAGTTACTTTTTTGAAGAAGTAACTAGTAACTATAATTAATTACTTTTTCAAAGTAACTTGCCCAACACTGGAAAGGTATAGTAACCATCCACAATTTTCAGTTGTGGATGATAAAGGATTCAGAAAGTTTATTCATGCAGACCTATATGACAGAGAATGTGGATCTTTTTGTTTTGCATATTTTAATCTAGATTTAATTGTTTTGTGGTTTGCGGTGTTTTGTGTTGTTTCACTTTAAAGCTGAAAGTTTAAATAGTTAAAAGTTGAAATGTAAATAGTTGTTCTTTTGTATTATATGATTTATTGATTACATTTTATGTGGAGTGAATAAACAAAAGTATATTTACGGTGGCCCCAAAACACGTGCAAACTCAAAACACAACAGAAGTGCTCCAGGATGCTAGGCACAGTGTTGAGCTTTTGTTACCTACACATGCCAAGAAGTACCAATGACTGGATTTGGTGTGCAACAGGTAAATGAACATTTTTTTTAAATTATTTGACTATATATGAGTGCTTGTGTATAAATACACAAACAATACACATATGCTTTCAATTGTGTAATTTAAGTGATCTAGATATCTCTGTTTTGGAAGTTCAGTTAACGCTAGAAATGTGTTTTGGAGTTTGTAAATGCTTCAGAGTTTTTACATGCTTTTTTGAGTTTGTACAAGCTTTGTCTCCAAGGACCACCATTTATATTTATATGTAAATATATAAATAAATAAAAAAAACAACGTTGTTGTTTTTTTAATTACTAATTTCTTTTGTGCATGATTTTATATTGTTGTTGATAATAAATGAATTAAAGCAACAAAACAACCTGAAGAGTCGATTGGGAGCTGAAAGAGCCGGTTTTTTTTTTTTTAGTGAGGCGAGCCGAAAGAGCCGGTTCTCTAAAAAGAGCCGGAATTCTCATCACTAATAGCAAAAGTCACTTTAAAAAAAAACAACTTTTTGCACAGATCACTATGTCTTTAGGGTCACTGTGTTAAGATGAGTCTCAAGTATCACATCCACATATTTAAGGCTGTGCAAGTTTTCAAAATGACTCCACAGTCACAAGACCTGAAGTGAAACTTATGAAAACGCAAAAAGTACAGCGATGAATATGAAGCTCCACCTCTTATACCTGGTACAGTTCTCAACTGGGAAGAGGACCCTCTTCAAACAATACCGGTACATACAATACCCTCAGTGTATAACCTTAATTTAATATGATATATATAATATTTTTTAACGAGAATTTATAACTCATCAGGCTTCTCATACTAATGTATGCGATTTAAAGCAATTTAAGTAAGCCATCTACTCCGTTTGTACTTGGAGTTTTACCCAAAAGTGACTTTGACTGGCTCTTTTTTCCGCTTCGCTTTGTTGTCAGTTTCATAAATACAAATACAAAAACGAAGAATTCCGGTTTTATATTACTTTTAAATTGTTTTACTAAACAAATGCTACAGCGTAGTTGTACAACACAGCCTTCATTTCTATGGTGTAATTACATAAGAATATACTAAACATACACCGAGTGTGTTTGGACAATTTCTTTCTTTCTTTCTTTTTTATTTTTACAATTATTAAACATTATAGAAACACTTTACTTCACTGTCATGACATTATAACAAGGTTACAATATATTTTTTATCGTTGAACACACCTGCAGCCTGAACAAAGAAAAGTCTTTGATTTTTACAACAAAAACGAAAGTAAACTAAATTATGAAGCTTTTTATGGGGCGATGTCCGCCTTTTTGTTTTACCAGCGATTAATATTTCTACTAAAGCTATTAAAGTATTACTGGAAAGTGTTTCACTTGCCTTGATTAGTCGGACTCATCTTTGCTGCGCGGAAATTCAGTCTGACTGCGTTTCCTTGTTGCTATTATTTAAGAACGAAGTGTCACATGTTCTCTCGCAGTTCTTCCTCTTTCGAAAGTAAAAGCTACACCGTTTTCCTCACAGTGCAGGAAAGGAATAGTTGAACGCATAAGATATGAAACAGAAGGTAAACAAAAAACACTTATTCAGAGGTTTTCTCAAAAATTGAACCACACAATTGCACACTTTCGGAAAGTATGACAAGTACACACACTCAGCATTTTATGCACATTAAAAGTGTCTTACTTCCCACATTTAGCATTTTCATTACACTTTATGAGCAATCAAGTTTTTTTTAGTTTTAATTTATTAATTTATTTATCTTTAGTTCAGTGTAGTTGGGTTTATTTCCAGATTGGGGTTTCCTCGTTATTATTTTATGTTTTAGTTTAGCTTCTTATTAGACTGAGAGTTGTGTTTCTGTTTTATATTAGTATGGCAGAGGCAAGATTAAAGTTCAGAATAAACACAACAGAAGCACATCGTTTTGTCAAAGAAGGTATCTCACAGTCATGTTTCATATGCCAGAATTCCTTTCTTGAAATTACAAATTCGACCAAGCTGACAAAGTTATTTCCAACAATATTTCCTTTGAGTTTTCATTTGATCTCAGTGACTAATATTCTAATATTCTATTCTATTCTATTGCCTCAGAATGGCATAAAATCATAATTTTAGCTGTAGCTACCCATATTAACTATGAGACTATCATGTGTGCAAATGACAGTTTTCTCTGAGGGTTAGAAATATGGAAATGGAAAACTTGGAGAATGGAAAATTATATTATGGCAATTTACTTATTAGAATTTTATATTTAATTCATTGAAACTAATCAGAAAGGTCAGGAAGGTCATTAAAAATCTTGGAAGTTAATTCTGCAGTTACAGAAGGTCAAAATAAATATTTGACCTGTCAGCTGTAAATGAAAGATCATGAGGTCAGTACGTTGTCTGCTGTTGGATGAACACAGAACACTGAAAGAGGAACAAACCAAATCATGCATTTCAGTCATGAACATATAAGTTCAAGCAATGGTTTCATGGCACTTCATGCTTTTATAGAGTAATTCAGCACCATATAAATAATAATCATTAATGCAAACTCCTTGTGGTGCCAATTATGGCCGAAAAAATACAAACGTCACTCATTTTCCTACATGAAAATAGTCATGGAGTTAGTGTTGGAGTGATGGTGTTCCTTACTTCAAAAAATATAGAAATATTGCACACTTAGTAGAATAATTAAATTATAAATATAAACACAACAGCCACTTTATATACCTGTTAAACCACTCATTAAAACAATGACTGATTATCAGCCAATCCAATGGCAGCCACTCATTACATTTAGGCACATAGACAGGTCAAAACAACCTGCTGAAGTTCAAAATGTGAAAATATCCATTGATATTATAGGAAGGAAACAGTAACTCAAAAAAATCAGTAATTATAACCAAGGTGTGTAGAAAAGTATTCCAAATCTTTGAATGCACAACATGTCAAGCAGCTGTTATGGCCGGTCTAGGGGTGGGGTGTTCAGAGTAAATGCTTAAGTGTATATTCGTCTTATAGTAGTCTAAGCAAAGCCCATTCCCTAGTCTGTTCACACGATGGGGTAGCTAGCGAGGTTGGTGATGCCGCAGACATTGCCACGGTTATGTGCCATCAAGATGTATCCCTTGTTGCCCCATTCCTCACCCCAGCTGTGAAGAAAAGACAAAAGATGGACTTGGAAATAACGGAGAAAATGAAATATCACCAGGAGTCAAACAGCATTTCAGCTTATCATTTTGACAGATGACATGAAAACAACAACCAACCAACACTTAATTTTAGTGGACATTTGAGCCACCTGATGCCATTCAGACAAGTGACATGCCCCACCTGTTCTTTACAATCCAGTACTTCTTCCCCTTGGTGTTCACTCCATAGCCTACTGCCAGTACGGCATGATTGACGTCATCTTTGTTACAGTTGGGATCGTAGTAAACACCTGGGTTCACAACAGAGAGAGAGAGAGAAAAAAAGAGTGAGCTGCATTAGTGAACAGTGCATAAACTATGTACCTCGCACACTTTTTAATGTTGAATATAACCAGAAAGTTGTTGATGTGTTATGTTTAATTGTTTTACTAGCTTATACAGACCATTATAACTAAATTTTACTGCTGCCTAATTTAAAGTTTATTGCTCAAAATGAAGGTGTGAACTCCATGTTTAGTTTATTTAATTCATATTTAATTAAGAAACCCTGACTAAACAGGCCCTTAAATTCTAGGATTTTATTCCACACACTTTCCTTCCCTCATATGAAGTAGGTGCAGGTAACAATTTCATTTGACCAGACATATGAGAAGTTCACTGACCATGCTTGTAGAACTGGAAGCTGCTCTGTTGTGCATCGATGTCCACAGACACTGGACCAACTTTGTAGAGTGCAACAGCCAGTGCGCGCTCATTACCCACTGGGATCTCCTTGTAGCCTTTGCACTGGGCTGCCATGCCTGATGCATTGTAGCGGCAGGTCTGATCCTGCAGGCAAGACAAAGGAGGAGAAAATGCTAAAAGCGTTTGTTGCCGATTTTAAAAGTGTCAATTCTTGATATTTAAGATGCTACTTTTCATGTCCTTACCTCACAGTATAATCATATTTAGGTAGAATATCGAATTTTAATCCAATGGTTATTACTGATTAACCGACAATAAAAGAAAGTTAATAATTGCTGTATAAAATCAATAGTCAAAATACTTGCTATGCAAGGTTTTAGTACCTTGTGACTCTTCTGTCACATGTTATATCACATGATGTGTTTGGTGCAATTCCAACTAGCCAAACAATAGAGAGACGGCAGATTTTTATCATTACCGAGCAGATGTACTTCCTTCTCATATTACCAAATGACTAAAGAGGAAACTATGCTCACTCTGTGGGAGAGTTTCCACTTCATCATTTCTGCTGAATCACCTCCCTCTGGTAAGATGTTTGCAGCTACTTTACTGTCAAAATGAAATATTTTCTTCCTCGTTGCGTGTTGTTGGTGAAGCGTGTGAAGGGGACAAACGTGACACCCTCACAGCCAAGTGAGAACCTCTTCACCATCTATGCATCTGCAGCTAACAGCTGATTACTGGGTATTATTTATAACAACTAGGTTAAAAGACTTTTTGTGCAAAGCTTCTTTGTAAGAGTGCCTTACCAGAACAACTTCGAGCTTATCTTAAGTACTGGAAGAGGTGGGGCAATCACTCATTTAAAAAACAACAAACACCAACTAAATTATACTTGTTTATTACTTTAAAACCCCCCGCTTGACTGCTTTGGACCATCTTGCTTTTATGTGTTCAAGCACCCAGTGATATTAAAATATAAGTGCTTAGTTTATAGAGGATGTGGCACTCACTACATGAAACGAACTCAAGTGAAAGGCTCAGATTAATAAGCTACTTCAAGTTTAGTTGTGTGTTTGGCAGAGTGGGTTGCTCACCTGTCCAACATATGGGTAGGCCGCTTCAGAGTCAATACCTCCATTTTCATTCACATACTGGAAGGCATTGGTCATGTAGCCTCCTCCACAGCCGTCGTTCTCTGTAACACAGTCCACCAGGTTCTGAGGACTGAGGTCAACGAGCTGCCCGGTCTGCTTGGCCAACTGCCCCTCAAGGGCCCCGGCAGAGCTAAAGGCCCAGCAGGAGCCACAGGAGCCCTGTCAGGGGTCAAAGAAAGACTGGTGAGTAAGAGGTTTAGTTTGATATGTACATACCACTGTGACTGGACTGTTGCTGACAACAGTAAGAGGAAACTAAGCCGACATGGAAGCTATAATCAGCAGAAATGTAAGAAACCCAGACCAGACCAGAGTTGGTAGGAAACAGGAATAAATGTGCACATTGTAAGGAAATAAATACCCAGCTGTTCTGATAGGCATTATTGTTTAAGCAAACCATTTGCAGAGAGCCTGTTTTTTTCATCAAGATTTATCATATTAAAGAGAATCAAGTTAAACAGATTAAATCAACATCACAGCAAATGCTGTGTCTTCTCCTGTCTGTCCACCGGGAGGCAGACTGTGACCACATTGACAATGAAAGAAAGCCATTTCTGTTTGCTGATCGAAATTCTGTAACTGCTGTGAATTTGGGTTGTAAATAGAATCAGCTGCTGGGCAGTTTGTGGTGTTCAGTAATGTTGAAACAGTGTTAATGACACACAGTGAGAAATGGGCTTTTTTACAGGTCTGGACTGACACATCCAGCGCTAATGAATCACTGACACCGCCATCGTGTTTGGCTTTCACCCAGGAAATAGGGACTTGCTGTAATATAGATGAACGTTTATGTTGAATTTAAATGAAAAGGTTATTCTTGTTAACATGTGTTGGGTGTAACTAATGCTTCTGTGCCTGAAAAGGAACAGATCCCTTTCCCTGCATGTTATGAACAACCTCCCTGGAGGAGTGCATGATGTAATAAACTAGATTAATGCTTATAGCTCTGAAACACTTACATGTAAACATACATTTGGTTTTAAAGTGTGTCTCATTCCCTAATCAGACGAACATTTATTAGCTTATTATTTTCTTTTTTTGGCCTTCATTTTGAAATATCTGAGTCTTCACACCTCTAATGCTCCACGTCAGTCTGCTGCTTAGAGATGCCCCAATTAAAAACTTTGTAAATCTTAAATCAGATCGCTGAATGTTGTTTGTGGCTTTGAGCTCTGCGATAACAGAAATTTGCCTGAACTGAAGAAAACATCAGAAACAGAATTCAGTCATCATAAAAGGAGCTCAGGATGAAGCAGCAGAGCTGTTACTATGCAGAGACTGCAACCAGTCTGCTGCATAATTCATGAACCAAAGGAACCAAAGCAAGAGCTAAAAAAAAGAAAAAAAAATCCTGTTTATGGCTGTGTGTTCAAATACATCCGCCAGGGGGAGACAACGTAACACACAAGCCCTCAAAGAATGTATGTTTTACTAATTTATATTATCTGGCCTGTGAATGGCCTGTATTTGTATAGCGCTTTACTAGTTCCTAAGGACCCTAAAGCGCTTTACACATTCAGTCATCCAAACTGTTGAAATACATTCATACAAATATAGTCACCAATTCCACCAGATGAATGTTGTTTACATAAATGTTTTTTTTAATTTGCTCTTAACAACCAATTACATCTAATAATGAAGGCCTTTGTTACCAAGTCAATTAACCATGAGAACAGCCTGTTACTTTTAGTGTTGATCTGAGCATTAAGTGGGACTGGTTACGTCTTTAAATGTTTAAATAAATGCTGCAAAGATTCAAGCTTTTTTCCAAGTTTTTCTGAATCTTTTTTTTTGAGTTTACAGTAAAAAAAAAAAAAAAATCTTCACAAATTGTGAAGTCAGTCTTTTCAATTTTACACAGTTGGTTGGATGTTACACTCTGGAAATGGAAGGAAGGTGAGTGTTATTAACCATGTGGTCCACGGACATGCTGCACCTCCACCTCCATGACAATTTTAAGCTGACATAGCAAAAAGCTGCAGCCACGCTGAGTCTCTATTTCAGCCCACACTGAAAGTTCGGACTTCAAAGTTTTTAAATTTTAATTACAGGCCAGTAAATCCAGAGTTATGATAATATATATAAGCCATGCTTTTTCTAAATACTGTCGTCACGTTTTTGTGTGTGTGTTTTAAGCGTTTTCTAAGGACAGCGTGAAAACAGTAAAGAAAGGAAAAAAAGCCACCTCTTTCCTATCGGTAGAAAAATGTACCATGTGGACGAATTAAAAAAAAGTCAACATGTGGGATTTGGTTGTTTAGGAAGAGGGAAAAGTTTTGGGAGTGACAGTGACAGTAATGGCAGCGAGACAGAGCGAGTGAGAGAGAGAGCGAGAGAGAGAGTTTTTAGATGTGGGAGATTTGTGACGTGTGGAGTGTATACTTAGTGTGTTGTGTTGACTTGTGTAGCTGTTCTGTTGTGTAGTCGTTTTGTTTTGTGTGTCAGTGAGGGGACTAATGAATGTCACAAAGGCACATTTGAAAGGTAAACACTGTCACTAAGTAGAAAACCAGCGGAGTGATACACCTCCTGTTGTCAGGCCTGCAGGTTTATCCCTGTGCCGTTCTCCTCTGTCTTTTGGTGGACAAACTTTTTTTTTACTGGCACACATCATTTGTGGGGCATCTTATTGCGAAACCTGATTGTTCTCTCATTTTAGTTTTAGTAATATTTTTAAATGGTTGTAGAAAATGAAAAAACAAAACAAACAGCAGGTGTATTGTCTGCATTTTTAGATAAATAGTTGTATATGTTTAGAAAATGTACATTTTATATTTGCATTTCAAGTTATAAAAATTTACTCAAAATGTCTGGTTTTTTTTTACAGTAAAAAATACTACTAGGATTTTAAGTTCTTTGTGTGATTTCAGATCAGTAATAGTACTATTAATAGTAATTGTAGTACAAATGCAGTATGTCAGTGAAAAAAACAACAAAATTCAGTTGAGCTGAAAAGAATGATACCAAACAAGGCAAGGGGAAAAAAATAAAATGAAACAAATGTAAACTCAAAAGGAGTCAAAAATGGCCGGTTGTATTTCAGGCCTCAGTGGGTTAATCCAACAAATGATGAAAAATTAGGTTTAAATTTTTGTTCATGACAGTGCATTTCTGACATTTTGTGTAATTTAAGCATCTAACAATGTGATTGTTTTCTAACAAAAAACAGTGTGAAACTTAAATTAGACTTGTGTTTGTAAATGAACCGCTCCATGTTGTGTAGCTTTCTGGATTGGGCTACATATTATTTAATATACAGGCTATACAGTACATAACATCAAAACTCACATGTTTTATGTAACTAAAGTGTGTAATTATGTGGGCTACAGACAATAATTAAGTTATAGACTATATTTATACGAAAAACGTGTATACTTAGTGCATTTGAATCATTTTAACCATATGTAACCACCTGCATATGTGGGGGGTTGATTTCTTTGCCACCCTAAGAAAATTTCTCTAGATCCGCCCCTGCTCACGGGCACACGGGGAATAAACTCAAAAAGCACAGCTTTATTGCTGGAAAACAGATCACAAATAATACAATATTAAACTGGGAAAATCTAAATGTAAGGTACACCAGGAAACACAAGGAGAACCACACACAGCATATGAGAGATCTCAACACTAACACAGAGAAACACAGGGCTTAAATACACTGGGAAATAACGAGGGGAATGAGACACAGAAGGGGAGCACAGCTGAGAGAAATTGGACATAACCAGACCCAAAGGAAGCGAAACTCAGTACATTCACGTAGGACACAGACCTTCAAAGTAAAACAGGAAATGTAACAGACACAGACTTGACTAGGGGAGACAGCACTAAGAAACACAGAAAACAACAACAAGGAGACATGGAGGGCAGCTACTAAATACTTAGAAAACTAAAGAGAATACAAGAAAGCCAAACTAAGACACTAGACTAAAGAATAAACTGGGGCAACAAAGAGAAGTAAGATAAAAATACAAAAATTTAGAGACACAAGAAACTCAAAACACTGGGTCACCGACCCAGCACCGTGACAAACAGGGGAACTGTTGTGTCCCTCCCACCTGTTCTTTTCAAAATGTTTAGTGTAGCTGAAATACTGTTCAATCCCACTGTTGTAAGTAGAAATTAATAAGATCCATACAAAAAGCTTTAAACTGGAAAGGCTGTGGGAAATATCTGACTGAGTCTAACTTTCCCCAGCTTGACTCGACCCACCATGCTTTATTGTGCCATTCTTGTCCATGTGTTAGACTTACTACAGTCCAGCTCTGAGGTCTTTACACTGCCTGCCTGTCCGTCAGAGGATAGACTTTAAAGTTCTGATGCTGGTCTATAAAGCTCTGAATGGTTTAGTACCAAAATACATCAGTGACCTCCTGACCCACTATGAACCTTCCGGATCCCTCAGGTCATCTGGATCGTTTTTTTTTTTATCAGTTCCCAGAGTCAGAACCAGCCACGGAGAAGCTGCATTCAGCTTTTATGCTCCATATATGTGGAACAAACTCCCAGAAAGCCTCAGATCAGCTGAAATTTGCTTAGTTTACTTAAATCCAGGTTGAAGACTCACCTATTCTCAGCTGCATTTGAGTAAAACACCAAATCCACACTTTTAAGCTTAAATTTCAAAGCTTACATTTTAACTACTGATTTCATCTGCTGTTCTGATTTTATCTACTGTTTTTTTTTAATCAATTTTAAATCATGCTTTTTATTCGTTTTTGTTTTTTAATGTCTCTGTAAACCACTTTGAATCACCTTGTGGTTGAATTGTGCTATATAAATAAACTTGCCTTGCTAATGAATGTGGCTAACCAACCAAAGGCTTTAAAAAAAGATATACAAAACTTTAAACGTCAATCATGGTGGGACATTTTGTATCAACAACTAAAGAAAATCCCTTTGAATACCTCATGTGAAAATTGTTTGTTGTGATGTTGCACTAAAAAAATTAAAAATGACTCATTTGTAACCCAACACTGCAGTCTGTTGACTTTATTCTGACCTTGTTCAAGGTGTTAGCAGGAAAGATATGTGGGTTTTAAGGACCAACTCCAGCACCAGTAGCTGCTCTGAAATCTGATTTATTTTTTATTTGATCCAAAAACAAGAAAACACCCTCACGAAACCAACTCTTCTTTTTAAACGTCCTTTTTGTTTAACAAAAATGCTGTATAACATGCACAATTTAGTACCTGATCAGTTAAAACCCTCAACCTCCCAGGCATATTTACATAAATACATATCCCCCCCTTTGTCAGGTCTGTGATGGCAGACTGTGTGGAGAGTGGACAGAGTGTGGACCCAAATGCAGACTAAAGACACGGTACTGGACTGCAGTCAAAAATGAAAGTGAGCTTTTTATTTTTGACTGCACAAAATACAACCAAAGCAAAAGGGAGACTAAGATTAAACCAACGAAAACTAAACACAAGGTACCTGGAACAAGGAAACCTGAGACCTGAAACATGACGGATGATGAACATGACAAGGATCTGATGAGGGACAAAGGGAGACTCACATAATAAAGATACACAAAGGCAAACGAGAGGGAACGAAACAGAACTAACTCAAAGTAATTAAGAACCAGAAATCTAAATGATTAAACCGGGAAACTAAATAATACCAGAAAAGGACTAAGAAACATAAATCGCTACCATCGTAAGAAAACAAGGCCAGAAGTCCAAAAACATAAATGCTCAGTAACAGACCTATCACCATAACATCTATAAATTTACATATTATAATTCCGTGTCCATTATTTTGTGAATAAGGAACCAGATTTTCGGACAATGTTTTATTTTTATATTGAGTCAGGTTACATAATATCAGTATCAACAACAAAGCAGCAGTCAAAAAATATACAATTGTCAGGCGCTAAACATCCGGTAAAGTCACAGCTTTTTACAATAGATATAAACATATTTTTAATGAAACCTTGTAGCCTTGGACAGACGTCTGTACTTCTGGTTACCCCTGATTTAGTAGTTAATAATAGCCACAGTGTTGGAGTGTAATGGAATACATGTACCGCCGTTACGTATTTAAAATACAAAATACGAGTAACTGTATTCCGTTACAATTACCGTTTAAAAAGGTAGTATTCAGAATACAGTTACTTTGTTGAAATGAATGGATTACACTGTGGTATTTTTCTGTTTCATATGTTAGGCTATGCCATCTCTATTTTTGGGAATTCCACGCCGGTGGAATGTGTCTGTGAGCGCGAGGATGGAGAAAAAGAGGTGAAAAGTACGAGATTCACCGACCAGAAACGGGAGCTGGAAGCATCTAAATATAATAATAACCATTGCAGCCAAAAAGAATGCCTGAGGAGCCCATTTGTAAGTACGCTATTAAGACTCGACTGTACACTGTGTTTGTGTTTTCCTCCGAAACAGTAAGTTCCATTGGAGCAGCCTTTCAACGCCTCTCTCTGTCTCTCGCTAGCAAAGTTGACCCAGACAACAAAGTAAAGCTAGTTTTCAGCTATGAGCTGACACGGAACCCACCGTATTAGCCAGAGGACCCTTTTTTACGGTTCGGAGCCACAGAGCTGTTTTATATACGCGCAGAATTGTTTTCTATACGACATACATGTCCATCCTACTGATACTCATTTTATATTAAAATGTAAAAATCCTGTTGGTTTTGGTATGGTGAATAACCTTCAGTAATAGTAATAAATCACTAGCAATAGTACATTCATGTAGTTGTAAAAAGCATGATAATATATTAAGTAATCCAAAGTATTCAAAATACGTTACTCTCATTGAGTAACGTAAAAGAATACGTTACAAAATACATTTTCATGTATTCTGTAATTCGTAGTGGAATACATTTTAAAAGTAACCTTCCCAACACTGGATAACCACAGTAAACATTGGGGATAAATATTTCTCACTAACTTTTAAAAATGAAATCTTTTAATGAAATTGCTGAATCTTGACTTTTAAGGAGACTTTTTCGGAAAGCAGCTTGAGCTTTGAGAAGAGGGTCAGAAGAAAAAAAACATACAAAAAAGACTCTTAAACAAGCACTCACACACAGAGATAGAAACATTAGCATTTCCACAATGTCACAAGCCAAAGAAAATATAATGCTTCCTCCTCAAGATATCATTTCTCAAGAGAAGTACCAAAAGGCATTAGTTTGAAGCTGTAGTTTTTGAAGATAAAAAAAACTACAGCTTCGAGGTGATCATATAAAAAAGGGTCATCATATATGAATTTTTTATTTTTTTTTGCAAGAATTTAATTTCAGTGCACACTGTAGTTACATGACGGGGTAGCAGGGATACAAAGCGATGCCACACTGGTTGCCTGTGTTGCGTGCCATCCGGATGTATCCCTGATCTCCGAAGGTTGTTCCCCAGCTGGAGAGTAAAAAAAAAAAAAAAAAAATCATTATGAAATAATAGCTCATCGGTGAAATTGAACTGTTTTTAAAACTCCACATGTCATTCAGCAGCTGGTTGCTTTGTTTTAATCTATGAATAAACATTAACAAAGCTGTCTTTCTTCTTCTTCTTCTTCTTCTTCTTCTTCTTTACATTTAACTAGGTGCAGTGCATGGTTAATTATTAATACGGATAGGAAACTTATATACATGGGTATGTTCAAACTTTTGATTGGCTGTATTCTTTTGAAGTCTTGATGTTTCCATGGAATAACTAATGTTTGATTAAACTTTAATTTAATGATGGAGGCCAACTGGTATATCGCAGCCCAACAGTCTGGAGAGTTATTGCTTAAGTTTAAAAATATATATAATTTAAAGAAATCCACTTTAGTCCTGTCAGCAAAAACTGAAAGTCTGAACAGAATGTAACAATCAGTCTTTGCATGTTAATGATATGTACTTTCCTAAAAAGCGCTGACTTCTCTCTTTCATTTCCTGTTTGTCTTGTAGAGTCCTCCCAGAATGCACCACATAAGTGAACAGATAGTGGAAGACAATAGAAGCCCTGTCTATAAAATCACTTTGTATATATAACCCAGATTCCAAAGAAATCAGTGGAGTGAAAATGTCTCACCTGTTCTTTACGAGCCAGTAGTCTTGTCCATTCAGAGTACCGTAGCCCACTGCCAACACACCGTGATTCACCTCTTGTGTGCATGATGGGTCATTATACACTCCTGAAATGATAAGAAGAATTACCAATCTCATTGTAACATTCCAAAAAGCTAAAAACAATAATTTCCAAGAAAGTTTTATTAATTCAAGCTTTTCTCAAAACATCTTCATTCCTCCAAACTTCTCAAAACTATTTTTCCATATTAATAGACAAGAGTACACTTGACACCTGACGAAGTGTATCTTACCACTTCTATAGAAACTAAATCTGGGCCGCCTAGCATCAATTGCCACTGAAATGGGTCCAATGGTAGCAAGACCCTGCTTCAGAGCGTTCTCGTCCCCTTCAGGCAGAAACTGGTAACTGGAGCAGTTGGCAGCACGGGTTGCTGGGTTGTAGTGGCACTGATCATCCTGAAGTTAAAGGACAAAATGTTAAAGGATCTGATGCAGTCAGGAAAAAAAATTAAAAAATAAAAATCTTAAATTATTCTTGTTTATTAAAAACATACAAGGCAGGCCTTAGACAGAACTGAACAAACTGGGAGATGGGACCTCATACCACTAGAAGTGACACCAACCAGCAGAGCAGTCCTTGAGCTTGCTCTACTTGCCCATTCTAATGTGACATTTTACATATGAATGATACTTTGGCAAAGTTGTGGATTATTTTGGATTATGAGCTGCAGTTTTTTTTTTTAAACCACCCCTTTAGTCACCAGACACTGGAAAACAGGCTCTCCCTTGACTGAACTGCACCTCACTCATAAAAGAGAAAGTCAGTGGTTTCATAATTTGTACTTCAGGACAAAACTAAACCTAAAGATTTTTTCAAAATACACACATATTGTCATGTCCATATTGAATATTTTTGGTCACTATGCTTATAGAATATTTAACATCAAAAAGTTGCTTTTTCAAATATCTTTTTCTAAAATTAAAAACATCGCCACCCCCGTGAGGCTGGAACAGTCTGCTGAATCGTCTCAGAACTGGCCTCCTCCACACAAACAACAGCGAACTACATAAAGCCTGGAGGACAAACATGTTGTCCGCTCCGATTAATTTATTGTTGCTCCAAAGAGACGTTAACAGCTGACCACAGTGTGAGTGTTGCTGTCTACAGCCTGAAGGATCAGACTCAACTTCTTGCTGGTTTTTATACACCCACCTAGGTGTCTCATACAGGGTCCTGTGTTTATTATTTTTTTTGCAAAACTTTGTTCACATTGTATGAACAACAAAAATAAAACAGAATATGATGACTGAAAATCATTTAAACACAATATTTAAATTGAAAATTTTAAATTAGACAAAGACAACATAAACTAACATTATATAAACATATTAAAAAATAGTAACATTCCTTAGATTAAATAAAAAATAAAGTAGCTTTGCTCCTGTCTACTCAATTTTTACTGTAAATAATGGAGTCAGATGTTTTGGTTTTACCTTATGAACATTCACCTATCACTAATATTATAGCTGAAAACATCAGTTAAGTACGTAGGTATGTTCTTTTAGCACAAAAGTGTGCTTATAGGGCCACAAAAAGGTTGTGTGTTTACTTACACGTCCTGTATATGGGTATGAAGCATCAGAGTCGATTCCGTGGTTGTCGATGACATACTGGAAAGCTCGGGTCATGAAGCCTCCGTTGCAGCCGTGGTTGCCATATTTGCCGGAACAATCCACCAGGTTTTGAGGACTGAGATCCACCAGCTTTCCTGTACTCTTGGCTAACTGGCCTTCCAGGGCCCCTGCAGCACTGAAGGCCCAGCAAGACCCACAAGCACCCTAAGATAAAAAAAACAAACCCATAGGATCTAAAATACAAATATGCTTATATTCTCAGTATTCCTCTAAATGTCCATCTTAATAGCACTGATGCACTTTTTTACAATACCAACTACAAAAAAAAAGTCCTGCAGTGATTTGCAAATCCCATAAATGTTGAAACTGAGACACTTTACAATTTCATGACAAATATGAATTCGATTTTGAATTTCATGGCAGCAAAAGATGTCTCAAAAATGTTGGGATGGAGGCAACGAAAATTTTGAAAATAATTAGACTAACTAGCAAAAGGTATTTTACACAGCATCCCAACACCCTTGGAATTATGGTTGTAAAACTTTGACCCCAAATTACACATCTGACTGCACTTGTAGCTGTGACAAAATAAACAAGCTGAAACACACTGGTCTGGCAACAAAGGTGTTCTTTATATTAGTTCTGTTGCTTGAGTTTTCCTTTCTGGTCTCTTTCCACACTTCTTAGAAATCCATAAAGAAATCCATCTTGATTTTGATTTAATATATACAATTCATTGATATAATAATAAATAAAGACAGAGTGAAAAATCCCCCTTCAACAATGTTCCTGTAGCTTGTCACTACATCAGACAGAAATAGAATAAATTCCTTGTGCATCATTTCACACATTTCTGTGTTTGGCAGCTCAACAGGCGTTTGTAGAGGTGTTGGTGAAGCAAGGGTCCAGCAGGGTGTAGGAGGTTAAAGAACTCAAGTGATTAAATGAGAATGTTTTTTGGTCAGTTACATTTACCCTGTTGCACAGAACAGAAGCAATGCCAAAATCAATATGTGTGTGTCTCTGGTTAAATGATATTCATCTGCACAACACAAGTTAATAATAAATTGGGCATCAAAATCTGTTTCTTTCTTTTAAAATTATTATTTTTATCTTTATGATTTTTCCCCTTAGACTCCACGCAAAGCAATTTCAGCACAGAAAGTCATATGGATTTAAAATACCCTAAAGTAATGCATATTTTAGCACTAAACGTTTCTAGAGACAAATAAAGTGAAGCTTTGGAATGGACTATTTACATACAGAAAGAAAAGGCAGAACATTAAGACATATATTTCCTTATTTCACCTTAATTTTTGTATATTAATCATCCAAAAACTAAGATAACGAGACAGTTTTGAAAGTATCTAGGTTAAAAAAAAACCCTGTAAGACTGTGCTACCCACCTTCTTTGCACCAAGACAAATGGATGTGACCAAATAATTGCTAAACTAGCAACTGTGGTAATGACATCCTGTGTAAACATGAACCTTTTCAAAGAATAAGGAACAGGATGAATGGGGGATATGTTGACACTACTGCCTGTGTGGCTATGAGACATCAAATGTTTTTGCTCTTCTCAGCAGCACTAATACATATACATTGATTTAAATGCCCTCTTCTTTTTTTTTTTTTACCTGCATCTTGACTTTGGTGACACAACCCTTCTCTCTCCAGTCCATGGTGTCTGGTATGCCAGAACCTGATGCCCCTGCAAAGGGAGACGGCGCCCTCTGGATGTCAGTGGGAGGAGTGAGACTGGCAAAAAACTGCATGATCTCTTCTTCTGTCTATGAGAAAGAAAATGGCAATGATGAAATAAGAAACAAAAGCCAGTCACAGCTGGCAGACAGTTATCAAAGTTTTCAACTTCAATGTGCTTTATAAACTTTCTAAAAGCTTTAATTTTTCATATAAATCTCCCCTATGCAATATTTATATGTTATAATCTCCCTGACTTCATTAGAGTCATTTTAATGTTTAATTTCATAATCAAACTTTGCATCTAATCCAACTACTAACCAAGCTGCAGGCAACTGGAGCTGTAAAAACATTGTGGTGCATCAAGTGCCGCTCCAAGCACTAACAGGATGTGTCAACAGGAAGACCAAACATGTTGCAAGACAACAAAAGGCCATGGTGGCTGTCTTTTTGATTTAAGCTACACTGTAAGAACAAGTCCTAATATAAAAGTATTTTACTTGTATTTTACAGTTTCGTTCTGTTCTTCTAGAATATCATTAAATTTACATAAAAAGACTGTGATTTCACATTTCAAATGTAAATTAACGTAAAATCACTGTAATGTAATAAAACAGAACTTTCTTGTTTTTTGTCTGTACAATCTAAATATGATTGTTAAAATACATTCACAAATGTATCATGATTGCACAGATATTTGTCCGTTATTTGAAGGATTGAACTGTTGAATTCAAATGTAATGCTATGGCAAAATATATAACATGATTCCTATAAACGTTGTTTACATAAAATAATTATCACTATTATTGCTACTTAGGGCCATCGTGGCTCAAGCGTTGGCAGTTCGCCTTGTAATCACAAGGTTGCTGGTTCAAGCCCCGGCTCGGACACTCTTGGTCATTGTGTCCTTGGTCAAGACTCTTCACCTACTGGTGATGGCCAGATGGTGCGATATGGCAGCCTCGCCTCTCTCAGTCTGTCCCAGGGTATGCAATCCATTATTATTTAAACCAACTGTTAACAGTATGTTTCTGTACATTTAAGTATTATTATTCATATTGCCACATTCATTGACCTTGTTTATAGGTAATTTCATTGTTTGATCACATTAAAATGTTCCTAATTTAATGTTTAAAAGCACTTGAGAAAGGCAAAATCCCATGTAAAATTAGGGCAACAAACTGTATTATCATTACTGAAAATAACTGTATTTTTATGAGAAAGTTATTTTCTGTTATTGTATGTTATTACTTTGGCGCCCCAGCTGCAGGAATATTACTGTTTTTCTAGGATTTTTTTTTTTTTTTTAACAGTGTAGACTTTTCACCTCAAGAATAATTTTCCAGAGCTCCATCTCACCAGACTTAATTTTTGGGTCATAAAGCTCGAGATATTTCTTGATGTAAACTTCTAGTTTCTCATTCATTAGCTTAAACATGAGAGAAGGCAACAAGGGAAGAAAGGGTGCTTCTACAGAAGCTAAAAATGTGAGCTGCAGAAGTGTAGATGTAAACGCAGGAAGTGAAAAAAAGTATTTTGAGGGGCAGGTGGAAACTGATCATATAACTGTGGCATGAGGTTTTGAGCCAGCATCACTGTGGAGGTTTTATGTGGAAAATGATGGTCAAGTGTTTTGACATAACTCTGTTGGGCCTGAACACAAAGACTTTTGAGCCACTTGTAGCCTCAGTTTTCTGCCAGTAATCTATCATCCATCACACACCCAGCTACTCTTCAATACAGATCAGCTTTGATCCTGTTGACCTTTTCAACATCATTAATACAATCACCATTATTGAATAAAAAATATCATAAGTCAAAAACATTAATGAAGCAAGAGAGTGTCTCACCAGGTCTCCCATGTGATTCATGCCCAGTTCATAGGTGTGAAGTCCCATTGAGGCCTCCAGGTTGTGCACGGTAATCATCTTCAGGTTATTCTCCCACAGCTCCCGGCGGTGAGCATTCTCCACCTCACATAAAGAAAGAGCAGATGAGGTGAAAATGCCATATAAGTTAATTATAAGCCTTGTGCAGAGTTTGTCCATACAAATATAACACTTTAAAAAAATATTTATTACTACTTTTTGTCACATACATCATTTTTGTAGCTCTTCCCATGTGTCTTCTTCCACAGCTCCCAGTGTGCGTCCAGTGTGGATTCAAACATGGCTGCTGCCCCGGCACACAGGGAGATGAGCAGCAACAGCAGGCCTGCAAACACACAAACATAGACGATGACACGAGAAGACAGGATGTCACCTGACCTTTGATGAGACTGATGCTCACTAACACACTGAGAAAACAACCTGCCTGGCAAAGAGCTCAAGTTTCCAGTCAGAAACAGACCTTAGTTTCATAAAAACCACACATAGAGACTCTGGCACGACACAGGCCAAAATATTTTCAGAGTTGTGTTACATGTTGACAAAAAGAAAACAACAAAAAGATGGAAATCAAAACAAAGAATAGGCGTTTAGTGAAATATGAGCACAACTGAACTTGTTTATGAGAGCCCCTGATATTTAATTCTTCTTATTAAAATCCAACATTTACTCTAAAAGGTTAACAGAAGCCACAACTATTTTCCTAGATTCATACATGGTAATTTTTCCCAAATTAAAAGGCCTTTTTTTCACAATTTCACTGTCTTGATCTGCTTCTCAGTCAGAACGCGGAAAAACATGATTGTAAATATTGGTTTACGTCACTTGTTATCAGAAGGGCTGGCAACAAGCTGAAAAAGGCATACAAGAATCAACAAACAGGCCTCAAAATACAAAAAGGGAGAGTGTTTGCTCAGTTTTCTTACAATGACTAAGAGCAGATATACAAAACTAAAGACAGTGAAGTGATTCCACTGAACACTTCTGTTTGAACTGAGTGTTCAAGCATGTTACCAGATTATAATTGGTGCTGATGTTGTCTCCAGGGGTTTTATACTGAGGTGGCTCATTGGCCTTATCTACATAGCAAAAGTCACTTTTTAAAAAACAGCTTTTTGCACTGACCACTGTGTCTTTAGTCTCTGAGTGTTAAGAGAAGTCTCAAGTATAACTTCCACATATTTAAGGCTGTGCAAAATTTTCAAAATGACGCCACAGTCACAAGGCCTGAAGTGAAACTTATGAACAAGCAAGAAGTACATCCATGAATATGAAGCTCCACCTGGTACAGTTCCCAGCTGGGGAAAGGACCCTCTTCAAACAACACACACGGGTTGTACCCTCAGTGTATAACCTAAATGTAATATGATATATATAATATTTTTTAACCAGAATTTATAACTCATCAGGCTTCTCATACTAATGTATGCGATTTAAGTAAGCGATCTATTCAATTTTTACTTGGACTTTTACCCCAAAAGCACTTTGACTGGCTCTTTTTTCCGCTTCGTTTTGTTGTCAGTTTCATAAATACAAATACAAAAACGAAGAATTCCGGTTTTATATTACTTTCAAATTGTTTTACTAAACAAATGCTACAGCGTAGTTGTACAGCACAGCCTTCCTGTCAATGGTGTAATTACATAAGGATATACTAAAAATACACCGAGTGTGTTTGGACGATTTCTTTTTCTGCAATTATTAAACATTATAGAAACACTTTACTTCACTGTGATGACATTATAACAAGGTTACAATGTATTTCTATCGTTGAACACACCTGCGGCCTGAACAAAGAAAAGTCTTTGAAAGCTACATAAACGAAAGTAAACTAAATTATGAAGCTTTTTATGGGGCGATGTCCGCCTTTTTGTTTTACCAGCGATTAATATTTCTACTAAAGCTGTTAAAGTATTACTGGAAAGTGTTTCACTTGCCTTGATTAGTCGGACTCATCTTTGCTGCGCGGAAATTCAGTCTGACTGCGTTTCCTTGTTGCTATTATTTAAGAACGAAGTGTCACATGTTCTCTCGCAGTTCTTCCTCTTTCGAAAGTAAAAGCTACACCGTTTTCCTCACAGTGCAGGAAAGGAATAGTTGAACGCATAAGATATGAAACAGAAGGTAAACAAAAACCACTTATTCAGAGGTTTTCCCAAAAACTTGAACCACAGAACTGCACATTTTCGGAAAGTATGACAAGTACACACACTCAGCATTTTATGCACATTAAAAGTGTCTTACTTCCCACATTTAGCATTTTCATTACACTTTATGAGCAATCAAGTTTTTTAGTTTTAATTTATTAATTTATTTATCTTTAGTTCAGTGTAGTTGGGTTTATTTCCAGATTGGGGTTTCCTCGTTATTATTTTATGTTTTAGTTTAGCTTCTTATTAGACTGAGAGTTGTGTTTCTGTTTTATATTAGTATGGCAGAGGCAAGATTAAAGTTCAGAATAAACACAACAGAAGCACATCGCTTTGTCAAAGAAGGTATCTCACAGTCATGTTTCATATGCCAGAATTCCTTTCTTGAAATTACAAATTCGACCAAGCTGACAAAGTTATTTCCAACAATATTTCCTTTGAGTTTTCATTTGATCTCAGTGACTAATATTCTAATATTCTATTCTATTCTATTGCCTCAGAATGGCATAAAATCATAATTTTAGCTGTAGCTACCCATATTAACCTTACTATAAGACTATCCTGTGTGCAAATGACAGTTTTCTCTGAGGGTTAGAAATATGGAAATGGAAACTTGGAGAATGGAAAATGATATTATGGCAATCCACTTATTAGAATTTTATATTTAATTCATTGAAACTAATCAGAAAGGTCAGGAAGGTCATTAAAAATCTTGGAAGTTAATTCTGCAGTTACAGGAATAAGTGGTTCTGGAAAGAAGTGAAGGTCAAAATAAATATTCGACCTGTCAGCTGTAAATGAAAGATCATGAGGTCAGTACGTTGTCTGCTGTTGGATGAACACAGAAAACTGAAAGAGGAACAAACCAAATCATGCATTTCAGTCATGAACATATAAGTTCAAGCAATGGTTTCATGGCACTACATGCTTTTATAGAGTAATTCAGCACCATATAAATAATAATCATTAATGCAAACTCCTTGTGGTGCCAATTATGGCCGAAAAAATACAAACGTCACTCATTTTCCTACATGAAAACAGTCATGGGGGTTAATGTTGCGGTGATGGTGTTCCTTACTTCAAAAAATATAGAAATATTGCACATTTAGTAGAATAATTAAATTATAAATATAAACACAACAGCCACTTTATATACCTGTTAAACCACTCATTAAAACAATGACTGATTATCAACCAGTGCCATGGCAGCCACTCACTGCATTTAGGCACATAGACAGGTCAAGATAACCTGCTGTTCAAAATTTGAAAATATCCATTGATATTATAGGAAGGAAAAGTAACTCAAAAAAATCAGTAATTATAACCAAGGTGTGTAGAAAAGTATTCCAAATCTTTGGATGCACAACATGTCAAACCTTGACGCAGCTGTTATGGCCTGTCTAGGGGTGGCCAGACCACAACGTAAGGGTGAGCCATCTTCATCAGAGCCAAGCAGCCACATCACGCAATTGGTAAAGTTTGATAATGATTTATTTACAATATATTGATTCGTTAGGTTATTTGACACAAACGAGGAGCTGATTATAGCTTTGGGGTGGACCTAAACAACAACAAAACAAAACAACAAACCAAAGGAGCCTATCTCGAGTATTCACCAAACTTACCTAATCAAACCAAATGACAGCAACTTGCCTCCCTAACTACGAAAAACAGGAGAAAACTATCATCAAACAAAAAATATTGTTCGGTGTGATGGATCTCACACTGTAAGAAAAAAACCCCAAAAAACAGTGATATTCCAGCAGCTGGGGTGCCAAAATAATACCATACAATAACAGAAAATAACTTTCTCATAAAAATACGGTTATTTTCATTAATGACAATGCAGTTTGTTGCCCTAATTTTATATGGGATTTTGCCTTTTTCAAGTGCTTTTAAACATAAATTAGGAACATTTTAACGTGATCAAACAATGAAATTACCTATAAACAAGGTCAATGGATGCGGCAATATGAATAATACTTAAATGTACAGAAATATACTGTTAACAGTTGGTTTAAATAATAATAATAATGGATTGCATTTATATAGCGCTTTTCGAGACCCTCAAAGCGCTTTACAATTTCACTATCCATTCACTCTCACACACTGGTGGAGGCAAGATACAGTTGTAGCCACAGCTGCCCTGGGACATACTGACAGAAGGGAGGCTGCCATATCGCACCATCGGCCCCTCTGGCCATCACCAGTAGGTGCAGGCGAAGTGTCTTGCTCAAGGACACAACAACCGAGACTGTCCGAGCTGGGACTCGAACTGGCAACCTTCTGATTACAAGACAAACTGCCAACTCTTGAGCCACGATCGCCCTAAATAACATTATTTGATGCAAAAAAAGTTTATAAGAATCATTTTATATATTTTTCCATAGCATTACATTTGAATTTAAGAGTTCAATCTTTCAAATAACGGACAAATATTTGTGAAATTATGATACATTTGTGAATGTATTTTAACAATCTAAATATGCATATGTACAGACAAATATATTTGAAAAACAAGAAAATTATGTTTTATTACATTTACAGTGATGTCATGTTATTTTACATTTGACATGTAAAATCGCAGTCTATTTATGTAAATTTAATGATATTCTTGGAAAACAGTACAAAACTGTAAAATACACAGTGAAATACTTTTATATTACAATTTTTTTTACAGTGCAGTTTCTGCTGCCGCATTCAGATGGTTGGGTCAGAATTTGATCTAAACAACATGAAATAATGGATTCAATCTGCCTTCTATCAACGCTTCAGCCTAGTGGTGTTGTAATTACAACTCTTTCTCCAATCGATCTTTCTGAGTTAACTTCAATAATTACTTCCTCCAAACCATCAACGTGTCTTTTAGACCCCATTCCTGCCATTAATTAATGCTTCAATCTTAAATATGATCAACCTATCTCTAATAATCGGCTATGTACCACAAGCCTTCAAGCTGGCTGTAGTTAAACCTTTACTTAAAAAGCCATCCCTAGACCCAGCTGCTGTCTTAGCTAATTATAGGCCAATCTCCAACTTTCCTTTCATATCAAAAATTCTTGAAAGAGTAGTTGTCAAACAGCTAACAAATCATCTGCAGAGGAATGGCTTATTTAAAGAGTTTCAGTCAGGTTTCAGAGATCATCACAGCACAGAAACAGCTTTACTGAAGGTTACAAATGATCTTCTTATTAGAATATTAGTGCCAAATCACAACAACAGTCGCCTTAAGGTGCTTTATATTGTAAGGTAGACCCTACAATAATACATACAGAGAAAAAACCAACAATCACATGACCCCCTATGAGCAAGTATGTTTGCGACAGTGGGAAGGAAAAAACTCCCTTTTAACAGGAAGAAACCTCCAGCAGAACCAGGCTCAGGGAGGGGCGCCCATCTGCTTCAACCGGTTGGGGTGATAGAAGCAAAGGACATGATTTCAGTGTAAGCTGCCAGTATTATCCAACATGATCTGACAGCAGCTCATTTACAGTTTTATGGAATGTGAGGCTGTTTAGAAAATCTGTAAATGTAACACACAGGGTTTGCGCATATCATATGATTATAGTTTATGATGTTGTGGTGTATCATTGAATTATTGTACAGTTAAATCCTTTCATCTGACTTACTTAAGTGCCCACATGGAGTAGAACCATTGGAAAGTATTTTTGAGTGCATATCCTGATCCTTACATAACTTATTCCCATATTTGTTTGTGTTTTTGTAAAAATTCCATAAAATGTTTTTTACAAAAACATAAAAAAATTCCAAATGAGGCATTCAAAGTCAAAATGAACCCTTTATTCAATTTCATAGAAAACATCTGTTTACAATGTAATCATTGGAAAAGTGCAGAACAGAACGACAAGTCCTTGTGATCACAAGAGAAAATAGTTATAGGAACTCACACTACCAGCAGGAAAGGAGTAGCTCCCATTGCACAGCAATGTTTCCTGTCTTTTTTCACACAGAAAGCAAGTAAAAGTAGGGACTGAAACTATCACTGACTACCAGTCAAATACTGTAAAAAGAAAAAGTATGTTGTGCCATGTAGATATGTAGATTTAACTTGCGACTTCAGCATAAAACAAGCCTGTGTTCTGGCTTAGGTTTATTCAACAGCATGCTCTGAAGTTACAATAAACTGTATGTGTTTCTTTATTAACCAGAGCACAGCAGAGGTCTGCAGGCATGAGATAACTCATGGTTTAAAAGTGTTTTTTGGAATCCAAGACTCAGAAACATTTAATGCCTGTTTTCAGTGAACCTGTTCGTTATCTCCAAATTCCATTTCCTGTTAGAAAAGACTGTAAACAAACATATTGTACTGTAGTGGTTGCGGATGTGTTGAAATGAACATTTACTCTGAACATTTCCAAGTGTATATTCGTCTTATAGTAGTCTAAGCAAAGCCCGTTCATTTTCCCTAATCTCTTCACAAGATGGGGTAGCTAGCGAGGTTGGTGATGCCGCAGAGGTTGCCACGGTTACGTGCCATCAGGATGTATCCCTTGTTGCCCCATTCCTCACCCCAGCTGTGAAGAAAAGCCAAAAGACGGAGTTAAGATGGAACGATGGAGACAATGAAATATCGCCAGGAGTCAAACAGCATTTCAGCTTATCATTTTGACAGATGACATGAAAACAAATCAACAAACAACCAACACTTAATTTTAGTGGACATTTGAGCCACCTGATGCCATTCAGACAAGTGACATGTCCCACCTGTTCTTGACAATCCAGTACTTCTTCCCCTTGGTGTTCACTCCATAGCCTACTGCCAGTACGGCATGATTGACGTCATCTTTGTTACAGTTGGGATCGTAGTAAACACCTGGGTTCACAACAGAGAGAGAGAGAAAAAAAGAGTGAGCTGCATTAGTGAACAGTGCATAAACGATGTACCTCGCACACTTTTTAATGTTGAATATAACCAGAAAGCTGTTGATGTGTTATGTTTAATTGTTTTACTAGTTTTACTAGGTGTGAACTCCATGTTTAGGTGATTTAATTCATATTTAATGAAGAAATCCTGACTAAACAGGCCCTTAAATTCTAGGATTTTATTCCACACACTTTCCTTCCCTTATATGAAGTAGGTGCAGGTAACAATTTCATTTGACCAGACATATGAGAAGTTCATATGTTCATATACCATGCTTGTAGAACTGGAAGCTGCTCTGTTGTGCATCGATGCCCACAGACACTGGACCAACTTTGTAGAGTGCAACAGCCAGTGCGCGCTCATTACCCACTGGGATCTCCTTGTAGCCTTTGCACTGGGCTGCCATGCCTGATGCATTGTAGCGGCAGGTCTGATCCTGCAGGCAAGACAAAGGAGGAGAAAATGCTAAAAGCGTTTGTTGCCGATTTTAAAAGTGTCAATTCTTGATATTTAAGATGCTACTTTTCATGTCCTTACCTCACAGTATAATCATATTTAGGTAGAATATCGAATTTTAATCCAATGGTTATTACTGATTAACCGACAATAAAAGAAAGTTAATAATTGCTGTATAAAATCAATAGTCAAAATACTTGCTATGCAAGGTTTTAGTACCTTGTGACTCTTCTGTCACATGTTATATCACATGATGTGTTTGGTGCAATTCCAACTAGCCAAACAATAGAGAGACGGCAGATTTTTATCATTACCGAGCAGATGTACTTCCTTCTCATATTACCAAATGACTAAAGAGGAAACTATGCTCACTCTGTGGGAGAGTTTCCACTTCATCATTTCTGCTGAATCACCTCCCTCTGGTAAGATGTTTGCAGCTACTTTACTGTCAAAATGAAATATTTTCTTCCTCGTTGCATGTTGTTGGTGAAGCGTGTGAAGGGGACAAACGTGACACCCTCACAGCCAAGTGAGAACCTCTTCACCATCTATGCATCTGCAGCTAACAGCTGATTACTGGGTATTATTTATAACAACTAGGTTAAAAGACTTTTTGTGCAAAGCTTCTTTGTAAGAGTGCCTTACCAGAACAACTTCGAGCTTATCTTAAGTACTGGAAGAGGTGGGGCAATCACTCATTTAAAAAACAACAAACACCAACTAAATTATACTTGTTTATTACTTTAAAAACCCCCGCTTGACTGCTTTGGACCATCTTGCTTTTATGTGTTCAAGCACCCAGTGATATTAAAATATAAGTGCTTAGTTTATAGAGGATGTGGCACTCACTACATGAAACGAACTGAAGTGAAAGGCTCAGATTAATAAGCTACTTCAAGTTTAGTTGTGTGTTTGGCAGAGTGGGTTGCTCACCTGTCCAACATATGGGTAGGCCGCTTCAGAGTCAATACCTCCATTTTCATTCACATACTGGAAGGCATTGGTCATGTAGCCTCCTCCACAGCCGTCGTTCTCTGTAACACAGTCCACCAGGTTCTGAGGACTGAGGTCAACGAGCTGCCCGGTCTGCTTGGCCAACTGCCCCTCAAGGGCCCCGGCAGAGCTAAAGGCCCAGCAGGAGCCACAGGAACCCTGTCAGGGGTCAAAGAAAGACTGGTGAGTAAGAGGTTTAGTTTGATATGTACATACCACTGTGACTGGACTGTTGCTGACAACAGTAAGAGGAAACTAAGCCGACATGGAAGCTATAATCAGCAGAAATGTAAGAAACCCAGACCAGACCAGAGTTGGTAGGAAACAGGAATAAATGTGCACATTGTAAGGAAATATAAACCCAGCTGTTCTGATAGGCATTATTGTTTAAGCAAACCATTTGCAGAGAGCCTGTTTTTTTCCTATAAAATAATCAGTCATCAAGGAATAACAGCATATTTAAACCATATTTATCATATTAAAGAGAATCATTTAAACAGATTAAATCAACATCACAGCAAATGCTGTGTCTTCTCCTGTCTGTCCACCGGGAGGCAGACTGTGACCACATTGACAATGAAAGAAAGCCATTTCTGTTTGCTGATCGAAATTCTGTAACTGCTGTGAATTTGGGTTGTAAATAGAATCAGCTGCTGGGCAGTTTGTGGTGTTCAGTAATGTTGAAACAGTGTTAATGACACACGGTGAGAAATGGTCTTTTTTACAGGTCTGGACTGACACATCCAGCGCTAATGAATCACTGACACCGCCATCGTGTTTGGCTTTCACCCAGGAAACAGGGACTTGCTGTAATATAGATGAACGTTTATGTTGAATTTAAATGAAAAGGTTATTCTTGTTAACATGTGTTGGGTGTAACTAATGCTTCTGTGCCTGAAAAGGAACAGATCCCTTTCCCTGCATGTTATGAACAACCTCCCTGGAGGAGTGCATGATGTAATAAACTAGATTAATGCTTATAGCTCTGAAACACTTACATGTAAACATACATTTGGTTTTAAAGTGTGTCTCATTCCCTAATCAGACGAACATTTATTAGCTTATTATTTTCTTTTTTTGGCCTTCGTTTTGAAATATCTGAGTCTTCACACCTCTAATGCTCCACCTCACTCTGCTGCTTAGAGATGCCCCAATTAAAAACGTTGTAAATCTGAAATCAGATCGCTGAATGTTGTTTGTGGCTTTGAGCTCAGCGATAACAGAAATTTGCCTGAAATGAAGAAAACATCAGAAACAGAATTCAGTCATCATAAAAGGAGCTCAGGATGAAGCAGCAGAACTGTTAGTATGCAGAGACTGCAACCAGTCTGCTGCATAATTCATGAACCAAAGGAACCAAAGCAAGAGCTAAAAAAAAAAAAAAAATCCTGTTTATGGCTGTGTGTTCAAATACATCCGCCAGGGGGAGACAACGTAACACACAAGCCCTCAAATTTATGTTTTACTAATTTATATTATCTATCACAGTTACCTATTTTTGACACTCATATAACAATGATTTCTATCATAATTTGTTATCACAATAAAGAAACTGTTGAACATTGTAAAACATTTCCTACAAGTATATTCACCAATTCCACCAGATGAATGTTGTTTACATAAATGGTTGTTTAATTTGCTCTTAACGACCAATTACATCTAATAATGAAGGCCTTTGTTACCAAGTCAATTAACCATGAGAACAGCCTGTTACTTTTAGTGTTGATCTGAGCATTAAGTGGGACTGGTTACGTCTTTAAATGTTTAAATAAACGCTGCAAAGTATTTTTCTGAATCCTTTTTCTTTTTTCGAGGTTACAGTAAAAAAAAAAAAAATCTTCACAAATTGTGAATTACATTCAATTTTTTCAAGGCAACAGGCTGCTGAATGTTTTCATTTATACTAGAGATGAATATAAAGGTGTTCACCTACACTTACATAAAACTTTTTAAAACTATTCATTTCTGATTTCAGATGGTTTCATAAACATGTACTTTGACCTTGTGTAAAACAATGTCAGATATTGCCACTGAACACAACATAAAATGTGTAACTGAAATCCCAGTTGATGTCATTATTCTTGCCTCTGCCTTCAACAGTAACAGTTCCCCACAGAAATCACAGAGGTTTTGAGTTTCACTCTTAAAACTTTTCCTGAAAATAGCCCTAGGAACTTTTTCTTAGTTCTCCACAAACTTTTAGACAAACAATCATATGCCAGAGCCCACAGGAATCCTAACTGTAGATTACTCTGCTAAAATCTACAAAAACTTCCTCCAGTAAGAAACCTGCTGTTTCAGATTTGATTTCCAAGAACTGTGACAGAGCAGATTGTCTCTGTCCTCTGTCCTGTTTGGTCTGCCCCGTGTTGCGATATGCTACACTGTACTTGATCACGTTAAATGTTTCCATTACACAAGCTGTGCCCTTGTGCTGCTATCAATTGTGTGTTGACTGACACATTTCATTTGAATGCTATCTCTAAAACACTTGCACTGAATCTATTTATTCACACATTTCTGATTCATGCTTTTTTTTTGTTAAGTGCCTATTTCTTTCTTTATTAAAAGCAGCAGCCACACATGTTTTTTTATGCTCACTTGGTCAGTGAATTGTGGTTGTGAAAAAAAAAAGAAGTTAAAGCCGCACTTTGACAGTTAAAGAGCTGCTTTCTGAAAACCAACACATGCAGCTAATGATACCAAACAACAACATTTCAGCTGATGATATTAATCCACACTGACAGAAACTAGTCAAATATTATTCAGTTCTCACCTGGTTCTTAACTGAAGTCACCATGCCCTTCTTGCGGTAGTCAACAGATTTGGGAATTTTGGAGGGCATGTCATCCATAGCCAGTGTGAAACTGCGCTCCTGGTTCACTGGGATTTGCAGGCCAGTCATCTTCTCAACCACCTCCTCTGAGGTCTGCATGAACAGAAACACAGTTAAGGTATTTTAAATTGTGTTTCACATCATAGGGATGTTACTGAATGAACATTTGAACAAAGTTGTAGTCGGGGTCATAGGTCATAACATCCAGGCAATGGGATTTTTGAATAATTGAATGAGAGAAAGTGTTCTTGAAAAAGAACCAGAGTGCCGGGGGGAGCTGGAATACAAAAAGATTTTCAAATGTGCATATGACAAACTGCAGACTTCAAGAAACTGCAGGCAAAGGAGTAAAGGAGAGAGGGATATAAAGAGGTCAAAGGGAATTCAAATTTGTGATACATTTGTACTTTTTACTGGCTGCCACAATGGAACTTTTTGCTAAATAAAATAAAAAAAATCCCCACTTTGTTATTGTCTGGATTCCCTGGGGCTTTTATTACAGCTGAGTCTAAAAGTAGAAAGATCATTAATGGAAGAAATACAGGCCATCTGTTAATTTCGTTTATTTAATTTAAGTGCTTTCAATCAAAATGGAAAAGCATCCTTCATTTCCCACCACCTGTTATTTCATAAACATGAAATTGGCCATTTGTCAAGAATTCAGATGCGCATACTTGTTCTATCACTAATAAATGAGCTTGAGCCCTGCCATGTTGTGCTTCATTTCTGGAGCAGCCTTTTAAAGCCTCTCCGTGTTGATGAAAAAAAGCCACCATCAGTCACAACCCATGCTGGCATGTCACTGACACCGGCTGATTTAAGGACACCAAACCCAGTTTCACATCAAGGGGCTGCAGCATGCATTAGTGAATAAAAAAAGCAGAGATGACAAACCGACTGCAGCTGCAAAAAGCCAAAACTGCTGAAGAAAACATGAATGTGACATGCAGGAGCTATTTTTTACTGTCAAAATTACCCAGATCTTACTCAAACAAGCAAAATATTTGCTGTTCCAGTTTCTCAAAAAGATGGATTTGATTGTGTCTAGCGTCATACATGAAAGATGTACCAGAAGAAACAAAATATTTTGTACTTTAGTATATTCAAATCTATGTTGGTGTGTTACACACTGCAAGTGACATGTATAAAAAATAGGGACAGATGGTCTTATAGAGATGTAATGTGCTGGGATCACATACATGTCAAAAACAAGATGTAAAAAAAGTGAACATGGAGTCGTGATTAGGACAGAGATGTGCCAGACTGCATGACGACCCACAACCAATAAGAGCGTCTGGTTTTTCAGAAACAGGCTTCTGGGACGAGCAGTGTGAGCTATGGTATGTCCACTGACTCTTCTTTTTGTCAGGTTTTAGACAAAGTCTAAACCAGTGTCCTTACCGTAATTGTCGGGCTATAAGCCGCTACTTTTTGCACAAGCTTTGAACCCTGCGGCTTTTAGTCAGGTGCGGCTTTTCTATGGATTGTCCATGAGCGGATTTGTTTTGTTTGTTCCGCTGTTGTACGGCACTACGTTGCCTGGCGGAAGGATCGGAGTTCAAGAGTGGTATGTTAGTCACATGTCCATCCGCCAGGCAACGTAGTGCCGTACGAAGTAGCGCGAAAAACAAACTTCAAAGTAGCACTACGCGTTCAGCTGGAGGCGTGGATGATGAGCGGCGATAAACTTGCAAAAAGCAAGTTATGCCCAACTCCACCACTGGATTCTGACAGCGTGGGAAAGTGTGAAAACATCCACGATCACCAACGGATTTCGAAGGGCTGGACTGCTGCCTGATGGAGAGGAGGCTCTTCAGAAGGTGTTCGACTCTGACACTGACAATGAGGATTTCTTTGGTTTTGAAAGTGACAACGAAAGAAAGGAGCTGAGAGTGGATGATGAAGCCACCCTGAGCCTGTTCGTTTCCGACACTGGAGGAGAGGACTTTGGTGGTTTTAGTGCGCAGGAAGAAGAGAAAGATGGTGGTGAATGACTGACTTTTCTTCTTGTTAAAGCCGTGTCACTGCACCTGAGCCTAAAAGGTAGTCTGAATCTATTTTTCTGGTGTGCTGTAGGTTATTGTTATGTACTACATTTGTTACTCATTTATGAAGCACAGTACATGTTTTGTACTTGTAATTACCACTACTTGTACACATACCCTAAAAGGTTATGCAAATATGTACCCATAACTTGTTTTTCAAAATATTAATAAAAGTGGTGTGTCTCCAAACAGCCATCTCTTTCCTGACAATTCGATTTGTGCATATTCTCTTACATATGATAAGTCAACATTGAAACACCTGCGGCTTTTAGTCAGGTGCGGCTAATGTATGTACAAAACAGGATTTTCCCCTGCTTTTAGCTTGTGCGGCTAATATTCAGGTGCGCTCTGTAGTCCGGGAAATACGGTAATTATGATGCACTTCATGGAATAAAAAGTTTTATCTGGTATTTGACAAGATTGAACTCACCATGTCTCCCAGATGGTTCATCCCCATCTCAAAGGAGTGAATGCCCAGCGCGGCCTCCTCGTTGTGAGCCTCAATCATGCGCATATTCTTCTCCCAAATGGCCCTGCGGATCCCCTCCTCACCCTGAGGGGAACAAAAGTACACGTCACTGTACTTAAGTTAAAAAAGAGCTCCCTGGCTTACACTTACAAAACAATCCACATTTTTAGAAGCTTTAAAAGTATCACAAATAAATATTGTAGCAGATGTTATAAAGAAGTCATTATCATTTCGTTGCTTCCATTATTATTAGAAACAACGGTGACCCTCCTAATATGAACAACAAGAGGACTTTTACTTTCTAGGATGATGATGCAGCCTCACTTTTGAACTGGTGTGAATGGTTTTCTTATAAAAAAATCTTTATAAAAAATAAAAGAAACACTTTTTCCAGTCTTAAAGTTTGCTTTCCTTGTTTCTACACTCATGCACGAACACCTGACAGCTGAAAGAAACTAATCTAGGCAAACAGGACAAATTTGCATTATAATTAGCAGATTAAAAAAAAGCTTGTCTGTGTTACAGCCCCATTTCATTAATTAGGTCAATTAAACCAGTGCACATTCACACAACAATCTTCCCTACAGATTATACATATGTGGGTTAAAACATTAGTTTGCCTTTATTCAAATTCCACCACTATGTGTCATCCACGAAAGAGTAATATTATAATATGGAAGTGAGATAGAGCCAAGTGTTTGGTATTGAGAAAATCAAATATGCTCTACTTAGTAGTCTAGGTAATCTCACCAATGATTAGCATAACTATAAGCATTATTTCCATCTTGATATTCATTCCAGTAATGGAAAATGTAAATATGGTAAGGGGACTTTGATTATATTAGATCAGTGATGCCAATTCAAAGAAGGTTGAAAAGCTCTCCTGTGCATAAATACTGATTAAAATCACCATGAGGGGGAGAGAGAGATGTCTTTTCTGCACACTACAGAAACACATGTTATAAAAACTATATACGCACATTCAGTTCATGAATCAAAGCACATGTAACTATACACACTCATGAAAACTAGACATAAACACACACACACATGCCCCAGCTGTGGAGTGCTGACCTCTAGCTTGAGGTGAAGAGCAGAGGGATAACAGATGCTCAGTGAGCATTCATGGAGTAAATCACAGTCCGCTATGGTTTAAGAGCAAACTGCAAACAACCCCTTCTTCACAGCCAGGAAGAGAAACAGAGTATAGGGATTTTTTTGCCGCAGAGAAACCAAGAAAGAGGAGTGGAGGACTTTCCTCTGTTAGAAATTTCTGGCTCTGGTGATATGACACATAAAAAGCTAATGATAAAACTAAATTACAAAATATGCTAGGATTTTTTTCTCCTCTTGTTTCATAATATCATTAAATAATGATTTAAATACCCATAGTTGTTGAATTAGTCTTTTAAACTGAAAAGTGTTGAATTATACTAAACAAAAAAACAAAAATTTAAAGTTTAAAGGAGGATCCAAACATCTACTGGTTATGGATGAGAAAGTTGGACTGACAGAAAATTGCATGTCCTGCTTCAGGTAAGCTTCTGTCTGTTTAATTTTCAGCCAAAACAAAGAAGAAGATCAACCAGTGCTGCCATCAAGTAAGGAGGTAAAATTATCAACAGTTTAAACATAACTGATTCGATCATATAAAACAAAATGTGACTGGGGAAGCATATTTGTTCCCTGTTAATGTTGCTGATGCTTCCTTCTGTGACTCTCTGGCTTTACCTGATCTGCTGTTAGCGTTTCTGCCAAAATAACTGAAACTGGTGGAGCTTCCTTAAAAAGGGCAGCTTAGCCTGCAGACTTACAGAAGCCTGTCTTGGGCTAAGATGTGGAACATGCTGTGTATAAATAAAATATGAGTCTTTGCCACATGTGTATGCAAATGTATTAAACCATGTAAATTATAAATAACTACATGTTGCTGAGACTGGATGAGGTTTTTTTTTAAGTCAAACATAGCATTGTGCAGTCATGTCTATTCCTTTTCAAGGAGCAAGTTGCATCAGATAAGGAAAACCAATGATGTTTTGAAACTGTGATATGCACATTTGATGGGAAAGCACATAATGTGCATATTTTTTTATTTCATTATTTCATTTTAGAATTAATGTATTCACCAAAGGCTTCACCAATACTGCTCTCAGTTTTGTTTTCAGGTTTAGTGTTTTATTTGTAGAAGTCCTCTTTCAGGAAAATCAGATTTAAAAAGAAGCATCTGCTTTTTAAAAACAAAATCTTTATATTTCCTACCTTATATTTAAGTTTTCTTTGTGCTATTTATATCTCTTAATTTTATCATTATTTTAACTCTAAAACAATAGTAACACACACTCACCAAGCCATTGTATTCTTTCCTATGTGTGCTCTTCCACTCTTCCCACTGGGCATCCAAAGAGTATTCATCAAAACGGCCCAGCGCAGAGGTAGCCAGCAACAGCACACACACAAGTGGCAACATCCTAAAAGAACAAAAAACACCTTCATGTTTTTATTTATACCAAACCCAAAAGTTTTTTTTATTAACAAAGTTTTATTTTTTACAATAGAGTTTTCATATTTCAAAAGTGTCACAACATTATAATTAGGGTATGTGTACGCATATAAAATATCTCAGTGTTATCTTATGGGTGTCCAAGAGAGGAGTTATTGTCAAAATTCCCATTCAGAAACAGAAACAGTTTACCATATGAACTTGCTGGAGAAGCTTAGGTTTGAATCAGGTCACTTCTTCATTTATAACCTTCCTGTCTGCACTCGACTGTCATAAGGATAAAAGCTAATATATATATCTATCGATATCTATATATGCTTTCCTATAATCCAGTGAGAGCATTGTGTTTCTGCAGGGGTTTACTCTCATGTGGTTGGTTTCATTATCTCAATCATGCCACAGTGACAAAAACAAAATGCTAAGTTGCACTTCTTGGGAAACAAACCTCTATTCCATGTTTTGGTTTGAGACAGGAAACTCTCAGGATAATTCTTATATGATTTTCAACGAATTTCACTTTCGTTTTCAGGGTCAGACCGGACAATGCTGGATATAGTTTGACAGCAAACGTGAATGACAGCTACAGGATGAAGTCTCAAACACAACTGAACTCCACTGAGAAAATGTTTTCACTCTCGCTCTCATCAGTGATTCAAACATTTTAACTGTGGGTTTTTTAAGTCCAGGCAGTGTGAAATTTTTTCTCTGCCTTTGTTTCTTGGGCTTTCTGAGTCCATCTTGTATTTTAATACATTGTGCTTCTAATCTGCATTTGTGGGCTTTGTTTCCAGTAAAGGTCGCTGACCTTGGAGTTTCTCTTAACTAAGAGCAGAAAACAATATTTCCTTTTGTTTTCTTTTCTTTTCTTTTTCTTTTTGATTCCTGCTTCCTACACTCATGGATTATACACAGCATGGCTTCACCTTTGGGTGAAAATCTATGTTTTAAATAGAGCAATCCCATGATACATGCCAGTAATTCAGCATATGTGCACAATGCTGAGTATGAGTCACAAGACTTCTCCCTGTGGTAGCTTATGTTTTGAATATAAATTTATATTTTGCATAAAACATTAGCATTCATGACTTTTTTCACATTCCCAGATGTGTGGGTTTTTTTTTTTTTTTTTTTTGCATTGGTATGTCAAACTTTCCAGAACTCAAACTGGCTGCCAGTAAATGTTACGTCTCCCTGCCCCCCTCTTCCAAGAATGACTCTATTAATGTGCAGTTGGGTCAAAATTGTTCTGTAATCTTTTTTAAGGCTGATTACTTTCTTAGCTGCAGAAAAGCTATGCATATATTTGAACCAACATTTATGGAAAAATCTCTTTCAAGGTCTTGAAAATCAGTTCATGTAATTAAGTAAGAGCCATGTCTAAGTTCAGTTCAGCTGAGTTGTTTTTACTTAAATACTAAAATATCAGAAAGCAGCAGTTCTTTCAAACTGATTTAAAGTTTAAAACAATAAAGTTACAACACGCACAAAAGAGCAAAAAAGATTTTGTGTGTTAGGAGTGTTAGGAGATCAGCAGTAAACAAACTTACCTGAAGTCCAAAAGTCAAAAAGCTCAGGGAATTCTTCTGAGTTTGACTTGGTCTTCCTCTGCTGCTGAAGTAGGTCAGTGGGCGAGTTTATATCGGCTGAATTTTGAGGAAGTACAATGGGAGCTCCAGGCCTGGGGAGGAGTTTTCTTCTAACATGGAGGGAAATTACATCTGGTTTCACTGAATAAACCGGATGATGTCAGGTGTCAGGTTACAGAGACATGTCTGAAAACTCCACAGAGGATGTGGCACTGCTGCAGTCTGGGTTAGTGCTTGAAGAACAACAAAGGTGCTTTGAAAAAAAAAAGACCTGGAACTTGGCCTTTCTTTACAAGTCTAACACTGATTATCTTTTATAGCAGAACATTGATTTATATACATGATCATGCTTTGTATTTTGTTCAAGAATCAAAGTGACCTTTTAGTCTGCTTTCAAGTTTACTCTAAATCATGAAGAAGAAGAATAATGCTAGGTTAACATAGATGAATGGATGGGTCTCTGAGTGATTAATTATTGAGCAAAGATATTTTTATTCCAAAAGGAAGGAAGGAAGGAAGGAAGGATGCAGCAAAAAAGGCACATGGAAAAAAACAGTATGGTACAAGTGTGTACAATGTAATAGTTGTCAGCCAATAAACTGGGTTACTCAGTTTGCACTAAAAATAATTTGACGGTGGGCACCAGCAGCGGCTGTTACAAGAAAACATGTCATCTCCTGCACTGCAAATTTAGTACTGCTATTATTTATTTAGCATTTAGTGTGGTCATTATGAGTATCACTGGAACCAAACCAACACGATAAGTCAAAATATTTGCAAAGTTTTTTTTCAGGCCTGTCGGCTGAAGATTTCCAGAGACTCTTCCAGCGCAATTTCTTTTGTCTCTTGTTATGCTGAAATTTTTCTCAGCAGAACATTTTCTCAGAACGTTCTGACACTTGGTGTGGAAAGGCTATTAAGGCTACTATATGTATTTTTTTATGTTCATTGTGTGTAACTGGAAAACAATTTCTCTACTTGAAGAATAAAAACCAAACGTGCTTATTTTAGATTTTAGATTAATTATACAAGAACACAGCATGTGAAACTTGATCATGAGTGGCAGTTTGATAAAAAAACATTCCCACGGCAGAATCCAAATAGGTCTTTGCCATATTTGTATTTGCTCCAATTTCTGTCTGTTTGGTGGTACTTCCTCTTGCTGTTAGTCATGTGTGTATATACATGAATGTGTCTTATGACTCCTATACTCATACTGTTGTCTAGCACATATCTAGACAGTGAATTAAATATAGGAGCATCCCGTGCAGCTGAGATGTCCAGTGATACATGTCCATGTTGCTACAAGTTAATCAGACGTATAATCATGTCTCCATGAACAATAACACATTGTTCAATGGAGAGGCCTTGCTAACACAAGTGCTTGCACTACCATTATCACAACTGCTATTACAAGATTATTCATGCATATCATTACATATCAGTCTATCATGTGTTTGTGATCTGGACAAATATATATTTATGCCACCTTGAACTTGAAACATACCAAGGTTTTGCAGGCAATGAAACTTTAAGATGCTAACATGACATTTTGGTGCACAGCTATGAACAATAAATGACAGGACTATACCTTGTCTTGTATTTATGTAAATTTAAATCTTTATTGGCTCCTTAATTCCCTAATCAGTAGTGGCTATTTTATGCATGTCCTTGCTCAATACAAAACATTGATCCAGCACAACATGAAGTTTCAGCAATTTGAAGTAAATCAGACAAGCATGTATTATGCTTTCCTGCAGCACTGCAAGGAAACAAAGGAAATTAAGATACCAGTTTGAGTTGTTTAAGTCAGACTCCTGTTGTCTCATGTTAGCTTGAGCTTGATGTGTTGCTGAAAAGAGACAATTTGTATGTAGAACCACGAGTGTGGATTTTGCTCCCCATAATTTATCTTGCCATTGCATTACTGAGGGATATCTTCAGGTGCTAAAAAAACTACGAGTGGCCATGAATCCATTTATAAGATGGACAATGACAATGATTTTTCCATCAATATCTAACTAAAACACCTTTTTAAACTCAATAGTATTAAAATCTAATCTAAACTCATTGAATACTGGAAGTAAATGAAGTTCTCTGTAATTCCGATTGCCACTCTGAGATGAAAACATCAAACTTGATGGCGAGTTAGGCCTGTAGAACTAATTTTATTGATAGCGGTAGATGAAGCCACAATTAAGCCACTACAAATACACAAAAATATACTAAATGGCAAAACAAGGTGGGACAATTAAAAAAATAGACATGAATTACCTTGTTATTACTATTGTTATTACTCTTGTTAAAGTTACATGTCATTGTTAGATATCTAGCTAAAAGCTGCTGATAGTGGATTGCAAGTCCACAGTGCACATTTTTTTTTACATTATTTGGCCTGATGGTGATATACTTTTAGATTTTAATCTTTCTTGATAGATTTAAAATATGACTTTTGGTTTAAATAAATGAATTCTCCAAGATTTTTGTAAATTTCTGCGACGTTTAGCATATTTTTTTCATGAGTAGGTTCAGAGCTGTATTCTGTTTTGTTTGAATTAATTATCAAGTGATATTATTCTAACCACTTATGAAAATAGGTCATTGCAAAAGCAAGTTTTGAATACATGACACCAGCATGTATTAGACAAAAAGAAAATGATCCAGAATCCTGCCTTGTGGGACTCCTAAGGTTTAAAAAAGATATTACATGACTGATTTTACCCACTGGGACAGTTTAGTTAGAGGAAAACCATGAATATCAAAAGGCAAAAATTTAAATGAGCAGAGTTTGTTCAGCAGAATCCGACGATTTACAATTTCAAAGGCTTTATGAAAAAATCAATATGCAATCGGAGACGGTATCATACAGTGCACAAATGCAGCTGTCGCTCTCTCCTTTGCTGCTTCAGTTCTCCTCAAGGTCAAGAACAATCTTGGGTGCTGTGCTAAGATTCCTGTTGTGTTAAGATCTCTAGTGTGTTAAGTGCAGTGCAGGCAAGCAGCTCAAGGCAATGGCTTTCATCACTGACAGCTCACTATCTAACTGATCGATATTTTAACTGATGAAACATCTGCTCACTGGATTTCACCAGGCTGGAGAGTGCATCTTAAGCCTTTGTAAGACTCTTCCTTCCTCTTTGGCACTTTAGATAATGAGATTCATGAACGGGCGGTATTTTGATTGATCCACCATGCAGCACTCAACCCCAATCTTAGCATCAGGGAGCATACCATCTTGCAGCAGGTCATAACCTGTGTGTAAATGTATGTATTTGAGCAGATTGATTTATACAGGTATTCCTTACTAAAATGGTTACCTAGCAGTCCGTATAGCTCTGTTTTTTCTTCTTGAGTGCTAAAACAATCTATTAATATCTCCACATGGGGCTGATGCTGAGAATGCTTTTCTGCATTTATGACTTTTTCTCATGTGACCACTTGGCAGCCATTTTTTGTTCTTGTCTGACTCTTTGTTTTGAACAGTGAAAAGTACTCTGAGGCCCAGCTCAGCAGTAAATTCCTCTTGTCTTCCGTTTTTTCTCCTCCTATTAGGTCACATCTGTTTCCCATCTCAGCACATACTCACAACCCACCGCAAAACTGGAAACAGCTTACCTCCCAGAATCCTCTGCAAGTCATATGATCCTGACTCACCCCATCACGGGATAGGGTTGGGTTTTATCATTACAAAAACTGAACTGGCTCTGTAATAGCAAGAAATAGCCTTACATCACAGCGTTTAGGTACTGCAGAGTAAGCTGAGTGACATCTCATTTTCTATATGCATGTATATGGCTCTCAGAGGACAGATTATATGCCCCGAATGCTGTAACTTGTTGAAATCCATTGCATTTGAGCACCATAGAAAATCAGGCTTCATTCAGATTCTTTTCCCCTGGCAATCTAGTGAGAAAGCCCAAGAGGCTTTAAATTCTCATCTGAACTGTGTGCACTTTTCATTGACCAGTTCAGAGATTAGTGCCGCAGACACCAAAGAGGTTTTAAAGGCTTGTTTTGATTCCAACAGATTAGACAGTGTTGTCTTTTTTCATTCCAAGCTCAAATTGTTTATAGCAGGGGGAAAAAACCCATTACGTGTATACTGAGTTGTTGTTGTCTGAGCCATGCATGTCCTGCTTTCTCTATGAAAACACGAGTGTCTGTGTTTTACATTAAAAATGAAGAGGAGATGTTTGTCATGCCCTAAAAGCTGCCATTCAGTTTTGCTGTATAATTCTGTCTAGAAATAAGAGTAGTGGCCTGAAGCCAGGTGCATCTTTGTGTTACTGATGCTATTCTTCTAGAATTGTCAAATTTGTCTAAGGTATTTCTGAAAATTTGTTTCTGATGGATTTTCAGTACCTAGAGTGAAGACAAGACTTCAGGAAGTTACTGCTTCTGGTCACACAAAAAAATCTTTTCATACTTACATTTTTAGAATTCCTCAATTAGTAAATTAGCGAATATTAAAGCTGTTTCACTACTTGTGACTGTATGAAAGCTTCCTGCTATAATAATCCCCATTTCTGTTTCTGAATTTGATCCATTTTATTATGTAAATAAGGCTTTTTATGTCACCAAGAACAGAGGTGAGTGTGATTCTTCTGATCAGAAGAGTCACATACTGGCGTCTATAATAATAATAGGAATAATTTTCCAAGAGCGTTAAATCAAATTTCCCATATTACATGTTGCAAATGAAAGTAGCCAATATGTTTCAGTACAATCTGTATAGCTCATGCAACACACTGAAAGATAATAGCAAAGTAATAGTGGGAACAAATTAGTGCCACCTGGTGGCTTCTTGCGCCTCCTGTCAGAATTTACAGTAAATTTAACATCGTAAAGTGGTCATATAATCATATATACCAAAATGATAAATTTCATATTTTTTCAAGCTCCATTTCTTTTATCATGGCTTATGTCCAATTCAGGCAAAGCTGACACACTGGCACAGCTGATGTGTATCTGAGAGCGTGTCATGAGAGACATTTTCCATTGAATGTCAATTCAGTGTTCAAACAAAGTAAATTCATAAGGTACTTCCAAAAGCAGCACTGAGAGGGATGTGTGCAGCAATGAGCGACACATACAGTATGTGCAATAAAGCAGCCAGGAGCCACTGGGGCTTTGTGCTAATACCATATTACTCCTGAGGATATAATATCCACGATGACCTTCAGTTTCATTTGTACATTTCAGTAACTTGTCTTCATGGGAAAGCAATTATTTTTTACTGTTGAGTAGCTTTTACTATTGTTATTTGTCACTATTTCTTCTAGGATAATCCTTTTTGTTAGTATCAACATTCAAGATGGATATTTGGCAAATTTAGAAACAAAATGACCAATAAATCAAAAAACAAAAAATCTCACAGTTTATAAAACAGAGCTCACACTCGGCCAGCAGTGATGCTGGTTCACTGATGACTGAGTTTAGCACATTTATCTGATCATTTCTGATCTGAACTCTGTTACGCCCTCTCGTCAGCTCATTTGACTGAGTTCATTTCAGAGTATAAAATAAATATTCTCTTCCATGAAATAAATCAGATCAAATTTCAACTTTTTGATTTCAGCTCAGATCGTATGCCAGAATCATTATTTAATATCTATTCTGGTAGAAAATGTTGCTCTTGTTTGCTGCAGTGTTCTAAGAAACTCTAAAATGGTTTTTGGACCTGTTTTTGTAGCTTCGTAATTATATCAAGATAAACTCAGCACTGTTGTCAGAAGAATCAACATGCAATCAGCACAGAATTTGAATAAACTACTGCCTCTGCTGTTCAAATACAAATATGTAGTAACAACCTGTATCATCAGCAAGGTTAAAAAGGTCCCCAAAGAACTTGTGTAGAATGCAAAATGAGGTTGAGCTGACCAACATGTATTCAGTAGGTTAATTAGATGAATTGCCCTAGAGGAGCTCTAGGGGTTGTTTTGGCAGCAAAGTCAGTGTGGAAAAGAAAACAGAACAAACAACAGAAAACAGACAAAAACACACAGTAGAACTACACGATTCACTGAATCACGGATAGATTCCCCGGGGGTGGTTTTTGGCCATGTCTTAAAAAAAATGGTCTTCATAAAACTGTTGTGAAGTTACTGTGGCTGAGGTAGAATTGTATAAACTGATGAAATCCACAACTTTGTTTCATGACAGGTGAATGGATTTAGCCAACTTTGCTCGCCTGATATTGGTTAGAAAGTCACTACCACTGTCCACATGGTGCATTTCACACACACAAAAACAAACAAATTCTGCTAATACAAGAGTTTTAGTCACTACCCACTTACTGGATGCACACAAAATACATATTAATAGTTAACTATTGCAGTAAAGATGCAAGAACAAGAGCACTTTAATTGGGTCAGTGATTCCAATTAATGTGACAAGCAGGTAGCTAGCAGCTGTAGCTACCAGTTACTCAAAGCAACCAGGCAAACAGTTTATTGTGTAAGGCTTAATTTGTGCTCTAGAGTTAGGCACTTTGAGATTAGAGTCTATGGGGAAGGGCTACATTGCACTTCCCCATTGCCTTGAAATAAGAAATTGCAGTTTTGCACTTCTAGACTAATTTTTCATGTTAATGGTTGGCATTTTAAAGCATCATCAATAAGCACAACTCAGTAAAGACTGCAAATCATGGGGCAATGTGGTGATAGGTTTGATAAATAATGGCAGCTTTATACCTGTATGGACCATTAACCCAAAAACAAAGAACAAAAGATCATGGATTTATTTCCTAATGCCATCATTTGAGCTTATAAACAACACTAAGTGGTGAAAGAGCCAATTATAATAAGAAATGTCAAGGATAACAGCTAAATTTAAGGGAAGTTACATTTTGCCAAAAACTTGTAATAAAATATAAACAAAAAGATTTCATCTTATGTCAACTTCTAGAAAACTTTGACTGTCTTAATTTATTCATTCCCCTTTTACAAATTTGAAATCCATATAAAATTCAATAAAAAAATTAATAAAATAAATTGCAGAACAGTGTTTGCTTTATTTTTAAAGCATCACCTCGCTTTGAAGCTTTCCTTTCTGCATCTTCATCATATACCCATGAGTAAATTATCAACGAATCTCACCATAAGCTGGCAGAAAAACAAAGTCATTCACGATTCCTGGCATCTAATCTCTTTACATGGCCTGGTTGCTGTGCATCTGTGCAGTCCGTTGATGCACACATGTGCTCTGATGTTTAAAGGATTAGTATTTATTCTAAGCAGAGAAACCCCCCCATATCACACACACGGAATTGAAAGCCCATTTCACAAACAACCTGCCAGCACACATTCATAATTTTTCCAATGGTTGATCTGTCACGTGCCAATCCATCTCCAAGTTCGTTCTTCAGGGATTAGCAGCCCACACGAGGCTTTAAAGTGCTGCAGTGGCTTACACTTCTGTCCTTTAATTTATATTTTTAGGGTAGGGTTAGGCAAAAATTGCTAATGTGCAGAAATTAAATGTGCTCAAAGCGTCTAGCTTAAGTGACACCCTCTTTATAGTAGTGCCAATATGTTAACCCTGAAGAATGTTTGAGCACTCAGCATTAGTCGGACTCTCAGCTGATGCCTCAACATGGATTAAAATACTAAAAGATCTATTTGTGCTTGTTTACTTTGGTCTGTGAAACAGCATAAGTGTCACCTTTGAAATCAGTTGCTAGTTCATCACAGCTTTAATTTAAAGACAGATTTAAATGAAAGGTTTAGAAAGGTTAATGAAAAAAAAGCATCAAGACTTCAAAAAGATGCATTTTTGAAAAGGTTTCATTGAATATCAGAAAAAGGGGATTTAAAACTCCATTTAAAACGCCACCCTTTGTGAGAGACCGTCTGGAAAAATAAACAGTTTGCTTGTTGAAGGTTTTGAATGTAGATCGTGAACATGTGTAAGGGTAGTGATAAGAAATACGCTGCATTTGCCTTAGCCTTTTTCAAAAAAAGACCCATTTATTATAAAGATGACCCATTAAGGAATAAATAAATGATCCTCACATAGTATCCATGGTTATAAGATGAGACGCAGTCTGTGGATGGCAGCAGGGAGACCAGATGTCGCTGGCAGCCATTATAAAAAGGATAATCACTTGAGAAGCCTTGCTTCCTCTTCAACAACCTGATAGAGGTTCCTGTTGGCTAACTGTGCTGAGGCATTTAATTAAGCATCATATCAGCCAGTCAGCACTGTGGATGAAGCTTTAATAAGCACATGGGTCACCCTCCTAAGGATTTTTAATGTTATTAGTTACTTCATTGATCTTCCAATCCAGTGTGTACCAACAAATCAAACTGAGATGACTGCTCTCATACACAAACAAGCTCGCAACAGAAAGGAAAACAGAGAAGGGCAATCAGGGGTAACCAGCCCTACAAATTATTCTCCTCACATGCAAATGGACACGATGGACGTCAGCTATTTGTTTTTGTCTGGTAAACCACATGCTGTTGAGAATCTGGTCACGTTTCTGCTTAATCATCCAGAACCTGCTCTTGACAAATTACCCTAATATAGAGGACTAGGGGTGAGAGCAAATTGGGTTTATAGGTACAATTCGGCGCCAAGGAACTGATGTACAATTTTCTGTTGATATTTATAATAACGTGCATTTAGAATTGACTGTCTAAAGAGGAATGTGTGTATCTATTGAACAGTCACATGCCTTTCTTTATCAGTGTTGCTGTTATTTGCAGGATTTCCACAGAAGTTTGCCCCGAGGGGCCAAAGGTCAGGCTTCATGATTCCTCTCTCCTAATTAGCTCTACTTTCCATTGCTCATCTCATCTGATGTTGAGCCTTCTTGGGGGTTTTATTCAAATTAAACCCCGGTGAACAGAATACCACCGCCATTCGAAAACACAGATGGATGTGTCTTCATTTGTAGAATGCGAGTTCACCTTCAGGCAACACTGTCCCTTCAATATACCATTATTGATGAGCTGTCTTCTTGGATTACGGCGTCCAAAACAATCTCTAGAATAATAGTTAGCTGAGCGCTCCGGCAATGATGCTCTCATTGTTTTGTCCACATCCTCTCTAGATTGCTTGCGTCTACAAGCTCCCTTCGATTATTTCAACAGCACATATCAAACATTCCTGTATGCTGAGTGTTGTAAGACTTCTCTTAAACCTACCTGGATATGAACTGCTGACTTGTCCATCAAGAGCAGCCACCTGTCTGGCAGATGGTCTGTCTTCTGCTGCAGGGAACTGAGGAAGGATGCCCTGCTCTAATCACTGAGCCGGAGGCCAATGGATGAGGATTAATTAAAATGGAAAGTGAGGTTAAGCCCCAGTCAGACTCCTTTTGGGAGCTAAAACTGAGATCTTCAAGCTTCCTGAAAATCTGCTTACTGTCTGAAAAAACAATTTTAGTGCTTCGAGGAAACTAAAGCACAGACTTTATTCAAAACTTTGATACAGCTGTTCTATTGCTAATAATCTGCTACATAAATTGGTCAGATTATTTCTTGATATGTCTTAATCAGTATGATAAAGTGTCTACACAATGACACCAAGTATACCTTAAAAGTTAAAGGCATCTGTTTCTGTATTTTTGTTTTTTTATGCTTACATAAAAGCAACGTTTATGGCACTAAATTAAAAGCCCAAAGACTATTAAATCAAACTTCAGCTGTTTGTCTTGTGTTCTTTACTGTCAACAAATGAAAGTCTACTGTTATAAATAAGAAAAAGTGTAAAATATACAGTTTATAGTGGCCTTTAAATGACTTTATAATGAAAAATCAAATAAAAGTTATATTGAGTTCATAAAGTATATGAGCTAACTGTATTTTTTTATTTAGGTACACACACACACACACACACACACACACACACACACACACACACACACACACACACACACAAGAGTGATTAGTTGCAGAATTACTACATTTACTACATTTCACACAAAAGTTTAACTGCCCAGATGACCTTATGGTTGCATATCATATCAGTGAAAATTAGCTCCCCACTCCCAGTTTCATTCCTGGTCAGTCTTCTCCTGGCAATGTTTACTTTAGAAAAATCGAGTGTTTCAAAGCGAAACTTTTTAAAAATGAAATCTTTTATAAATTCTGTCCATTTCTGAAGACAGTCTCAGCTCTCTTGGTCTCTCTTGGATTCCATTTGCTTTTAGTGGGTTTCCTCGTCTGTTTCTATTGCTCCCGAAGGGAGCTCTGACAGGCACACATGGTAAAATCCAGAGGGAAGGTCTCTTTGGATGGGTGACTTTCCATTTCAGCCTGGGATGCATTACTGTAACTGTGAAAATTTTTCTGCACCTGTTTGCAACAGCTGAATGCTTGAATAGTTTAGCAACGGCCTTTGAGAAATGTTTGCTCCCATTTGATGGGTGCTTTGAGACTGAAAACCACTGCAGCTGCGACAAACACCCAAAGAATCAGTCATGTTTGAAAACACAGTGTACCAAATGAAAATGAAACATTTAAACAGTTTTATTATCTTCTTCTTTTTTTTCTTTTTTTTTTGCAAGAGGGCAAACACAAGTGTATCTATTCTGTAGAAACCACTTCAGTCTGTCAAAGTTTATGTCACACTTACAAAATCACTGAAATGTTTCCATATTTGAGCTTGACTTGGAGTTGGTACTTTAGCATTATGAAAGAATAAAGAATAAAAAGAATTTAAAAAAATGCCTTCTGGCTATGGTTGAGCCAAAAAAATTCTCAAACACAGCATTAGATCTTTCATGTCTATCATCTGACAATGCTGTTATTTGAATAGTAAACTACACGGAGACTATGATGGACTGTAGTCATAGACTAAGAAGTTGAAATAGCCACTGCAATATCACCCACTGCTTTTTATCTCCTTTTTGAAGCCTCAGTGTTAACATTTTGTTTTCTTTCCTTTTTTTTGGAACCAGAGGAGACCGCATCTGTTGACCTGGTCTCATGGCAGTTTGTGATACAGTCATGATCTGAGTTCATGAACTGCCATGAGTCTGGCTTAGAGTTTAGTGTGCACCTGGCACAATTACACAGTGGAATAAAGCACTATGTGAGGGTGAGGATGTAGCATTAAAGGCCAAAACAGCTTCATGTCACAAACAAAAACTCAGGCGTAAGGCTGTTAAACAGAATCTGCAATCCAGTGATGTTCAAGTGCTGTTCACCTGCTATATGATTTTTTTAGGAACTCTTAAAACTGTGCGAAAGGATGCTACAGCTTGAAACCATCAGCCCCTGACTAGGTGCTCATGGTCAGTCTGCAACACAGCGGAGAGGTTGTTCCATGAAATACACATTTAGAATGAATGAATTTTTCATTAAATCTTAAAGAAGTTTAATTAGCTTTTCACTGTTCATTGGTAACTCGATAGTTAAACCCAGATCTGTCCTTTTATCTTTAGCATTTCATGTGCTATTCTTCCGTTCATCAGTTCTGATCCTGGTAACATCTGGTCACATCTTTATTTAATGCTTTCTTGTTCCTGTTGTATATAGATCCTTGCAAATAAATCCATTTAGAAGAAGCTCTCAGTCCTGCATGTTCCTTTTATGCAAAGTATCACAGATACTGAAGTGACCAAAACCGTACCCCTGAGTACTCACTATAAGGGGGTGGCATATTAAGTTATCATCTAAGATTAGCAAGCTTGATTATAAAGATGTATCCATGAATTGTAGAGATATATGTGCACTGCACTGTTGCAGATACCTGCTTATGAGTACTGAGTAACATCAAAGTAAAAAACTAGAATTTCGCTGCACATTTTATCGTGGCAGTCTTTGGAACTGGTTTGTATTTGAAGGTTGGCCACTTGAGAAAATTCTCATCTTCATTTTTCAGCACCAAATTTCTTAATAATTATTAGGTAATTTATAGACGAAACTTAATTGAAGATGTATTTTGATAAGATTTCCAACCTACCGCGTTATTATTGTGTGTTTCTCTATATCTTACAATTGAAAAAATAATTCTTGGCTTTTAATTTGACGTCTGTTTCCCAGTGGGAAATTTGTTACACATGGGAAATATGTGTGTATGTGTATGCATATGTGTGCATTTGTGGGGAGTGGGGAATCCATTAACTTTATTTTGTACAGTCCTTTTATGTTGTATCTCTTTATGACAGAAGGCTTCCATTAAGAACAGCTATAAATACTTGCTCCTTGAATTGGTTGCATACCACCAGGTCTCACAGTAAGTATAAGTGTGTGTGAGTGCATGATGTGTGTGTATGTGTTTAGAATGTGAGGTCCCTATTAATTAAACAGGTTTTTAGCCTGCGGTATGGAGCATCTCTGTTCTGAACGGAGAGGGAAGGTCAGTCTGCCTCATGCTAATAAACAAGAACTGCACACAGTCAGTCCACTGACTTCTCTGTGTGAGCTTGAAAAATACATCTGTATAATTATGATAATCTAGGTTTTGAAAGATTATGACCTCACAGGAAAACTGAACTGAAGTGAACTGAAGTGAGAAGTTAAAAGGATGTCATTAAGGCCATTAAAACCTTTTTTTTTTCTCAGATTACACTTGAAAACATCCTTAATAAGTGTTTATGGTGGCTGTCATGTATACTGGTGTTTGTGGGAGAGACAGTAGGGGCTTTCCTTGTCTTTAATATCCAGCTGTTTCTTTAATCTGAAGATTTAGCTGTCCCATACATATCTGCACATTTCTCCCTACAAGCTTTGATAGTAATGTACTGTCCTGGAAGCGTGCCAGGCCTCACTCAGAGTAGAGGATAAAAAAAAGGAAAAAAAAATCACAAATCCCCTCAGAGCTGACAGCTTGGGGATTTTTCCACCCATATTATTATTATTTGCACATCTCTATCACGCTGGATGTGTTCTAACAGTTACTTTTGTGACAGAAAGCTAGTTTTATTCACATCAACCTGTTGTGAGTACAGCTGTGGTCTTAGTAAAGCACTGTATTGTTTTTTTTTCTTTTTTTAATTTCAATGAAAGTAAGAAGTCTTAAATTGTATTTCCATGTATTTTAACTGGTTAAAAGCAGAAACACCAAATAAATGAATAACTAATACTGTTGAGCTGTCAAGGTCCCAGGTTCTGATGCAAAGAGAGTCAGGCAGGTATTTTAATAGGCTCCACTCCCCACTTGAAACCCTACAGAGGATAAAGTAGGTATAACTAATTGTATGGTGCATAAAAACTTAATACACTGCAACACTGTTAGTGAAGAGCCTGACAGGACTGGAGACAAGAACTGTCAGATGATCAAATAGACCATAAAACTTTCCTTGACCACTTTTTCAAATAACTGAACCTAAACAAATCTCCTTGAAATGAAAAGTGTTTACATTAGCCAAAATTCCAAATCCAATTTGTCCTCCAAGCCAACAATAAATACAGATATAGGTTAAACTGTACAGAGAGAGGTATATGCTTATATAGGTAATGTGCATCAATATCCATGTACCATGGTAGCACTGAAATATAGATATCAGCTTTGCATTGTGTTACACCCAAATTATTTAATTAAGAAAACACTTTGAAGTAGTTCAGTATGCATGCATAGTAACTTCACTCTGCCAGGTCCTCGGGGATATTTTGTTGATTTGTCTGTAATGTTGAGACTAAAAAGGGTCTAAGTATAACCCAGCAGAACACCCTAACTTAATAAAAACATTCTGATAATCAATTTTAACCCATGACACTCTCAGAAGGCTAAAATTTCTCTATTACAGAAATGTGACTGCATTTTCGGTTTTCCTATCTTGTTTTTTATGTTCTTTTTAGCACTTCAGACTCATGACAAAACTTTGACCATGTAGATATGAGCAGGTACAAGTTTAGGGTAAATGTAGTACTCTTGGTTTCAAGACTTAACTTATTTCGTCATTACATTGAGTTTCAATCTGAATCAGATGACCTCATATACAAAATATATCATTATAGTGATATATTAATTTCTATTTATAGATGTATTTTTGAGTCGTTGTTATAGACAGGGAGCAGTAGCGCACGTAAAGGTTGAGGACCAATAGACTCATTCTTCGTTACGTGCGGATTTGCAGCTCCGACGCATGGCACCGCTCCAGCCTTAAATCTGTGTGACTTTTGCTCCGTGAGCTGAGCAGAGGGATGGAGATGCGGAGAGCGCAGCATCAGTAGCACCGCGGTTTGAGCGCAGGAGCTTCTCCACAGAATCAACCACTCCCAACAACACAGACAGAGACACAGCCGACCTAAATTACTTTAGTAGCGCAATTATTGGAAAACTCCCGGAGGTATTCGGCAGTTGGAAAAGGAAATTAATGAAGAAGGAGGGCGAAGTAAATTGCGCGACTCTAGCGTGACAGATGTTGGAAAAGTCTGGCTGAATGTAGACCAACCGAAAAGGGAGAGGAGGGAGAGGGAAACCGTCCTTAACAGAGATGAGTACGCCTTTCTGTGGGAGATGGGCAGTGAGAGTTTAAGCGCTGAAGGCTTTAATGCGATGATTCAGGTGAGTTTCTTTATTTTCCTACAAACTACTTTGTAGGGTTCCATGAACCAGTCATAACAGAAATAGGCCACACTATATTTATTTAAAGCACGAGTTGAGCTTAGGTTTGGTCTTCATCTTAGGGTAGGTGACTCTAAAACGAGCCAGTGTTTACTTTATATTTTATTTTTATGTGGAATCGCTAAAGTTCGCATTCTTACCACTAGTCGCAGTTCTGTGAGAACTTAAACAAAATTGAAAAAAAAAAATGAACCAAACATTTATATTAATTATGTATTTGTAGCCTACACCGTGTTTCTATAACATTTAGTCCAAACCAAGTCTGTAGAATTGCAAAACAGATAGTAAAAATATCATAACAGTTATAATGTGAAGAACTTTTGTGCCATTTATTGTGAGTTGTCTGGAGATTGCCAGGGCTGAGTTTAAACACTGACCTATATTCATGCTATTATTCCTTTTTTTCCTGTATGCGTTTATTTATTTTATTACTTGAAACCACAAAGATAAACATACCTTTAATGTCACTTTAATGTTCAGCCAAGTTTTTTCTAGAGGTCTGCTTGTTTCTTGTTGTTGTTGTTTGTGTTGTGGAGTTAGAGTGTCCATGGGAACAGTAATCCTCAGGATAGTTTGTTCCATAAACCTAAAAAAGGGCCACAGCAGACTTTGTTTTAACAGCGTTTAGGCAGGATTACTGACAGCTGTAACTGCAGCCTCATTTCCCCTGGGGCAGTGCAAGTCCCTCCGTTTGTCTTTATACTCTATACTACTTTGTAGTATACGCCACAGTATTTTCAGTACTGTCGCTGAAAGATATGTTTGTCAGTTTGCTATTATTAAAGATATGATCATCACCTCACCTGTAGTCAGGATCCACATTTCAGTGAAGGTACAGATATGAACTCAGACCAGCAGCCAACTCTTTGTCCCCCCCTCCTGTCATAATGAGGACACACATCATATCGGTTGTGGCTCAGGAGGAGCAGATCACCATCAAGGGAGAACCAAGGATTTGACACTTGGGATTCTGCCAAATGGCAATTTAATCAGAGGGCATTTTATGCACAGGAAGTATGTCAGTCTCCTTGTTAGAAACTGATTTATCTGGACTGTTATATTGGGCAGCCACTCCAGACCTCAGTTGATTGGAGCCTTAGGCAAAGAAGTACAAGACAAGTTTTTAATTGTTTTTCACTTTTATTGCACAGCTTCAGTGGCAGATATATGCAGCTGGGTCTTGAGGTATGTTGGTTAGACAGTGACTTTGCATGCTAATGTTGTGGTGAGTTTATACATTTATCTGTATTATTGCTTGCATGATATCATAAAGAATGAAATTTTTCTCCTTTGTTTTAATGTTAAAAAAACTTTGATGATGAATATTAAGGGCTTTTTTGTACTGCGGGAAACTCAGAACCTTTGAATTTAAATTTCAGATCCCACTTTAGGTCAAAGTAGGTAAAATTAAGTGGAGTATAATCAGCTTTGGTCTGCTTTCTATATGCTCCCAGGTAGAATCCAGACATTCATTTTATACCTGCCAAAGAAATGATCTTGAAGAGCTTGGCCAGATAAATAGTGTAGTTGGCTCTTTGGTGGAAAGAAATATCATCACCCCTTCAGTTATATATATATATATGTGACTCACATGAAGACTGAAATTATTATAAATTTAAATTAAAACATACTTTCTCTTCAACTGTCAACACTGTCAACCATCCCACTTGTTTTCTGAGGTAGAGATTTTAGACAACGTTTTGCTTAATTAGAGTGTGCTGTCTACACGATTAAAAAAACATGTTTAGCTGTTATTTGGCAGCTTGAACCTAAAACATTTGTGGAAATAAATATTCTGTAGAAAGAGAAAAAATCTTTACAAAGAAAAAGCAAGCTGTTGTATAATATTAGGTTTGTATTAATCCTAACACACTGTTTGGGTCAAATTTGACACATTTTGACATAGTCAAAAAATAGTCTAATTGTTTACTGTTGTATTGCTCTTATACATTTTTTCTACATTTTCCTTGTTTTTGAGCAGATTTGACCCATATCTTTTTAGATGGATTTTAGATCTATCAGTGTGGGTCAAATCGAATAAATGATGGTTTTAGGGGATCTTTGAAACTGTAACACTGTATATTGTTATGCGACATTGGTGACAGAGGACAAGAGAGACCTTTACACTGTAACAAGAGCATCACATCACCTATAGCCCTTTATTATTTCCTCACATATCGCACAGAGACAGGCACTGACTGATCATGGGGTAATCTGAAAAACAGTGAAACAGTAAAACAACATATATAGGAACAGAAATCATACAGAGGTCAGAGGATGATTTGAGACATGGTGCCTTGACATGAGATCTGGAATAGATAGACAGACAGACAGACTATTTACACATTAAAACTAATCTGTAGTTCAAAAACTCTTTTACGCACGTATTATGAGGGAATCCTTGGCTTTACATACTGTAAAGGCACAGATTAAATTGGGCACTTTTATAAATTTTGATTTGATTTATTATATAGCACAACTTTTGCTCATGTATTTATGGAACTTGTGTTTTCCTAACTTGTATGGTTAATTACAAGCAAACTTTTTTGTTCAGCATCCGTGAAGACAGCTTAAAAAGAATACTTTACAATACTTCAAAATGACACACATTTCCATATAAACCCATCACATGAGGAAAAAAAGAGACATGTAGGTGGGAGATTACTTCACTGCAGCTTTGACTTCTTTCCAACAGCAGCTTCTTAATACCAGGCTCCGCCAAAGAGCTGTCTGGGAGAAGGTATATTTTAGCCTGGAACAATGCATCCTCATTTCCCCAGCCGCAGTTTCAATCTTAACAGCTATGAGATTAACATCACAGTTCCATTTAGGAAGGGCCAGAGTCGTCTCTATTTTTTGAGGCGACTGAGGTCCTTCAACATCTGCCAGAAAATGCTGAGGATTTTCTATGAGTCTGTTGTGGCCAGTGCGATCCTCTATGCTGTTGCATGCTGGGGGAGCAGGCTGAGGGTCGCAGATGCCAACAGACTTAATAAACTGATCCGTAAGGCCAGCAATGTTGTGGGGATGGAGCTGGACTCCCTCAAGGTGGTGTCGGAGAGGCGGATGCTGTCCAAGATAAAGACAATGTTGGATAACACCTCCCACCCACTCCATGACATGTTGGTCAGTCACAGGAGCTCGTTCAGTGAGAGACTGAGATTACCGAAAAGCACCACTGAACGACACAGGAAATCATTCCTGCCTGTGGCCATCTCCCTGTACAACGCATCCACTTAACACACTGTTTGCTGCTACAACTACACATGTTTCTTTTCCAAATATTTATTTATAAGTGACTTATGTATGTATGTATGTATATATATGTATATATTGTACTATTCTTAGTTAGCGTATTGTCTGTCTTGTCTTAATGTTGGTTTAAAATGGAGCACTGTAACAAAAAATAATTTCCCCCAGGGATCAATAAAGTATTCTGATTCTGATTCTGCCCCCCCCCCCCCCCCCCCCTTTCCTTTTTGTGCAAAAGCTAAATCTCTTAATCATGTGCGGTTTGCCTTTTCATCAGTCTTAACTTATCCTGGTTTTGGAGGGATTGCACATGAAAACGACTCGTGTACTGTATCCAGGGCAGAATCTGCACAGCACATTTGAACTCACAGTACACAACACTCACTATTCAGGCCACATAGTCATTTGAAGTCCTTTTGTAGATGAACAGAAACATCAGATGTTTACTGCCACTGGAGGAATGTAGTCAGGGCTTGAGTAAAGACTTGAAAGCCACTGGCCCATTGCTTGTGTTAGCAGCAGTCTTGTGTTGTTTGGCCATGAAAAAGAAAAAAATATGTAATAGAGGATTTCTTTCATGCTACATGTTTTTCTAGGTTGTGTTTCCATTTTCATGATGCATGCGTCCTTTCCGGTTTATTCTATTATTTTATTCATCTGTAAGCCATTAACCCATTTCACATGCGAAGACTAACCCAACGTCCAACAAAGAGTAAAGCATAGGCACTTCCTAAGCTTTTCTATGGTAAGCGTCCTGGATTGTTTCCTTCAGGGTAAGATATTGTGAGGGCAAGGAAAGAGAAAATCAAAAGGGGCATGTTACAGTATGTTACTCTTATTCTGTTTGTGTATTTTTATGACTCTGATGTTTTTTTGATCTACTTAATTCTACTGGTTGTCAGTCAGTGAGTGTGCTTAATTTTATCATCAAGTAGTTGTTGAGTCATACACTGGGGCCATTCAAAGCACCTCACTTCAGAAAAAATAATGTATAGTGTGGTGGTAACACAGTTGCTAGTTTAATTCCAGACAAGGACATAAATCCCCTTTGGGTGTTGCAGCAGGAAGGTCATCCAACCTAAAACTCTGCCAAATCAAACATGCAGAGCTGAAAGTTAGCATGCTTCAAACCATTGTTGTGGTTACTGGAAGCTCGATATGTCATATACAGATTGAAACCACAGTAGGTCTCAAGCTTCTCGATCAAGCTGTTTTGTTGTCATTCACACAACTACTTTCATCAGTTTTTGTATGTATAACTGCGTGCAATTTCATGAATGTCTACAAGGACATGCTGTTCAAAAGCACTTCCTCATTTGTATTATTCATTGAATCAAGTCTACAAAGGCACACAGAAAACAGTCTGTGAAGAGATAAAGAGAATCCAGTTTGATGCAGTTAGTATAAATAAGGCTGTGACCTCAGGGCTTTTGCTCCCCCTTTTAGTGCAGACATTGTGAATAAAGGGTTTAGGCTTTAGAATTTGGGCTACATTAAACATGAACTAGTTTTTCTGAAGCAAACTCAACTTCTTAGTAACCTACCCTATCTTTATTCGCTTTATCCGCTATTGAAAATATCACTTCCTGTCCGCTAGGAAGATTTAAAAAAGCAAACGTCTTCAGGCCATTACCCGGGTCCTTTTTCTGACCCCATTTAGCCATAGTCATAAAGGCTGGACAATATTTGCTCTAGGTCAAAAAATAAACAAATAGAGAACTAGATGGAGTGGCCAATCAGAAATTTTCAAAGAAATAATTAAAAGTAATTAATACAGTATTGTGAACTGGAGTAGTCAAAAGCTTATGTCCTTCTTGTCACATTCATGGCTACTGCTGGGCCTCACATTGTAGTATTTCTTTCCATCTACATGGTGTAATTGATTGCTTCTCAATGTAAAAATACAAAACTATGTATATTAGACCTAAAATTTCCCTCTTTCAGAAAAAGAAAAAGCCGTATTGTTTAATGCTGTTACTCCATCAAGACGTCTTCACTGTGTTTTGGTGGAAGATCTAATGACAGAGCGTGTTGTACGCTGTTCAAATCACCAAGCTCTTTAAAAGAATACTGTCTCGAATTTAGCAGTGCAGTTCTTATCAGAACTTTATCAGACAATTTGGGTCATTCCATCTCAAATCTATGCGGGTCTTCTACTCGACCATCTCCAATTTGCATAAAAATGTTATGGTCCAAAGTTTTTTCTTCTCAGTCAATTTGTATTTTTTCTTATTTTTGTTCTCTTTGGACAGATTTAGGACAAAAGTTATGCAGAAGTTGGATGGCAAAATTCTACCATGTTCATAAATATTCATTATGTCCAATTCGTCATTGACGATGATGAAGAGTCCCACTCAAGGCACTGACAATAAACCCCCATTTTATGAAATTAATAAGAAAGGGGACTTGACCAAGTTTTTTTTTCTTTCCCTTTTTTCTGGTGAGATGGGACTAAGTCACTTTCTGAATAGCATTGATTTGTTTCCGTTTGCTTTTGTGTTGCTAAGACTGTCTAGGCAGGCTTGTGGTAGTAGCCTTGGCTGCTATCAGATTAGCATTAGCATTAGGTCTTCTAAAAAAGAAAAGCTCAACCTGCATAAAAGGGAAGATTATGGAGTTGGTGGATTTCTGTGAAGTAAAAGTTCATTCTGTCTTTGGTGTTTGTAGTGATTTTATAATTTGGCTTATTTTAGATAAAAAAAATATATATATATATTGGGAAATGTGATCAGAAATGTCTTTATAAGACATTTTTTAAGGACTTTTAAATTTCATTTGTTTTCTAGTTTTCAGTTCTCAATTTTCTCAATTTAGGCCTTTTAGCTATTTTACCTCTTAATTGTTTTCCTTTCCCAGATTCCTCCAGATCATTCTTTTCTCCTACGGTTACTTATTTCTACTATTTTCTCTTCCCTTTGGTTCTTTTCACCGTACTTTTCAGTATTTCTTTATTTCATACTTTATATTTCTTCTTTTTACCTCACACATTAGTTTTCTCTTCAATGTTTAATGTGTTAAAGTGTATTTTTTTTTATAATTTTCTTTGCACGTTACTTTTGCTGGTAATCTTTAATTCATTGGAATTGTGTAGGATCCAGGTAGTTCTCCTGTCTTTTGTCTTTCATCGCTATAGAAACATAATTTATCAATAAGCAGTTTAAGACCCATTCTGCTGTTCTGATTGCAGCTATATTTTGCACTCGGTATGTAAGTTGTCCTGAATTATTGAGTTTTTCATCTATGATCTGTTGCAGGTTAAGAGCCCTCAGCTCCCTATTAATGTGTGACCTCCCATTATCTCTTTGTTGTATAATGATGGATCCAGTGCATCATATCAGTTAGCTGAGATGACCTCATTTGTCACATCACATAGGGTGCTGCGCTGAATCTAATTCCCTTCCCTCATTTATTTGTGCTATTATTAATATTGCAGACGGTGCACTTTGCATGACGTTGCACAGAGTCTTAACTCTCTCCTTGTCGGAATGAGGAATTACAGCAAAGTGCTTTACCCAACACACAGTCTGGAACAAGGCTGATGTGAGTGAATCTGTCACTGTGACCCAGTTCCACCACACATTAAATTGGTAATCACACCAATATTCAGTCACACCATACTTAATGTGTCTGTTCTTTGTTCCGTCTTTTTTTCTCTTGGCAAAATCAATGATAGTGACATGCATACACCAAGAGATAATAGAAACAGAAAAAATACACAACTCTTGAAGACAGAGGCACAGAGACACACGCTAATTATTTATAACCAAGAGCTTTTAAAATTTGGACACTGTTATGATGGGCGATAATGGAGTTTGTTCTTGAGAAAAATCTTTACCATGTTAAAATTAGCTTCATAAATCAATCAGTGATCTTTGGCAAACAATTTATACAGTCCTATTTGTCCCAAGCAAAAGCTTATAACCATACTGAGATATTTTCTTCTTTGTCTCAGTTGGATGTGTCAATTTCAAACATGCAACCAGGCAAGAACAATCCTCCTTTGCTATACTTATATATTCACAGGTCTTTGCTTTCCTCCCAGCATTTTAGAAGGTGATCAAATTAGAAATGTCTTGCATGTGCTCCACACAGTTTGTAAAATGTTGGCAATGAATGCAGAGATTGCGTAATGTAGACATGAATTATGTGAAGATTAGATTCTACCATCACAAACTGGATTACGTAACAACACCTGGCACCTGATATGTAACTGCCTATTATTGTTTCATTCATTAAAATTTGCATAACATATCTTAAGTCCCGCAAATTATATATATATATAGATATATATATAGATATAGATATATAGATAGATAGTAGCTACATGATTGTAGTATTAATCGTAATTTTAAACCTAAAGAACTATGAGAAAATATGAACCATATTTCATTTTGCATCTGTTATGTATATCTTTAACATTTCCGTTGGAGCTGTTTATAAACCCACGTGTTGCTCTTCGACTCTCCGATAGGCTGCTAACTGCAGCCAATAAATAATCGTGTAAGGTTTCTCCTATTTGGACAGTATTCATAAACCAGTTGTGCGGCCAACAGCAACTTTAGTTTCTTTAGAAGATACACAATGCTGTTGAGTTTATATACAATTTACAAAGCTACTGAGCCAAGCTTGCTAATGTTTAGCTGATGTAAAATACATCCATTGGCATATATTTTATGGCCATTATAAGCTTGTTTACGAGCATCATTATAAATACACAAAGACATTAAACAGAATTTTTTTATGGAGCACCAAATTTAAGTCTTTTAATATCAAACATTTTTTAAGCCTTTTTATAACTTTTTGTTTTTAAGACCAAGGAGAAAAAAGTAATAAAATGAAACATGTATGTACTTGAATAATACCGTACAAATTCATAGTATAGCGTGGCCTAGATGCAAGAACTCAGAGCGTTATGCTGGGTTAACATTATGCAATTTTGTGATGTACTCGATGAATGATGACAATGTAAAAGAATAGTGTCAATATTGTGTTTGTGGCTCTGTTATACTGTAAGAAAGTTCAGTATTGGATGGCATAACTGTGTTGTACAGTACACAGTGCTTTACTTTAAATTCAGAACAGTAAGGCATGCTAATCTGTTTGCCCTATTTTAAAATGCATTGTGTTTTCATGTAACCTTTAGATAAAACACAAAGTTAGTGTACCTCAGGTTGTTTCGCAAAATGTTTCACAACATGAAAAAACATAACTTCACATTATATCAGATCCAATATCAATTTTAAAAAATTAGGGCATTACATGTAAGTCCTTTGCTAAGTATAACTGCTCTTCTTTCTCCCCATCTTGTCTTTCTTACATTTTTCTCAACGACGTTATCCTGTACTCTTTTCTGTCCTTGGAAAATGCATTAGTGTGCCTTCAGATAGCAGACACATTGTGTGACAAACTGCACACTGCACAAACAGTTAGTGACATTTTTTGAGCTTATAAAAATATTGCATTTGAAATTGCTTGCCACTTAAAAAATGTTTCTGCCTTTTTGCTAGCTTCTCTTCTGTAGGTACTGAAGTATTACAACCACAACTTATAAATATCCAAAAAAAAAAAAAATCCAAAACCACAGTTCCAGATCATCCCTCTGCGTACAGCACTATAAATGATGCATAAATTATGGTTTTGCTTCTTTCATCTCTTTGTATACAAGTGATCAATTCACCTTGTCTTTTGCCTTTTATGTGTTATATATTTATGTGTTAAAAAATTCTCAGAGATTTCATTGGAGAAGAAAACTGAGTTAAATTTATACAGCACATTTAAAAGTAGAGTGTTTTGTATGCTCCAGTCGTGGGACAGTATACAAACAAATAATGGAGGAACTATATTGTGGGCTGCAATTCAAAAAAATAAATCTTGAGTTTTTTCACACTTGGGGCCATTTTTTCCATCAAGTGTGCAACGTGTTTCGGCTACAAGATTCTGCATTTTCTACATCTGAACACCAGATCGATAGATCTCTGCAATATTTTTAGTCCATCATACTCTTTGGCAACCTTGGAATCAAGATTTTTTATAAATTCAAATTATTTTGAATCTTTGTTTTTGTTGGTTTCAACAAGATTTCACTTATTAGCATAAGTTAGTGACCAAATGTGTGACCCTGCTCTCAATGGGGTAAAACTATAGTCGGTACTTTTGCAACTGTAGCTCCTTTTGTGATTCAGTTTTTCTCTGAGCTTTTACACTTGTATTTCAGATATTTTCTTTATAGATGTGCCTCCTGACATGAGCTTGTTTACAAAGACTTCCTCAGATACACCCAAAGGGGAAAGACCAGGAGACTTGTGTTTTCTTTCTATGCACTGAACAGCTGTTCTGCCAGTAAACCCTTTAATATTTGCTGCTTGCATGCAGGTCTCAGGGGCCGTCACATTGTAGCAGGTGCCAGAAACCCTTAAAAAAAATGGAAACGCACAGCTCCACCATCTCCCCCATCAAACGTGCTTTTAACAACTTGAGTGCACACACCCACACAGAGAAGACACAAATTCATGCTCTGTGATCCCTGCACTGTTGTTCTGTTCCAGTCTTTTTAATTGGGGATTTGAGCCAGGCTCTTGTCTTTCTCACTGTGACAAGCTAAAAATAGCCCTTTGACAAGTGTCAGAAAACTCAACCGGGCTCAGACTGTGCATTCTGTGTCAGATGGGGCTGCTTGGCGCAGGGATTCAAGCTTGGGGCATCGAAATTCAGTGGAGTGGATACTGCCAAACTGTCATCCTGTGGCCCATGTGAGCTCATGTTCCTGTTCCATGCACCTGTTGCTAAAAGAACTTTTCTTTTCATCTCAGTAATTGGATTCTGTCTGTCACAATTCTTCACATTTTGCTTGAAGTCCTTTGGTGACAAAGCGATCGAACATTAAAGAACTCAGCTAAGGTGGAACTTTAAAGGGCTGAGTTTCAGAAAGACGTCCCTCAAAGCTAATGAAACCACAGTGCAGGCTACAAGAGAAGTTCAGGTTAATTGAGAGTCATTGCCTCTTTCTTCCTCGTGGCAGTGTTTTAGCAAAGTAATGATGCAAATTGCTTTTCAGTGAGTAAATACATGGATCATGTTAGGTTTGATGAATAAGAGGAACAGCAAAAATGTCTCATTTAAGCTGTGTTTCACATTTCTGGCATCAGCATAAACAAACAACATCCATACTCATGAAGCCATCTCAGTGACTTTAGTAGTCACAGCAATCATTAATGGTATGCTACTTTTAATTTAAATCATTATAATCTTAATTCCTGTGGAAGAACACAGCAACTTCGGACAGTGAAGAAATGACTGAACCTGCAGCAACACTAGGGCAAAGAAGAAAGTCCAAATGTTAACATGGGTTGGAAACTAACCACAGACTGATGTAAGGTGATAAGAGCCCGAACTGAGAGGCTTGATGAGTTATGTCTGATGAAAGAACAGAGAAAGGGAAAACTGAACAGAGTATGGAAGGTGAATTATGTCGAACAATTATGCGACAGTTGGAGCCCATCCAAAATACTCTGCCAAAGAATTGTCTGATGAGATGTTACATCACTGATATTGTTTGCATTTTGGCAATGTGAGGGGTTATTAGGTAAGAGCTGGCATCTTCTTGGCTTTAGGCGAGTGGATATTTTTGACTCATGCATAAAAAGGTTTTTGCAGGGTCATCAAATGGCAGCTTCATATTGGTCAATCAGAGTCTACAGTATCTTGCCAGACTCTGGCAACATAAGCAAATCCCAGGAACTGGATGGAACAAGTTCTCACAGTGATCAAACAGCATGCTTACTAAACAGAATTAAACTGAAATGAACCTGAAGTGACTTCTTAGAAATGACTGCAGGGTATTTCTAAGAAAAATATATAATAAAGAAATACAAATATACATATATAATTGAATTAACCAGAAATAATAAAACACTTAGAAAGACTGAAAAGAAATACAGGAAACGTTTTATTATTAACAACTCATTGTGATTCAAAAATGAAACAAAATATAATAAAAATAAGTTATTTGCAGAGTGTGATTTTCAATAAATGATTTTTTAAATCTATTAATTTAAATTGGTAGCTTGTTTTGGAAAAAAATGTATCCATGAAAATAACTGCAACTATAGTAGGCAAGACTATTAAACCTGTTTTTGTATTCCCAAAGGTAACCACAGATTTGTATTTATTTATTTTATTAAATGGATTAATTTAACCCATAGTCTCCTCATCTTCAGTCTTCTTTTCTAATTCCCCCTGTAGGAGGTCTTCTGCAGTGTGTTGACCCTCGTTTGCCTGCATAACTGCAAACAGTACTGTAGTAAAATATGATGATCTGCTAAACTCTTTTCATCTTCATCTCATTCAGTTAGCTGTGTAGCTTTTGGACTGTAATGACCTATTGTTTCTTAGTGGCATATTGTAAAGCCACACATGGATCAAGGTAGATTTGGAACACAACCAGAATATCCCCCCATGCATGCAGCAGCAGCTGTACTTTCAAAGAAGCCCAGTCACTGACAGGGAAAGTCATTTGCACAAAAAACAAAATTGAAAGTTGCAGCACTAAGAAATGCTGAGGTAATATTTAAAAAAATAGATACCTCTGTATATATTCAAATTTTTAAAAACAGTAAAGCTTTTAGTATTTTTATTTTTGTGTATTTGTGTTTATCTTGACAGCTTAGCGTCTTAAACCAATAAAAACCATGCTGTAGTCAATTACTGTGCATGTGTGAGCAACTACAGAGTAACACATATTTAAATGCAGGGAGTTCTCCTGGAAATACAGATATAATGTCTGATTTATTTTCATTTGTGAAGGTTACAAAATTTAAGGGGGTACTCAGTTTTCCATTTGTGCCAGTCTTTGACAAATGCACTGACAGTGCACTTTTTGTGTATGTTTTTCATTCTAATGAGAAATTGTATTATTAATAGAAACAACAAGTGTTTCAGTATGATAGAAAATAGTTAAAACAATTAACACTGTAACATGACACTCATGTGACCACAATCCACACAGGGTGAGAAATAACAAATTCATTTATTTCCCACTTTCTAATTTGATGGATGGGTCAGTCCTGGGTATAACTCTGGAGTCGTGACCTTTGGCTGGACTGTATCTTTATGGTGTGCAGATAGACACAGGGGAGGTGTGAAACCAATTGCTGATTGGCTGGAAGGTCTCGGCAACTGACAGGGTACAGGCCTGGGATATCTCCCAGCTGTCAGTCTCTGTCTCTCACAACTTAGCTCGGGGGGGGGGGTATCAGCATATTTAACTTGTGAACCCCATCAATGGACAAAGTAAACCAATGCAGTTTTGTAAAATACTATATTTGCTACTCATGGTCCATTTCTTTAGGTTTTTATTTATTTTTTTTTTTTTACAGTTTTTAAAGAATATAAATTTAATACCATGTTATGTATTTTTTGCCATTTTTAATAGTTGAAGAACTTGAGCTTGAGATCACATATACTACATAAAATTAGCATAACAATTAACCTGCAGAAACAAAATAATAATAATAGTAATAATAACAATAATAATAATAATAGTTCACAAACACCAGTAATAAAACGTAGCATTTTACAGCCGATTTGACTTTAGCTGTGGTCAGTAAAAACTGGGAAATCACCAACTATGCCTGGCTGACGTCCAACATTTATTGGTATCTTTCTTGTGTGACTGCACTCTAATATATTGGTCTAAAAGGAGCCCTGTGAGTCTAAGAGCACAAGTGTTGGGTTTGTGAGTCAGCGCTCCCAGCCTGCCAGTATAAGAGCTGTTTGCATGAAGAACAAGGATGAGACAAAGACTGTAGAGCTCTGGGACTGTTGGCAACTCAGGCACTCAGAGGAGAGGCTGCAGCGAGGGTGGGTCCACACTCTGGAAACTGTTTGATGGTGAAGAGTAAGCTGCAGCTGCTGCAGGTCAGACACAGTTTGGCTTTAGTATTTTGAGGATTATTTTTGTATTGTATCTTTTTTTTATATGAAAGGAAATATCCTGTGTGAGAGCAGTTCAACTTCTGGACTTGGAGGTTTTCATGCAGCTGTGGAAAAGTGTTAAGAATTAAGATTTGTTTCTTTTAACATCTGTTAGGTAAGATTTGTTCTTCATATTTTAGCAGGTCTTAGTGGTAGTTGTTGGAGAAGGGATGCATAATTTATATTAGATTCTACATTCATCATTTTCTTAAATTCAACTGGCAAGCCAGACAGCAGCATTATGTAATTTACTGATATTTCACTTTGCAGCATTTTACAGACAGCAGGGCTCTTTTTTGACTCTGTTCCCTAAAGTTTGGAGGTTGCTTTTACTTATCACTCAGTTTCTTCACTGATTATTTTAGAATATGTTCATACAAGATTTATGCTGTAATATTTTCCTACTTAATTTGTACCAACAATGGAGGCTGCTTTGTGTTATCATGTCTTCTAAACATCTATATGAAAATATGTTTATCATTATAGTGCTTTACTCTAAAGCAACACCGTAGAGCAAATTAAGGTACAATTTAAACAAAAGATATTTGTGCACAAGTCTTGATGGATTCAATAGCTCTAACACTGACTGCATTAATATTCTGTTCATAGTTGTGAGTAATTAGAACAGATATAAAAATAGGCACTTTCTGTTGTTCACTTCCTTATGTAAAAATGCTGTTGCAATGCACCTACTGACAAGCAGAATTAATTATGCAATATACTGATTGCAGGACTCAAAATTCACACAATCTTGAATTCTTGATTTCTTTCACTTTGGCAGTGATTGGTTTAACACACTGGTCAAATGGTTGTCTTCCCCTCATGTGAGGTGCACACTGGTGCCTCAGACACTATTCTGTGTGTTGCCAGATGCTACAAAATGAATCATTTAACTCACAGGACTGGGTTGCCTTCTGAGAAAGCTGTGTTTGTGGTGGTTTTTAATCCATTTGGTTTGTCCTGCTAGGAACACTAAGCTGATTAAATAGATGGGGTTAATAGATCTTACAACTAATAAATGTTGAAACTTACTCAGCCTGTTGTGGAGTTGCCATTTTTTCACTTAGTTAACCTTGGTTTTTCTGATTTTCTTTTATCCTCAGGTGACACAAAAGGGCATGTTGTTGACAGAAAATCATCAGTGGACTTAAGCTTGACTCCAACTTGACTGCCACTGGTTATGAAAATCTGCACTTCAAAACTAAAACGGTATGTTTTGATTAAAATGTAAGCTTGTGAGGGCAGTGAATTCAATACAAATACATTTTGCTTACACTCTGTCTTAGAAACATTAAGCTCCTATAGAGAAAAACACCTTTATAAATGTTTTTAAAAAAGGTAATTATGTGCATCTCTTTTCAGGCCGGGCGTAAGATGTTTGTGGAGTCAGTCGTCCGATGGGGCTTGTGGAGCATCCTGCTCCAGTTTGGACTGGGCGTATCTGCAGGAGGCTGTACTCCAGGCTGTCTGTGTCGACCTGAGCCCAAAGAAGTGATCTGCTCTGGAAAACACTTAAATTCAGTGCCAGGGGCCTTGCCCAGTGATGCCAGACGTTTGGATTTATCCCGCAACAGGATTAAGACTGTGGGACGCCGCCAATTTTCTGGCCTTGTGAAACTTCAAGAGTTGGACCTCAGTGATAATATAATCTCCATGATTGAGGTAGAGGCTTTCCTGGGCCTACAGAATCTCAGGACACTTCGGCTTAAGAATAACCGCCTCAAGATCATCCCAGTTGGGGTGTTTTCTGGCCTGTCCAGTCTAAAATTTCTGGATTTGAGCCAAAATGAGATTTTGGTCTTTCTGGACTATACCTTTAAAGAAATGGTAAATCTGCAGACACTGGAAGCTAGTGAAAATGACTTGGTCTTCATCTCCCAGCGTGCTTTCTTTGGTCTGCAGAATCTACAGGAGCTCAACTTAGACCGTAGCAACCTGACCTCAATTCCCACTGAGGCATTGTCCCAGCTCCAGAGCCTGACACGTCTACGAATGCTACGCCTCACCATTTCTACACTTCCCAACAATGCTTTCCGTAAACTGCAACACCTGCGCAGCCTCCTGATCACAAACTGGCCAGCACTGGACACTATAGCTGGCAACAGCCTAATTGGTCTAAATTTGACCTCGCTTGTTATCAGTAGCTGTAACCTAAGTGCAGTTCCTTATTCTGCACTTCGTCACCTGGTGTATCTGCGCTTCCTGGACCTGTCCTATAACCCCATCACTGTTATCCAAGGTAACCTGCTTGGGGATCTCTTGAGACTTCAGGAGTTACACTTAGCAGGTGGCAGCCTACTACGAATAGAGCCGGGAGCCTTCAGGGGACTAGCCTATTTTCGCATGCTTAATGTGACATCCAATCAGCTCACTACTTTGGAAGAGAGCGCCTTCCATTCTGTTGGGAACCTTCAGGTGCTGCGGTTAGATGGGAATCCCCTAGCATGTGACTGCCGGCTTCTCTGGGTGTTTCGTCGCAGAGTGCGCTTGAACTTCGATGGACATCAGCCCACTTGCTCCTCTCCTGATACAGTAAGACAGCGTGAATTCAAAGACTTCTTAGAGAAGGAACTTCCAAGGGTTTTTACCTGCCGCCCTGCTCGCATCATGCACCGTAGGCCGCAAGAGGAAAGAGTAGAGGAGGGCACTACTGTTCTCTTTTCCTGCAAGGCTGATGGGGATCCATCACCATCTATCACCTGGATCTCATCCCATAAAAATGTGATTTCTCCAACAGGAAGAATCAGAGTTTTACCAAATGGAACTTTAGAAGTGCGTTTTGCCCAAGTTCAGGATAGTGGCACGTATCAGTGCCTGGCAAGTAATGCAGCTGGCAATGACAGTCTGACTGTCAGCTTGTATGTGAAGGGGCTCCCACGCAACCGAAACATGTCTTTCGTCACAGAGGAGGGCTTGGTAGAACCTTCAAATACCCAAGCTGCAAACTCCTCAGCTCAAATGGCTAAGCCATACCCATTCGATGCAAAGACCTTGATCATTGCAACCACCATGGGCTTCCTGTCGTTCCTTAGCTCAGTTGCCATCTGTTTTGTCTTCATGTTTTTCTGGAGCCAGAGCAAAGGTCAAATTAAACACACTGCAACTATTGACTTTGTTCCTCGGTCTTCCGTGGGTGGAGGGGGAGGGGATGGAGGTGATGGTGGCAGATTTACCATGAAACTCATTTAAAGCTGAGTTAGAATTAAAAGGAGCGTTTATATAGAATTTGAGTCCTTCTGTATCACTGGTGATTTCCACTGAGACACTCAAAAACCAACACTACTATTTAAACACCCCCTAAGAAGGCAAATCGGAGCCAGTGTGATGCACTTGTGCCAGTCCTCTTCTAATTTTAGAGTTGAAAGTTCCATCTCAGCACCAACATGGCTGTGTTATCTAACTAATGAATATCTTATGATCCAGGGATGGGATAATGTTAGCAGATTGTAGGTGGAGCTGTCTGCTGGTTGCTGTGCATTTATTTTCAAAGACTTGTACATGGAAAAAGCAATTCCTTTTTTTCTTTTTTGAAGCATGTATTTACTAAACAGTTATAAATCTCATAGGTTTATGTAGTGACTGAGACCACAGTTAGAATTTCACAACTATCATATTTAAAAAGTACCAGGTGCTTGTTTAATCATCTTTATTGTACTAATGTGCTAACTTTTGTTTTCTTTTGCCAACACAATATAAGCCAAGCTAATTCTGGTTAATTCTGCTTAACAATTGAGGTAAAAGACTGTCAATTCAGCATTGGTTGTAAGACTTTAACATGTACATATATAGCCATAAAGCTTTTGATACATGCAATAAATTATTGGAGTAGAGTAGCCAAATAATTTCTTATTCTTAATTCAATTGTTACATTTTGGACATTAGAACTTTTTAGAACGTTTCAAGGTTGCTGCTTTGGAATTGATAGCTAACCCTAATGTACATAGGAATGTATCCTTTCCCTTTTCAAACAACACATTTTTCAGGTCTGTCAGTCTTTTTACAGATGTAGTTAGCATGTGATTACATTTGATGAATCTTTGTTCAATCAAAAATTGCATTGATTTTGCTTTTTATATAAATATATACAGCAGGAAAAAATTTAGCTTTATATATATATATATATTTCTTTTGTAGCCATCCCACCCCACCCTCACCCCTTAAAGACACACACACACACAAGCTAAAAAAACATGTGCCTCAGTAACATTCTCACCATTGACAGAGAGAATGCTCACCTGATCATTTTCATCTTGTAAATATTTAGGTCAAGGGCGTTTGTGTGTGCACTGTTCATTCTGTCATTTTATCTAGTTCTGCGGATTAGTGTCACTCAAATAATGCACTCTTTTTGTGTGTAAACTGAACCGTGTAGATGCACTACGCACAAAGCTTTATTATGCCATGAGAGAAGGATGTAGGTCTAAGGATGCAGCATCCACATGTTTGTCTATTATTTGATATCTTGTAAAAATGACTTTTCAGTGATATGTCATTAAAAGCCTACATTTAATTCTGGTGTGTATCCATGTACGATGATTTATTTGCAATGTTATTGAATTAGAGTGTTTAAAAAGCATCTTATCTCTGCCAGCAGATCTTTACCTGAAATTATTCTATTGTTGAAAAAATTGGCAGCTTTTAGCTTTTTTTACATAACGAAAGCGGTAAGTCTATTGTGAGAAATGGGTGTTTCAGTTTGATACAAAACGTAGCCTTGTTGCCTCACTGTAAGACCGCAAAGCTACAGCTGGCACTCAGCCACACAGATGTACATTTGTGTTTTTCTTTTCTGTGAAGTTGAATGATTATGTGTACAGAAGAATGCTGGTATGACTGCCTTTTATTTATTTATTTATTTTACATTTTTTTCCAGAGCCACGTGTACCACATACAAAATTACAAATAATCTATTTAGTTAGACATTTACTGTCTTTTTCCTTCCTCCTTACCTGCATACATAATTTTTAATGCTGACTCTCTGTTCACAACACAATATTGTCCCTGAGTGTGAGATAAATGTTAAATAATGAACCCTCGTTTCACCTTAGCACTCTTCAGAGACTTGCAGTAAATTCACTGGACAGAAAATAATTTTGTTTGTCTAATGCAGTTGCCCAGAATAACCCAGAAAAATGGAGGACAAAAAATGATAATCACGTGTATGAGCAGAGATTTAAACCCTTTTGGATTACCTCTGCATGTCTCAATCTGTTATATAGGTCTGTCTGGCGGGTGCTATCCTCCAGCCCAGCTTGGCCCGTCATATTATCTATTTTAATACAACTATGTGCTCCCATTGGACAGAAAGCCAAAAAGGCAGATTAAAGTGGTGTTTATAAGTCACTCCCCTCATGACTGGCATGCTCACACCACTGAGAACACCGTGGTCTTTGCTCTTAGTTCGTTTCAGACTCCTCTATTTTTAATGTAACTATGGAAACATTTCTTTACAACATAAGGTGCATTTTAAATTTATGACGTTGGTATTTATTTGACACTACCCTTAGTGACACGGGAACAGGCTTAACACCCAGACCATCTAAACTACAACCAACTAACAAAAGTCTCAAAGCAGAGTACTGGTTTTTTATTATTATTGTTCTTTATTTTTATCTTCAAAGAGTGAAAAGTCAAGCTCCATTAATTTAGAAAACACTTTTATCATGATGTTTTGTTGGGGCTGATATTCTTAACTATTTCAGTTTTGATTTAAAATTGGCTTTGTACCCTTAACTGCTGTAATTTCTCGTTTTATCAGGTGTGACTCAGTTTCAATTGTCCTAGTGTGGACATAAACGGTCTCTGCAGCCCTTTAGATAAAAGACCCTCAGAAAAGAAAAGAAAGAGAAAGAAAGAAAAGACCTCGCTGGCAGTATTACTCTAACTAAATTGAACATGATGCTACATTTTCAAACAGAAAAAGGTGGCTTAAGGCAGATAGCAGGCTTTTTTGATATGAATGAATTTCTAATATGATTACTCCTTATGATGATTGCATACTAGAAAAAATAGTAAAACTACATTGTATAACAAAATGCTGTTACCACAACCAGATATTTTACTGCAAGATTTGCTATTTCATTAGAAAATGAACAACAAAGCTTTATATGTAATACTGACATGCTCAATATGAATATTTTTTCAGGCTTTCTACACACGTTTCTTTAAAGAACTGTTAAAACATTGAGTGAGTAGCAGTCAAAACGCAGGCATCAGCTCTGTTTATTGATGTTTTGTCCATGTAACTCATAGCTTTTTTAATGCTGCTGAAGTAAATTACTGTGCTGACTGTTTAGTCACAATTACTAACTCTGTTTGATCACTAAACTCTTAGATGTTCTTTTATTTTATGTTCTATCCTGGTCTTATCCCAGCGCAACACAGTTGAAAAATGTTGGTGGCACTATGAAAATAAAGTCAAGTGAGGGAATCACCAAAGCTTTCAGGCCTAATCCTCTTTAGGGCATCAAGACTTGTACCAAATCTCATCACAATCCATTCAATATTTTAGATTTCTCGCCACACTGGACTGACTGACATTACTGTGCTGTGGTGTGCAGGATTTTTATTTCACCTGCTCAAAGAACTAATGAGCAATGCTATCAGTAATAATACATTACAGAATTTTATGTCACTTTATTACTGTGATATGAAATAACCAAACAAGACTGAAAGTATTCAGTATTGCCTGTTTCCACTGTTATTCTGCAGTTACTCCTACTGCAGAATAGAATAACAAGCATACTGTTATTTACATCACTAATCTTTAAGTGTTTCGTAACACTCTCTAAATAACCATTTTGCATCATTTAGCTTGAGAACCTTTGAACTAAAAGGGAAGAATTAAATTAATTACAAAGAAGACATAGGCACATGCACATACTCACACAAGGTATTTGCTAATTTAATACTAATTTACATGAAACTTTAAGTTTTTCAAATCAAGTTTTAATATGCTCACTTTTAAAGCCCGATCATTATACCTATGTAAACAAGTGCTTAACTAGATTCATTTTAGTTGGTGAGTTTTATTTAATGGTAATAAAATATCTTTCAATAATTTTCATTTTATTTTAATTAAAAAAGATTTTAAATAATTAATAAGTTATTAAAATGTCACAGTCAGAAATCATTGTTATTTACCACGACTACAAACTGTGTTGTTAACTGGTTGCTTCACACATTAATGGACTGGGACCCTTTGATGCAGATGACAGTGTTTGAAATATCTATGTGACAGTTTTAGGCTTGTTGTCTGTCCAACCATGGAGAAAACAAAATGAGCAAGCAAATTAATCATACTATCTGTTAAAGGTTAATTCATTATCATTAAATATCAGATTTATCTTGCTTCTGTAAATTGTGTTAACTGTAAACTGCAATTTGACAGAAAGACGGTCTTAAAACTGACAGGACAGCCTTGTTGTAATCCTTAGTTTTAAGTAATTCCCAAAAGGTTGATTCTGTTCAGCGTTTTCAATGAGAGAAACGTTTCCTCACTCTTCCAAGTGACTTCTTCAGTATTAGTTTGAATTAATGAAACCAAGACTAAAAACCCTGCTTTTGGCGCCATCTGGAGGTTGAACATTATACACCCAAATAAACGAGTACATGCATTATTTCATTGTTAAGCGAGGAGATTTGTTTAACAAACACATAAGGGTTTATTGTGTTAAATTGCTATTTGATCAGTAAGGAGTGAAAGCATAAAGAGTGGGAAACCAGTTAGCTAACTGTAATCTAGATACAGTGCATTACTGATACCAAAGCGGAACGCATGCCTCAAACAGACATTTTTTTCCCCTCCATGTCATACATGAATTGAGCCTCTGGATTTGCAAATATGTCTAGATTTGAATTGGTTTGTGGCATTTTCATGCAAAGCAAGATGATGTTGCCTAATTTGTATTATCTAGTTAAAGACTTCTTCCATGAATCCAGATCAAGACTGAGATCTGGATCAATTCCATAAAGTAATCACTTTGAGCTTGGGCCAAGCCCTACCTTTAGTAAATATTTCATGCAAATTTAACCTTAACTATTAACCTTAATCTTACAAAAATTGCTGGTGGATCCATTAAGGATAATAATAAGTAAACATACAGACCAAACACAGTACCGTACAATGCAAAATATGTTGCCATTTGATGGTAAGCTGTTGTGGCCTGAGTGTCCTAAGTTACGTATGTTGTGTACAGTCTATCTGAAATCTCCATATGCTTTTAATAACCATAAACATAAAAATAATAAATAAGTAACTAATCCACATATGGATCAGAATATATCCCCCATGTGCCCCTGTGTGAATTCAATAAAAAAAAAAAGCCAATTATGAATGAGTGTGTAGTTGATCTTCCATTAACAAGTGAGGGTGACTCTCTGACTAAGCTCAAAGGCCTTGATTATAAGGGGTTACACAAGGAGACAGTAAAGGCCTTTGAAAGAAGTTAAAAATGGTAAATTGCCCCCCTAGTGGGCGGGATTTCAGAGGCTTGTTTCTTCCAGGATCCACCTGTGTGCCTCATAACGTGCTTTCTCAGTGAGGGAAACACAGGAATGCCTCTAATTTGTTTCTCAATGTGCTATCCTGCTGATTTCCCTCCAAGGAGCTCACTGCTCATAGAAATTTCTCACAGAAGCCCAGATGAAGGTTTAGATAGTGCCTACAGAGAACGATTTTATGAAAATGGAAGCATCTGTTTAGTTGCCTACACTAAGAGGCATTCACCATTAAGAGTGGTTCAGTTTTTCAAATTTGAGTCAATTAGCTTCCGTAATGCAAGCGCAGCAGAGTAAACCTGCTGATTCATTCTTATTCAGGCACTCAGGCAATTTATGGAGACATATTGATTAGATATTACAGTGAGGAAGTTGCTGAAATATCATCATTGGTTGATGGTAAAACTTGATATTTTTTCTGTTAAACTTCCAATCCCAGACATTTGGGGTCTCTCTGATGGTTGCTATGGGTTTCTGGGTATCTTGGGTAAAATATATCAATAGTGTCAAGGTTCGAGTTTTTGAGGAGGAGACAAACGACTGCATGGACCTCAGTAGATGTCAAAATAGTGGTTTTTATTATACACATCTACATGTGGGGAAGATGAGCATCATAAACCTTTCAAAGCTGATCTCCCCCGAACAACCATGTCACAAGGCTTTTATTGCAATGATGACGTCAAATCACATGATAAGTATCAGTCAGTTGTCAGAACTCAAGAAGTTCTTCTTATATGGCCTCCAGATGTTTCCATTCAGTCCAGCACTCAGAGAAAACCAGTGTGTGCGGTGTGTATATCTATTCGTTTCGATTGTGAGTGTGTGTATGTCAAACAGGGAGCATGTCCTGAGACGCCCTCACAGTTCTCCATAAGTGTGTGCGTATCCTACATGACTATGTAGGTGCGTGTAGTGTGGACTTAAATGTGTGTACTCTGTGTAAGTGTATTCAATTGTTGTCCAAAACCAAATATGGGGTTGTCTTTAGTCGGCCTCAGTTTTGACAGCATTACATTGGAATGTGTGGGGAGTGTGTAGTGCATGTATCTGCAGACCTCTTATTATTGCTCAGTTTAACATAGATATAAATCAAAGATTATTCTGTCAACTGATTCGACAATGCTAAATGATTGATTAATGATAGTTCTGACTATAAACTGTCACCATAAGAATACAAAATAAAATATCTCTTGTCCACACTAGGCTTTTAAAGAAAACTCATTAAGTGAAAATGCTGACTCTTTTGCAGAATTATCAACCTCAAGGAAATCCTCTGCAGACATGTAATGATCATGTTACAATGCCTATAGGTGCATAATAGACTGGAATTAAAATTAGGTTGCTTATGATTAAGGACGTTTGAATAATTTAGTTTGCCATATATTTAATTGGCATTAGAACATTTTCAAGGCTGTACGATGACACAAATGTGCATTATACCTTTAAGAGATACCGTGTACGATTCAAAATATCTATGAAAATCATTTTTTATCAGCAACAGGTATAATGTGTAATGCCTACACGCGCCAGCTGTAAAGCAAAAGCGACGTGTTTGCGCTCGTTTTTGCACTCCGAGTTTTCATTCCAGCGCCCCTGCTGAAAGGCTGCGCTCCCCCCTGTGCCTTTTGTTTCTGAGGTGGAGCCTGATACCCCGACTTTACCAAACTGAATTGCCGGCGAAACAGACGGACAAGACAGGACCGGAACCAGCAGTCGTTCTCACGGCTCTGGGACGTGGCATATCTGGGGGGTCAGGCGGCTGCAAGGAAGAAGAAGGGTTTGGGGGAGCGCTTCGTACGGTTTAGTTAATTTCACAATCGACTTCACGCTACAGAGTGACGGGAAAGATGAATTATTTCGTACTGCTGTCGCTTTTCGCCACGGTTATCGTCGGAAAGTCACCTCGGCTGAAATTTGTTCTGCGTGGTAAGTAACTGCTGTAACCTTCATATATCGTGATGTTCTAATACATGCAGCAAATTATTTTTAGGAGTCAAGAATGTTTTGTGTTCTTATTTTGTGTACGGAATGAATGAGTGAATACTTGCACTGCTGGAGAGATGGACGGATGAGTGGATGGAGGGATGAGCAGATGTGAGTTATGTCATGGGGTAATGCACCCGTTTTTCAGTACTTCCTATTATCTTTTGTTTTCCTTTAATTGAAAAAAAAAAACAAAACCCTGCACACATAAAGCCAATAAAAACAGGGCTACCTCTGGATTAATCTCTGAAAACACCCCCTCCCCCCCGATGTCCAAGTAGTAAATTACGCGCTCCGCCGTTCAGGCCCTGCACACATGTCCCCGGGCTATAATAAGACGAGCACCAAGAAGAAAGCGATTTTTTTTCCTGTATAAATCTCAGTTTTAACAACTGTTAATCTAATGTAGGCCTACTGAAATCAGTTTCTTTGTGTTACCATTTTTTCAGGTTTCTCCGTGAGCACGGTCTGTCCAATCTGTATAAATTGGATATAATTTGTGCAACTCGTGCCTTTCTATCCGTCTTTTTGCCAACTTGTGTGTTCCGTTTATCTCAGAGCATTACAAGTTAGCGGTGTGTTCGTGTCTAGTTTGCATAGACTCTTATTGTAGTGGCTGTCCCTCCATATCTTCACATCTTCCGGACGCACAGAGCGGAATAAAACCACAAGTGCTTAAAAGCAATATTTCCTCTGCCAAGAGGGGGAACATGGCGCCTTTCCCCCCCTAACGCACGTCAAGGCTGTACCCTTTAAACACCCGTCTGCCGCCGCCGAAAAACATCATTACTGTGAAATATGACTCTTTGGAGGTTGGCACAGTCACTGTGCCTCCCGCGTCCTTGCGGAGCTGCAATGCGGGACACGGCAGCTGCTTCACACTGCAGAGGAAGGGTCCTATTCAGTGAAAAAGAGAACTGCTTTAGTGTAGCAGACAAAATAAATAAATATATCCTATATGTGTACACATGTACAGAAAAGCCAAGATGAGGACAGGGAGTGTGGAGCAACGAATGGAAAATTCCAACCCGCCTCCTTGTTATCTATTCCACTCACGCCTTTTTACACCTCACACAGTCCTCTAATATATTCAACAATCAATAGAGATGGGTGCTGTGTGTCAAGGTATTGGTATCTCTAACCCTCCCCGCGGATGTACAAAACGCACAAGATGACGGCCTGGACGTGCGTGTCATATCAATCAAATTCATTGTTACGCAATTTCAGGGTTAGCAATGAACGCCTATCCTTAGGACACACAAATCCAGAGACACACACAATTACACATGGAACACTGTCAGAGGAAATCCATCAAAGGCGCAGTCTGAAGCTTCAGCACCTCGGACAGCTCCGAGGTGCTCTAATGGTGAAAATATTCTCATTTTGTAGGCGTTTGCCAAATGAGGACATTAAACAGGGTTTCATACCTTCACAGAGTTGTTTGAAGGTTATAATCTTTCTTTTTCTTCTTTTTTTTATAGATTAAAATAGTATTTCCTTTAGTGGTTAAGATAGGAGCTGGTGCTTTTGATTACGATATTATAGAAGCAAGGGTTGGAATTACTTTGCATTCATTTGGTATAGACTACACCTTTGTCCAAGTCCATTACAATAAGTGCATTCAAGCTAAGCACAGCAAGCTTTCATCCAAACTGTAAATATCTTCCCCCCCCAAATGACAAAGAGGATGCAGGTACAATACATTTGAATTTTATGGTGGTCATAATTTTAAGTTGTGGTTTTTAGAGTCTTGACCCTAATTAATTTAATTTGGCTACACATTTTCGATATCCATATCTCAGTATGAATCAAAGCAATGCTACTGCCCAATAAAATACAGCACCCAGAAGGATCTTTAGGCCGAAGAATGGTAAATAAATGGTAAATGGCCTGCATTTGAATAGCGCTTTTCTAGTCCCTAAGGACCCCAAAGCGCTTCACACTACATTCAGTCATTCACCCATTCACACACACATCCACACACTCTTAAGTAAAGTTAAGAAACACCTCTTTAGAACAGTCACTAAAATCAGTCAGTCGATATGTTCTCCATTGTTCTCTTTCTCTTTTTTGTGTGGATGTGTGGACTACCAAGGATGATACAGAGAATTAAACGACTAATAAATCATCATATCCAGTGCAATTATAGTATAACTTACATGTTTTTTTGCAGAGTGCTGTAAGATGTTAATATGCCAACTGTGTGAAAAATAATTGGATTGCTTTTTTACTTAAGAGTGGTCTTTCTGACTAGCTGATGATTCTAAATTGAGGAGTCACTCTATGTTTTCCTCTGTTTTTAACAACAACTACTAACAAGTTAAAATGATCAAATTAAAGGCCAGTTTAACCAAAGCAGCTGGCTGAAATATGCCAAAAAACAAAGCAGAGGGAAATTGCAGAGTAGCATGATAATGCTTTGTGAGCTGTACATAAAAACTACAGTTTATTAGGTAGACCTTGCTCGTACAGGGTTGGACACTGTTTTCTCTAAGCATAGATTCAACAAGGTGTTGGAAACATTCCTGGACATGCAAAGGAACAATAGGAAGGCTGTTGCCTTTAAATGATTCTAAATAGATTGTAAGGGGTCCAAGGTGCACCAAGAACATATGCTCAAGAAAGTGACACCACCATCAGCAGCCTCAAATGTTAATATTAGACAGGATGATGGTGGTTGTGGTGTAATGGTACTTTTAAGGTTTCATGTTGTTTATGCCAAATTCTGACCCTGTCATGGTCCTGCATCATTGCCTATTATTTTGAACTAATTTACTGTGTCATTTCTGTTTATTGATAAATATGTTCTGTTTCATTCTTAGTTTGCTTATTGTTGAAGTTTCCATCTTGTGTATTTCTTTGTTCTTTTGAGCCTCAAACCATTATTTCCAAATTATATTAGAGTTTATTTTTTGTCCTCAGTATTTCTTGTAACATCTTGTCATCTCCCCTAGGTTTGGTTATGGTTCTCACTTTCTGTTTTATTTTGGTTGTTCCTTGTTTCTAGTGTCTTTTGTTGGGTTAATTCCCCTCATGTCTCATTGTCTTTCATTATTAACACCTGCGTCTCATAACCCAGCTGTGTTCACTTTCCTTAACTGCTCTCTTTTTGCTCATTTTTTGTCTGCACTTAACCTGCACTTGTGTGCTCCCTGTAAACTCTGGATTCTATTTTCCCTTGCAGATTTTGTATTTTTTTGGGACTTTTTCAACTACCTTATCAAATGTCACTATTTGGGTCCCAATTCCACACTTCATGATAGCTGTTAGTTTAACTTCCTGTTACCTTCCTGCATTCTGACCATCCTCCTCTGACATTAAAAAGGAATCTTTGTCCAGAGAACTGCAGCTCACTGGATATTTTCTTCTTTTTTGGACCTTTCTCTATAAACCCTAGAGATGGTTGTGTGGGAAAGTCCCAGTAGATCAGAATTTTCTTAGATATTTAGACCAGCGCATCTGGGATAAACAAAAATGCCATGTTCTTCCCAATTATGATGCTCAGCTTCAGCAGGCATCGTGGCCATGTGCATTGAGTCACTGCCATGTGATTGGCTGATTGGATTATGAGCAGTGAACAGGTGTACCCACTCATTAGTGTGTAATGCATTAGTGAGTGTACAGCACATTACACATAGAGATTTAAGCCAGATATTTATGTAGAATAGTCATAACAGCAGCTTTAATATCATATCAGTAAAGCAGAAACCATCAATATTCACCCACTGTTTTGTTTGCACTTTTTTGTTTAATTGGGGAAAAACTGTTCTGTTCTCCTCACTTCCTTAAGGGACTGAAACATAATAAGGATTTGGAATAAGGTTAACAATAGTTGTTGTTTTTTTTAAAGCAAGCTTAAGCCATGCTTTCCTTTATATTGTGTGTACATACCTAATGAGTGACAGTCACATTTGGCAATTACATAAAATGCATATATTGGCAAAGTAGGACAAACAGAGAAATCAAGAGAGAGGAAGACAGCCAGCAGCAAAAGAGAGTGAACACAGAAAGATAATTTTAAAGAAACACCCTGAGAGAGAGGAACAGCTCCTCCTCTCAAATATAATTTGACATGTACAGCATCTTAAATATCAGACAATTTCCCAGAAGTTCAGCGATCTTTTGTGTTGACCTTTCTCTTGGAGACTTAAACACATCAATACAAAATACTCTTGAACTATGAGTCTTATGGATATTCTCTTGTCATGTTAATAATGTGAGACGTTGAGATCCACCTTTTAAAAAAAACTGAATTAAAAGCTTTTATGCAAGTAAAAACAAACAAACAAACAAACAAAAAGCAGCAAACAGAAAAGCTTCAAAAGATCCCTTACCTTGACTCTGCTGCTATCTGTCTTGCTAATTTTAAGACGCTGTTAAATAAACAACTGTGTTCTACTCTTCTTTAATGTGCACATTTTAGTGCAAATAGAACTTAGCTTCTTTAAAAGTGACTCACTAATATGAAAAAAAAGTATTACATGCTCCTCCAAGAAGTTAAGTCTTCAGCCACTGAGTTTAATGAAGCTTTTTTTAAGCAACCAGCTAAAAAGGTTGTTTTTCTTAGTTCCTGGAAAGCTGACCTTTTGAAAATTCACGACTTCCAACCAGTAGTAATGATTAAGTGTCTGAGTAAAGAAAAAGGAAAGATACACACTGACACAGAACAGCAGAGAACATTTAGGAGCTCAGATTACACCCAGATGTGTCTGGCTCTTTGAAAAATTCTGTGGAGACATGGAAAAAGATGCTGTTAATATGAATGCACAATATGTTCCTACGCTCTGCTTTTGCTCTCGAGGCAGGCCACAGACACTCATATTCAAAAATGTTTTCTAATAAAGGATAGGTGGGGGAGGAGACTACCTGTAGTATAATTATGTTAACCCCTTAATGTCTAGTGTATCGTGTTTAATACATTAGTTTTGGTGGGCTTTTGAGACGTCTGCATCATTAGTGTAATTAAAAAAATTGTACAATACAATTTTATTCAATAAACAGAAAAAAAGAAGCTAAGTGTAGTGAATATGGTGCAAATTCATGTTCTCAATTATTATATACTTTGTATATTTGCCTTCCAAAGAACTTTTTGTGTGACAATATCTCCATCAAATGTTATAACACAACCCACGAATAAGGTGCAAGTACCCTGTACTTACATGCATTTTCCAGGCAAAAACTCAGGTTTTTGCAGGAAACAGTGAAACAATTACACTGTAAAACCTACAATAAAGGCGCAAATACCCTACTTGCATGCAATTTGCGAGCAACAAGGTGCAAGTAACCTGTACTTATGTGCGATTTGCAGGCCACAAATCAGGTTTTTGCAAGACACAATGAAACAAGTACACTGTAAGTACCCTGTTCTTTCTGGGGTGTGGGACGTGTTCGAGAGCGACTAAGGTGCATGAAATTTGCAGGCAACAAGGCGCTAGTACAACGTACTTATGTGTAATTTGCAGGCAACAATTGAGGTTTTTGCAGGATACAATTACGCTGTAAGTAACATGCATTTTCTGGGGTTCAGGCCTTACTACGGAGTCACTTAATCTTGTCTAATTTCCAGGTATTTTACAGGGAAAGAGTGTGAGGTTGAGCATTTTTATAAATCTTACTTTATGTGCATTTTTTGTGATTTTGCCTGCAGCTTGGTTGGCAGTGATGAAGCCCAAATTGGGCAGGCCGCTGTTACCGTTGCTCTTAGTTTAATTCTGCAAGTACACAGTTAGATTTCACACCTACATCTCTGAGGGCCATGCATCTTTAGACTGTCTAGATTAGGAGAAAAAAAAAGGTGAAGGTCAGATTGAGTGCAGAGATGTAGACACGTAACCAGGGTAAAAGTCATTATACAGAAATAGGAGAGGGATGTTAGTATCCCAGATGCGACCTCGTCTGACCATGGGAAGTGGAATGACAAGAGGTTGTGACCAGCCCGTCCACCAACAAGGGAAGGCCAAGTCTTAACCACGGCCTCTCCCCAAAGTTTTTACCAATTAGATGAACCCACAATTCAATATATAATCCTGTGTAATGATAAGTTAGGTTTTCACTTTCAGGAAGTCGGCTACAGCTAACTGCTTGTAGACTGTGGTTTTCTGCCAGAGGGGGAATCCATGTACATGTTTAAGTATTTATCTGCTTGAGGCAAATAAATACTTAAAGACTGAATTGAGACTACCTCCCACTTTTATCTCAGAAAAAAAAAGAATCCTCAACAAGAGATGCAAATTGTACTTTAAATTATTTTAAATATCATAGCAGCCTAAGTAACTACTGCTTAAGTAATTTTCTGCATAATTTCACTATTCAACTGACTTCATATATTACCTATAAAACAGTAATAATCACTTTTCTCCATTTACTATTGGAAATTATACTTTGTTACGTACAGTCAAACTTTGGAGAGCATAGGCATCATCTGAGCATATAAACAATACTTACACTCAGAACAACCATGGAATTCACAAGTATTTTTCTTTTCAACTTGGAAAATGTCTTTTACTTTGTGACTAAATGTCCAAATCTTTCCTCTGACTGTCAGCATATTTTTGCAGAATCTCCCCAATTAGTAGAAAAGCAGACCAAAACTTTCTCAAGTGATTCCCAACTGTACGGACAAAAACTTAAGATTAAAAATAAATCTTTTTCATTATCATTTGGAGACCCAAAAAGTACAATGTGCAAGGCTAAATCATATATTTTATTTTGGCTTTTACAAACAAGCCATTACTACTACACTTACTGGCCACTTCATTAGGTTTACCTTGCTAGTACCTTGCTGGGCCCCCTTTTTCCTTCAGAACTGCCTTAATGATTCGTAGTATAGTTTTAACATGGAAACATTCCTCAGATATTTGTTCACCATATTGACATGATGGTATTACACAATTGCTGCAGACTTGTCATCTCCACATCCATGATGCAAATATCCAATTCCACTACATCCAAAAGGTGCTTTATTGGATTGGACTTGGTGGATGTCATTTAAATTCAATTCAATTCAATTTTATTTATACAACACAAATCACAACAACAGTCACCTCAAGGCGCTTTATATTGAAAGATTTAAATATAACACCATAATTCTTAGCGCTTCACATAATATGAACCCAATAAGATAGTGTGGATAGTATGTGGTTTAAACTGGGACTTAAGCCTTGTTATTAGATGGAACATAACATGTAATAATAAATATTGCATATTCTTATGATAATATTTAAAATATATATGTATATTTTTGTACATCAATCCAATACAGCAAAGAGAAGATCAACACATTCAGATCTGTGAGGGTCACTGGATTTGTGACTGGTTAAATCCATAAAACAGATCCAGCCTGTGTAAATATTATTTGTCATATGGTATTAAAAAAAAACACTTCAAAAACCTTAGAAACACTGCTCTGATGTATTGTAATGCATGATTATATATAAGGTCCAATTACTTATTTATTTTTTTAATCAAGCAAAGACATGCCCACAGTTTTAGCACTGTACTCTCAGGGGAAACATTTTAGACCATTAGCTAAGGAAAACCACACTTAACTGAAAACTGATAAAGCTACTGTTCTGTTTTATGGTATATTCAGATTATGCCACGTAATAATCAGGAGGAAAACAACTCTGAGAGATTAATTATTGTTTTAGATCTTCTACACTCTTTATTCTTGTGGGGTGCAAAGTGACCTTCAACAACAACGGCTACGCTGCTAATAGGAAATGACATCATCTGACTGGTGGCTTTCATAAAAAACAAAATAAAATAATAAAATTGTTGTGCTGAGTAGAGAAAGCTGGGTTTACTGAAACAGTGTCTCAGATGTGGACCAAAGGTTCCTAATTTTACATTTTTGGAAGTCCCCATATTAGAGAAGAGGATTAGGGCCACTGCATGTGGTAAAGCTGTATTTGGGTGAACACCTTTCAATTTTATTCTGATTTTTTTTTTTAAATGTTTGCTGTTGTCCAATCCAAGAAGCTTAACTGTTTTTTCCTCTTTCGAAAAAAGAGTGAAGTAACATAGCCTTAGGAACCCGTTTTGCTTCTGTTAACTGCTAAAGCAAATATTCATACAAATCTATTGTGTTTATTCAAATCTGCACGCTCTTATGTCTGCCTTAAGACTATCACTGTGAAACTATACTCTAGTTTCTCTATAGCCCACTTCTTTGTATGTTTCTCACTTCCTTGTGAAGTACCAGGCTCATCAAGTAGATTACTGCCAATAAAAGCGGCCGCTGTTTCCATAGAAACTTGCCAGCAACCTGTATTGCTACCACTCACCACTACTGCATCCTGGTTCCTGCTATCAAACTCGATGTCTCTTTCACTTCAGGGATAAAAAGAACATCTAGTCTCTCAGAAGCATTTATGGGGGCATGATAGTTTTTGATGTAAAGCTTTCAGAGGTTTTTCTGAAGTATCTTTTAAGTAAATAAAATGTTGAAATATCTCCTGGAGCAAAGACTAATCAAAATGAAAAAGGATGGCTGCATGAGATGTTTTATACTCTAATATTTTGGTTCCATAGCATTCACTATCAGACACAGCTTTTAAGAACTCCGGAAAATCATTTGGTGCCATTCTTTATTTAAATTTGTCTTTTAACTAGTGGGTGCGGTTTTAATCTATTTCTAAACACAGGCACAGTTGCAGTGTAGGTAAGTGTGAGTCTGATTGGATCTGTGATTCAGAGATGCCCAAATGTACTTTTGATTCAACCAACAATCTGTGATAGGATTTGCCCACATGATTATTCTGGAGATTTCTGTGCTCCCACCAGATGCCCTTTTCCTCTGACACATAAGCAGGGTTGACTCACTGTTTAATGAAAAACCACAAAGGGCAGTACTACTGGATCAAGTGCTTTGATAAATCAAAGCATTCTTAGACAGTACTTTCTAAACTACTTTCTTGAGCTTTTGTTGCTGTTTTTGACCTTACAATAATACATTTTTCTATTGATTTCTTATGAATTGGAAACAGCTTTTAAAGTATGATTTGAAAAATCTACATCTCCTTACTTCTCTTTTTTATTCTTAATTATTTTGTAGTAGCTGTGGTATTTTAATAGTTCACAGGTAAAAAGACACACATAAGGAGGAAGGTCCAGAATTAAAAGTTGAATGTTTTCACACAAAAATACAAGAAAAACATGAAATCAACCTTATAAGAGTTCTGCAAAGAAAACAGAAAGGGGAAGAAACTTTGAATGTGGCGTGGGTGTTTGTGCCAGATGGGTTGGTTTGACTTTTTCAGAAACTGCTGATACAGTTGAACCTTATTTCTCTAGGGGTTTACAGAGAATGGTGTGAGGGAGAAAATACCCAGTGAGCAGCAGTTTTATGGTGTTGTCTTGCTGTTGTCAGAGGAGAATGGTTAGACTGCTCAAAGCTGAAAGGAAGGTAACATTAACTCAAGTAACCACTCGTTACAGCCAAGGTATACAGACGAACATAGTTAAATACACAATAAAGCAGAGTGACACTGGGTTCCCTGTTCTCAGCTAAACCCAAAAACTGAGGCAACAAATTTGACAGGCTCAGTAGAATTAGATGTTATTTCAAATTTGCCTATTACCCGACTATTGTCTATCCCTTTATGACCACAGTGTGCCCATATACGCTATGATGAATTAAGGCCTTCCTTTGAAGGTAAAAGGAAATACAACGGGTAAACAAGAGGTGCACAAAACTGTACTACTGAATAATAACCAAGCATTAACCAAGCAAGAAAGGAGAGGAAATGATGGACAGCAGTAATAAGAATTCAAAAGCTTGACAAATATGTTTATAGCAGTAGGAACGGATTTTATTAAAAACTGAAATGTTTGCTGCTGTCATTGTTTTTTTTTTTTTTTAATCTTTTACCACAGGGAGCATTTTAATTGTACATGTTAAAACATAAATTTTCATAACAAAAACAACAATGTACTCTGACAAAGCTCTCATTTGTTGGCTCATCCCTTTTATTTGTCCCTCAGAGCCCTCCAGGTTCCATTTCAACAGACCAGAGAACTATATCAGCATGTACCACCAGGAAGGGAGTGACACCCTTTATGTAGGCGGCAAGGCAATGCTCTACATGTTGACGTTCACATACAGAGGGGTTCGCGACCTGCAGGTACTGTTTGCTTTTAGCTGATTTTTCTGACTTATACCCAGGTGATTAAATAAAGTGGTTCTTTTAGGATGGTGTATTATTATGTATATTTTATTTATCTGTTTTATTTTAGATATGGAACTGTAAAGTAAATATAAATGATAAGACAAACTGCCACATAAATACTTCCAAACCTTGACCCTGTCCACCACCTTCATAAGCAACTTCAGCAACTGAGTTTGGACGTGATGTCATTAAAAGTTGTATGACTCACAGCAGAATATTGATCTAAGTAGAGATTTAATTAGGGAGACTGATTCTAAATACCTCTATCCAGACCTTTAAGCCAAATGAAGAATCATTTTTTTTCCACAGCCAAAAATTAGAGACATTCTGCACCAGTTAGTGGGCAGCCTCCAGGTGTGAACAGGGAAGTCAATGTTAGCACAGACCTGCCAGTCTACTCTGGATAGAATAGGAGTGAGCTATTAAAATTTGTTTAGTCACTTTGGAACATTTTCTTTACACATCTACTCTAGCAGATAGTGAGCTTAACTTTGCATAAAGACTCAAGAAGTGGAAAACAGGGGTGTCTGACCTTTTTTATGATAAATTCTTAATGGACAACTGTGTATTTATTCTTAAAATCCCTGGTTTCAATTTTTTGGAATGAATGAAGGTCTAATTAATGAACTGCTTTACCAAAGTTGTCAGGAGGTGGACATTATTGCATGGTATTATTTTATAAGGTAGCATATGAGATTTGTTGAAGAAATCTGTTTGTGGTACTAGTAAGCATTACATGATGTGTTTATTGTGTTTCTTGGAAAATGAACTGTATTTGGCACTGGGAATTAAATGTAACCAGAATTCCTATACCTGCTGAAAATAGACACCCTGTAAATGCATTTTAATTCACAAAAGTCTCTTGCTTTTGAAAGTATGGCTAACCCTCTTACTGTTTGATATGAGCTGTGGGATGAAAACAAATATAGCTGCTATCCTGCTGTGAGGACGACACAGAGAGCCAAAGAGGGCAGAGAGAGAGAGAGATCACTAGTCTGCTGCTGGCCCATTAAAGCAAATCTAGTCAAGACCAAGGCAGTTAGGTCAGGCATACATTCATTTCTTTCTATGAGGATAGAAAACATAATTCACTGAGCTAATAAGGTGAGGATACTGTAGGCACGAGATTACACTGTGTGCACTACAGCATAAACACTGACTAGCCAAGCAAATTGAAATTGACTGTAAACTCAAATAGTTTGCTAAAAATAAATATGTCCTACTTTTTGGAATGATCGAAGGCTTATTTGGTGGTTGTGACTCAGAGAGAGGTGATGTATTTGGCAATTAGGAGATGCTTTCAAGTGAAATGGTGTGTTTCTACGTTTATTTTCACAGTAAGTGACAGTTTGACAGGATGAGTTACATGCAGTGCAGCTTAGAGGAGTTGTCATGTCAGTGTGTGGAGAGAGAGAAGAGAGGACCCAAATGCAGGCTGGTGAAGGATGCGGACGGTGTTTATTACAAACACGAGAAAAACAGAACATAAGACACTGAGTGAGTGAGTGAGTGAGTGGTGAGTGAGTGAGTGAGTGAGTGAGTGAGATGAGCTGACCTGGAAGCACGCAAGAGATTGACGATGACAAGACAATGAACAGAGGGAAACTGAGGGCTTAAATACACTGATGATAAAAAACAGGTGAGAACACAGCTGAACTAAGTCTGACTAATAACACAGGAAGCAGAAATGAACATAATGCACACAGACAAAAACCTAACACAATAAAACAGGAAACAGGGATGGAAAACTAAATGGTGACAAAGAGTATAGACAGAAGAAAATAAATGCCTAAGAGCATTATACATCAAATCTTAATATCACTGACACAGAATGAAACAGTGAGGGATTGTTTATTGAGATTCAACACTTGTAGAGTCAGACATTTGTGGTAAAAGGTCAAAAAACCCAGTTATTTACTTTGCAATGAAGAACCAAAGCTTGTTTGACAGATACAATGCACAAGCATTTTTTTCAAAAGGATAATTTTGCTATGCAACTTAACACTGCTCATTCGTGGAAGGACTGTCCCAGGTAAGAGTGGAGGAATTACACTACACAGTCGACCTCCGCACTATTCCTGGATTCTTCTGTAGAGCGTAACTCCAAATTAGTCAGGGAATATTCAACAATCACCATGCATACCGGGAGTTGACTGTTGGTCATTTGTCCAATAAGGTTAGTATGACTTACAATGTACAGTAAGTGTAGCGATTGTAAATTGTTTAAATTAATGCATATAAAATATGCACTGGTATCGTTTTAGATGGTCCACAACTTGCCAATTCAAAGCAGAGAATTGAGCTAAAACATTTTCATTGTTGTAAAACAGTGTACTTTACCCTGAGAATGTTCCTTTCAAATTCATGGCCATTTCTGTAGGGCTGTTGAAGGATATTCTGTGAAAATGTGGAAGCAAGGTAAGGAAGACGAGGACTCCAAAGTGAAGCTGTCAAGTAATAAAGTGACTCTTGAAGGCACTGAAAAGCCGTAGTGTCATATAATATTGTGTGTATTGTATTTTAGAAGCTCCAGCCAGCTCAGTGCATGCTGAAACAGAGAATATTGAAGTAAGTTGGCACAAACTAAACAATCACTCCTCCCACAGATCCCAGCGGTATCGGATCAGACTGCAATTGATACCTGCAAGGCAAAGGCTGCACCACTCGAGGTAGAAAGTCCTCTTCACCGTCAGCACCTCCATCACTTCAGCAACACCCCTCATCCATAATTGATATCATCCTCTTTCTTATACCATCATCATTATTATCATCCGCAGCAAGGTTTGTGTCCAATGTCAGAATGTTCACGTCTGACTTTTCAATTCAATTATTCACATAAAGCTTATGTTAAATCTTAAGAACTTAAGACACCAAATAATTCAAATGAGCATTGTAAAAACATGCACTAACAAACAACAGCATAGAAAATGATAATCCATGCAGATGAGATAAAATTACACAGGAGACACTGTCACCTCGATAAACAAACACTGTGCAGCTGAGTGAGCAGTGGATAATTACATTGAATAATTTGTGACTCCACAGAGAAAATGAGAGAAAAGCAGTATTAAAACAAAAAAGTGGCAAGATAAATCTTCAATTGAGAGTTTAAATACTCTGAGAATAAGACACAATACGTTCCATTAAATACTGAGGGTCAAAATCTGCATTTGTTAAGTAAAGGAAATAAGGGGATTATAAACCTTAAGTTGAATACTTACACCACCTACACCTACCAGCTTTCATTATGCAGGCAATGTAAAGGTCAACGTATAGTTTTGGGACTATGATGCCACAAGAGTCCATGTGCTGTACAAAGAAATAATTCAATTCCTGCTGCATGGAAGCACTATAATACCAGAGCAGACAGAGGAAGTCTCTCAATTGAATATTTTATGGAACAATAATTAAATAAGTTGTGAATTCAGTTCAATGCAGTTGTGTTTATGAAGTATACATTCACAACACCACTTATGAGCAACCACTTGTGAGTGGTGAGAAGTAAGCTGCCATGCAGTGGTGGTGTGCAAATGTTAAGATGCTGAAAAGGAGGAATAGAAAAGAAATGCTCAGTATTCACTGGAAGTCACCAGAAGCCTGAGCCTACAGTAGCACAACTAAGGCCCCGGTCAAAGAGGTCTAGAGAGAGGCACCCACCAGCTCGGTGAAAACCCATTGCAACTGGTTGCAGGAGGTAACTGGCAGTCTCTGTGAAATCAACTGCTAAAGCCCCATTCACACAGGCCTATAAACCAATCAGTGACCCACTTTAAGCAATCACTAGGGAAAAGCGTGTATTACATAGGTGGTTGGTGATTGGTTGGTAGGGGTTGCTGGCAGTTGCTAGTTTAAAACTTGTCACAACGAGATATAAATTGTTGCACCAAAAATGTCCTTGCACTAGCTTTGTGCAGTAGCAGATTGCTGCAGATGCCCTTACTATAGATGGGAGAAGTTTACATGTCTGCAAACACTGCCAAATTACTCACCAGGTTCCAGTGAAACTGTGAAAAGTGTGACTCAAGCTAGAGATCTACTGGCTTCAAAAAGTTTTTGAAACGTGTTGGTTGCAGTGGCAAGGCACACTGTTAAGTTTGAAGGCAAATGTGCTCCACTTCTGATTTCTGTAGTGAAGCTGTAAGTGAAACTTAAAGAAGCTTCACTATAGCCCAGAAAATAAATGGCCAATATTTACAGACGAGTCAGTGTTTTCCATGCAAACCATTTGTGACCCCAGCAATCTGCTAACAACCAAAGAAATCACAACAAGCGCTTTGGTTCAGCACCTCTTACATTCTTTCCCTAGATGAGATAAATAGAAGGTAAATTACAAATTCTATAGTGATTACTCTGTGCAAAAATGCACTTCTGAATGTATCTGATGGTAACATTTAGTCAGCCTAGAATTCTACTAAAGCAAAAAATTACCCTTCATATCACAAGGCAAAAACCGATAACAAAAAGATGTAGCTGAAGTTATGGCACAGAAGAAAGGGCAACCAGAGCTAAAGCTTACAGAAAGTCTGATAATGACAGATGGTGGAGAATGAAATACCCTGAGTCATGCAGCAAAACCTTGTCCCATGAAGGACAAGAGGCCAAATTTTCAGTAATTCACAACCACTGAGTGTGTGAAAAACAAGTGAGATGAAGGTTGAAAGTTATCCGTAAGTAGCAGACTGAGTGTAATTTCACAGACTGATCGCATATCCGAGAAGGTTTTAAAGAGTCTGTCCACTTCAACATCAGTCATCAGCACAGTCATTTTACAAAAGCTATGCACAATAAATACACACAACAACAGAAACAAACCATATTGAACACAACAAGAAGAAACTAAAACTCTTTTTTGACACTGTTCTGAATGGGACAGCTACAAAGAAATTTTCTGCATGTTGAAATGTTCTGATTTTAAACTTGAATCTACCAAACCCAAGGACAGCCACTCATTCCATAAAGTAGTTTAATGATGTGGTTTGTGCCTCTGGAGGAGCTTTGTTAGTTCTGAAGAAATGACTCACTTCCCATCAGTTAGTATAGCATGGCTTGGGGACTCTGATATGTGAAGAATGGTTGGTAGTTTACTCAAAAGTACCTCTTGCTTGCTTCTTGAGGAACAAAAACTTGCTTGTTCCTCCGCCAGATAGCTTATAGCATTTCAGGCATGTAACTTGACATTTAAACTCACTTACTTTGACTTCACTCCTGCATTTTAGCCTGAACAACTGAAAATCACTGCCGAAAGTAGTTCTCAGAAGAATAGAAACTTGCATACGCTCAGTGAAAACCAAACATAAATAAATAAATAAATGTCAGCCCACACTATTGCCTACCCAACCACCTACATATCCACCTACTCACACTCACACAAGCTCTGGCCCCAGTCTTTGGATTTTGCGATGCACCTTCACTGTCTCCAGAGACCCATTTGGATTTGTGATAGATTGCTTACGAAAAAAATACACATCTCATTTTTTATTAAACGCACATTCCAACAAACATCTATTAATTGTGAGGATACTAGGAATATATTTTCATCTTCCATCTAGCAGTGGATTTGGGATAGGAGTCTGTTTTTTGTGCTTAGTAAATAAGTCATGCATATGGAATATTGCAGTGATGTACTGCAGGTTTAAGCCTCCTGAGTGCTGTCTGCCAAAAATGTTTGGCGCATGAATGGCTTCCAATTTTTCTTAAATCTCTTTTGGTAATCCACTCTTTCTCTCATAATCTGCCGTGTGTTGTGCTCTTGCTTTGTCTCTCAAGCCCTCTATTCCACATTGGGCTCTTTCCCTGTTTGCTTTTTCAGTCCCTTGGTGTGTTTTTTTGTTGTCTTTCTCCCTTTGTGCTGTACCTTTCTCTCTAATCTCTTTTTCACATACTCTCCTCTGTTTTCCCTTTCTCATTTTAATCTGTAATCCCTCTACCTATCTGCACTTCTTCCCATTTTCATCTTGCTTCTGAATCATTTTCTGCCTTTGTCTATGTCTGTTTATCTCACTCATGTGCCTTTTTCTCTAACAGCTGGAGTGTGATAATTTCATCACAGTCATTCAGAAAGTAAATGACACATTCATAGTATGTGGGACAAATGCTGGAAACCCCAGGTGCTGGATGCTGGTAAGAGATTTCTTTAAGTACGTGTGCTTCCCTTTGTAGTGATGTGAGTGCTTCACTTAGAGTCTAAGTAATCCATGGATCAATTGTAATTAGAATTTATTTATCTTCTTTCTTATTTCCTTAGTTGGTTAGATAAGGGCTGGGAGTTTTTCTTTCCACAGAGGGCATTTTCACTTCGTGATGAATATGTTACCCCATGGCTAAGTTGAAATGTTCTAAACTCTGTGTTGTAGTAGAAAGATAAGTGGGTGCCGGGTGTAATACATTTAGACACAAAATGAAATGAATAGAGTTTAAAAGCTACACCTCCACTGGGCTTGATTGTCTTTGCCTTCTTTCTGCAGGTTAATGACACAGTGCTGACTGATGTACAGGGTGCTGGGCAGATATCTTCAGCCTCTCACATATCACCGCAATTCCCTTCCCATAGGGCCATCAGCTTGCCTGCAGGTAACACAAAAAAGACCTGCAGTAGTGTAAGTTCATGTGTATATGATAGAAAAGAATACTGTTTTGATACTAGCAAATGAAGGCACTGCAATAAAATATGCCTGACAAAGCAGACTCAGTAGACCCAACAGATCTCAGCTATAGGCAACATACAGCATACTGGCGTCCAATGTGGCTTAAGTGTTCAAACCAAAGGAGAGTTTGTGGTAGTTTTTGATGGTTTGATCTGAAGAGAATGACCCTCATCCACACCAGCAACAAAAAGAATATAATTTACAACTATAAGAATATTAGTACAGTGGTGGTAGCTATTAACTACACTAACAACTAAATCCACAATCCAAACTTAGCCCTCAATTAGGATTTGTTGCTTCATTTCGTTCTGTCTTTTATTTAGTTAAATCACAGTAAAGTCTTGGGATTCACTTAACACAGTTTACTATGATGAGCTTGGTTCAACGGCATCAACATAGAGAATATAGGCAAAGGCTACAGGAAGCGCAGGTGTTATATACTCCATGTGTCTTACTATGATACTACAATCCCACCTATATTTTAAAGAGCAAAACTACATGTGACATTTGTGAATTACTGAGCCCATAAGAGCATGTGACTTGAGAATGGTGCAAAGGTAACAAAAATAATTTATATAGCTGTAAAATAAAATACATCTTCAAATTTTGAAGGCAGTCAATCAAATATACTGGCGTTTAGTTTAGTTATGTAAAAAAATCTATCCTGTTCAATTCATTTTACTGTCAGTATTGATGTTAGAACTGGACATCAAACTAGCATCTTATGAAAGCAATCAAAGCTCAAAATTAATTGTGCTACAGCGAAGCCTGTAATCAGAATGAGACTGAATGATGATTACAGGTGTGATGGTTACCAACAGTGAAATACAGAAAAACTCATCTGCAAGCAGCAATAAGAGGGCAGGGGGTTCAACAGGGTTCAGTCACCATGGCAACTCATGTGATCTTGTTAAACGTGTGTCTGCAAGCACGTGATAAGAAAGAAAATGCATTTTTGTGTTCATTGCAGCGCTTCCCAAGAAATCTCGAATGTCAGGGAACAGTGCTGCATCTGTGGACCAAGTTTGGTACCAACAAACAGTTGCTGAAATTTGATCTCACTTTCTGTCTGGTAGTTTTGCTGCCAAATTTCATTGGCAGTAGGAAACAAATGGCTTTGAAAATCTTGAATCCATCTTATAATTTCACTGAGGGTTGGCCTAAAGATAATACAATCCAATTTTAATAAAGATCTGAAGAATAAATGTGACCTGTTAATAATTATTGACATCCGGCAGCTATTCATGAAAATTCGATATAGCTTACATCACAAGTTGACCTTGGGATTAATCATTTGGCCTTTGGGCATCTTGAGGCTTCTGGTTTTGAGAATAGAATAGAATAGAATAGAATAGCCCTTTATTGTCATTGTACATGTACAACGAGATTGTGGGTTGTTTTGGGTTTGGTTTGGTTTTTTAAAAGTAGAATAGCCTGGCTGTGGCTGTGGCTGACAACTGATTTTAGAAATGCCTTTAAAACAACCACGACCACTAAGTGCTGTACAGAAGAATAAATGAAAGATGTATTTAAAAAACAAAAAAACAATGACATACCAGCTCACATGAGGTATAAATTCAACTAACAAAATGAATAAAAGGCATAAAACATGAGCAGAACAGCAAAAACCATAATAAAAGGTTAAAACAACTATGGGTGCGCAACTTCACTGCTTATCCCCAGTGATCATTCTTTTGGGATAATAAAAGAAGAAACTGGTAGTAATGATGAATTAATGTTATTGTTTTTTGTTTTTTTTCTCAAATCTCACTCGGTTCATTTTTGTACGAGGGACTCTTACTTTCTATGGCAAAGTGACAGCTTTGCCAAAGATCTTATTTTAGAACAAAGCCACCTTCAAATCTTTATATTAACTTTGCTCATTTGCGACAGGAGCAGCAGTGTGACACTTGTGTGCCTCTGACTCCCAGGAGCCATCTGTCTCTTATTATCAACCTCTATTCATGTAATGCAAATGAGTGAATGCTTTTATCTGAAGTACCTCACAGTGTTTTAAAGAGTCAGTGCTTTACAGGACTGATGTGTTTGCAGATTTTAAAAGCCAATGTGTTACTTTTCTAGAGCACATGGTGTCTGGATTAAATCTGAGTCTTCTGTTCAGTTTGCGCCATCAAAATGACGTAAATGCAAATAGGTTTGAAACTATTATTGTACTTTAAGAATGAATAATTACCATCTGGGTTGATTCCTTATTGTTCACATTTTAAATAGTTTCTTCAGCATAACACTTTTGAACAAAAATAAATCATGACTCATTTCTAATGACTCCAATCTAACAAGTACAGACCCACTTGTGCAACCACATAATGTATTATATAAAGCTTACTGTGCAATTTATCATTGTCACCATGTGCCAGTCATTAATAAAATGCTATATGTGGACAGGAGCCATAGGCCAGTATATTGGTTTTGAGGTTATAAAAGTAAAACTAATTAGCCAGCCTTAGAATATATGTCATCCATTAATTAAAGAATTAATGATAAATCAATAAAGGAAGTAATGAAAGTAATGATTTATTAATTTAATGCCTCCAGCACTTAAAGCTGTTAAATGTTTTTTGTATGTTTTTATCCATCACAGTTGAGCAACATAAGTCATTTCAATCAATTTTATATAGTTAAAAGTAACGCTTAGTGGAAGGCAGTTGAATGAACATGGCATTCACCACATCAATCACTTAATGAGTTTACTTACACAATAATACCTATAGCATTTAGGTGCACGTAAAAGAGGACACAAACACTAAAGCATTGATGTAAAGTGCTGCATCTGACACCCTGAAAAGCTCATGTCTTCTTGCTACCACCAACTATGCTCAAAAGGTTTCAAAATTGTTTGAAAATGGAGAGTTTAATGTGTATTCCTGTGCCTTAATAGATCATGCACATAATTAAACATCCACAGACCAGTGAGTGTCTGTTATGTGAGTGAATTTATTTATTTATTGTTTTTCTCCAATTATCTCATCTCTGTTCATAGCAGCGATGATGGATTTCTACATACCCTCTTGAGTGGCAATCCCAGTTCATATTTGGTGAAAATGCAGATCTGCTAATGAACTGTAATGCTCTTAATTTGTATTTCTCCTAAATCAAAGGCAAATTTCGGTGATATAATTCACCCGTTTCATGAGACTGATTTACAAGACCTAAATGCCCCGCTTCATTCCCCAACAAATAGAGCTCCTGGTTGTGCGGTTATTTGGGATCACATTAACATAATAGAGATGTTTCTAATTAAACTAACATTTTATTGGTCATACTGCCTGATGAGAGACACTATTTGTTAAACCGCACTCTTCAGAGGGGTTGTTTGAAGAAACACTCAAATCAGTGAGAGGTCGCACTGCAGGATGCTCTTTCAGATTGGGATCGATTGTGGAAGCAACGAGCCGGCCCTTTGCTTGAGCTGAGCAGCATTCAAATAAAGATCAATCCTAATTAAGATGTTAGTGCCATGATTTCAAATGCTCCCCTCTGCATTGCTATGGAGACGGAGCTCTAACTGGGGTTTGGTGATTGGTAGCTGCTCATCAGTGCAGTGAGCTATTCTGGCTTGATGTCTTCTTTGCTCTGGCTTTTCTTTCTCTCCCCTGGTTTTTTTTTTTTAATTCTGTCTTTGTCCCCTGATCCTCTTTTTTTTCTTGACTCCCCTGCTTTCTGTTTAATGTTCTCTTCTCTGTATCTTTCTCAGTCACTCTTTTTCTTGTGTCACTCCAATCTCTCTTCCTCTCCCCTTGAGCCTTGTACAAATCCATCAAGCTCGCAGTATGCCTTCTATTTTTTTTACCCACTGTTCACCCTCTATTTTCTTGTCCATTTTTCTTCCTCGCCATCTCAGATGGGAGTCTGTATTCTGCTATGTCGTCGGTAGAAGGTCATTCCGGCTCGATACGGCGTACGTTTGGCTCCCAGAAACTCCTGAAGACAGAGAACGTTTGGCTGTTAAGTGAGTAGGAGGAGGGAAGTCACGCAGAAACCGTACAGGTTTAGACTAATGCATATGGAGATGGTGGGTGGTTCTGTCTGTAAATCATCTACTATTATTCCCTTGGGAAAAAACATGTAGGTGTATTCACTCTCAGAAATCTAACTACTGTGACTAACCGTTTACACAGCTACTGATTCTCCCAATTCTTTTTTTTCACTAATAAAATATGTTATTATGTAAAATAATCAAGTGTTGCTTATCTGCCTCATTATCAGATCCACAGTTTGCTGGAGCATCTATAATCCCCTCCTCAGAAAAATACAAGGAGGAAATCTACTTTTTCTTCAGTGAATTCAACAAGACAGCCAGAGTGGACGAGGAGCCATACAGGGCTCGCATAGGCCGAATATGCATGGTAAACATCCTGCTCATTTTTGGAAATTTTCTGCTCTCCTATGTGATTCCTGACTGACTCACTCAATTGATTGTTAAATGAATTTCAAAATAAATAATCCTTAATGAAATTATTGATGGTTAAAGAAAAACATTGAGGCTTTCATTGATTACCGTTGCAATTAGGAGTTAGGAAAGTGTGTCAAACTAGAACATCATAATAAGTCCTGACCAGTCTCTCTTTACTGAGCAGAAACTTTAACTCAAAGGCTCAAAGACTCCTGCCAAGTGCTTAGTAATTCATAATTAAGTAATATCCTTCCACAGACAGCTTTAGAATATTGTGGAGGTGACTTTTAGGAGAGCTAGTCCACCCTTCTCCATCAGTTGGTGTGCATGTTCAGTTACAATAAACAGCATTAATGTGTTTGCTGACTGCTTGTTCAGTGGCTCTGTCTTGTGTCCCACTTTGCCGAATGCACATAATTCAGTTAAAAGAAATCTGTTAGAGGGCAAGTTTTAAAAAGCTAGATTTGATGTGCCCACCTGTGTACTGTGTACTATAGGTTACAGGACCATCCTGTATATTCAAGCAAAATTACTCTTTCCCAAACTGACAGAGAGAAGAGAAAAGGATTGCTGGTGGCCTGGATTTGAGGACAATATCTTTGCAGAGGACACTTTAATTTTGTTCCTTTTCAAAGGAAAAAAATCACCTTCAGGACATTGTTATGACTGTCTTTATTTATATTTCAAGGTTGATGAAGGGGGTGTCAAAAATCTGATGGCAGACTCTTGGACCACCTTCTTGAAGGCACGGGTGATGTGCGGTGCAGGAAACACTCAGCAACAGTACAACAACTTGAAGCAGGCAGTAGTACTGACTGCTCAGGATAAAAGGGCTGGGGTTCTGTATGGCCTCTTTTCCAATGCATGGTAAGTATGAATTACCCGATCCTGCTTGCCAGATCTGGCATATCCCTCACTGTGAGGAAGAGATGGGAATTTATCTTTCAAGTGCAAAGAAATATTAAGCTCAATTTTCCCATCTTATAAAATAAAATGTAACAATTGAATCCACTGTAGAATAACATCAAAGGAGATAGCAGAAGTGAAATAGTTACATAACGTGGTGTTGATAAGAACCCTATGTTAGCATATGTAACTTAAAATCTTAACTAACAAGTGTTATATCAAACCAACATCCTTCTAGCTTCTTATATAAGCTCGCTGATTGAACATAGAGTGAAAATGAAAGAGCTCTTGAGAGACAGCACTGGATCTTTTTTATTCTTGCCAGCTCACTTTGACCACAGTTTACAGTTAAGTAATAAATAAATAAATAAATAAATAAACATACAAATAGAAGCTGCTGGTGTAGCAGCATGAAGTAATCCAAACTGCTGTCGCTCTGATGTTAGCTTATGGATCAGCTTATTGTCACCGATATTTGATCCAGCTTTTTTGGTCAGTATCGGACCAGTCATAATCATCATCAGCATCATCATCTCCTTCATCTTTGTGATTGTCTTCATCATCTTCTCCTCCTCCTCTGCCTCCTTCTCCTCACTGCTTTCTTTAGGGTTTGCCACAGCTGATCATCTGCCTCCATCTCACCCATCCCTAGCATCCTCTGTCACACCACTCCTTTGCATGTCCTCCTTTATTACATCCATACATCCATGAAAAGAGGAAGATCGTGTGATCACGTACTGATTAAGCTTAAAATAAAATACCACACATTTGCAAGAAATGTTCTTGCCAGAGAACATTTTCTTTCCTTTTAACTTCAACAGAAAATTTGTGTTGGATTCCAAGTCCGTTAAATAGTTTTCGGTAAATGCATATTCCATTCCAGAGATATCAGTTGCCATACACAAAACAATATCATAAACCGCTGGAGGCATACATTAATTGTTGCTCATATTAAATTTAGTGCAAAGGAAATTCCAAAATAATACACACAAGTTTGCAAACTGTAACGTATATGGATCCATATATCAGCTAAACATGAACAATATATAGTGACTGCCCTTATTTACAGTATTATAGACATTTTACAACCTTAATTATAAAAAGTGTAGTTGTATAGGCTTGCTCAGTGTAAATGTGATAAGCATTTAATCAAATCGTTAATTGACAAATGCCCTGTATTAGATTAAACACTCTAATGAAATACAAAGCTCTTTGTGAGGATTGGGCTATAATACTGAACAACCGATCTATACAGGGAGTGCAGAATTATTAGGCAAATGAGTATTTTGTCCACATCATCCTCTTCATGCATGTTGTCTTACTCCAAGCTGTATAGGCTCGAAAGCCTACTACCAATTAAGCATATTAGGTGATGTGTATCTCTGTAATGAGAAGGGGTGTGGTCTAATGACATCAACACCCTATATTAGGTGTGCATAATTATTAGGCAACGTCCTTTCCTTTGGCAAAATGGGTCAAAAGAAGGACTTGACAGGCTCAGAAAAGTCAAAAATAGTGAGATAACTTGCAGAGGGATGCAGCAGTCTCAAAATTGCAAATCTTCTGAAGCGTGATCATCGAACAATCAAGCGTTTCATTCAAAATAGTCAACAGGGTCGCAAGAAGCGTGTGGAAAAACCAAGGCGCAAAATAACTGCCCATGAACTGAGAAAAGTCAAGCGTGCAGCTGCCAAGATGCCACTTGCCACCAGTTTGGCCATATTTCAGAGCTGCAACATCACTGGAGTGCCCAAAAGCACAAGGTGTGCAATACTCAGAGACATGGCCAAGGTAAGAAAGGCTGAAAGACGACCACCACTGAACAAGACACACAAGCTGAAACGTCAAGACTGGGCCAAGAAATATCTCAGGACTGGTTTTTCTAAGGTTTTATGGACTGATGAAATGAGAGTTAGTCTTGATGGGCCAGATGGATGGGCCCGTGGCTGGATTGGTAAAGGGCAGAGAGCTCCAGTCCGACTCAGACGCCAGCAAGGTGGAGGTGGAGTACTGGTTTGGGCTGGTATCATCAAAGATGAGCTTGTGGGGCCTTTTCGGGTTGAGGATGGAGTCAAGCTCAACTCCCAGTCCTACTGCCAGTTTCTGGAAGACACCTTCTTCAAGCAGTGGTACAGGAAGAAGTCTGCATCCTTCAAGAAAAACATGATTTTCATGCAGGACAATGCTCCATCACACGTGTCCAAGTACTCCACAGCGTGGCTGGCAAGAAAGGGTATAAAAGAAGAAAAACTAATGACATGGCCACCTTGTTCACCTGATCTGAACCCCATTGAGAACCTGTGGTCCATCATCAAATGTGAGATTTACAAGGAGGGAAAACAGTACACCTCTCTGAACAGTGTCTGGGAGGCTGTGGTTGCTGCTGCACGCAATGTTGATGGTGAACAGATCAAAACACTGACAGAATCCATGGATGGCAGGCTTTTGAGTGTCCTTGCAAAGAAAGGTGGCTATATTGGTCGCTGATTTGTTTTTGTTTTGTTTTTGAATGTCAGAAATGTATATTTGTGAATGTGGAGATGTTATATTGGTTTCACTGGTAAAAATAAATAATTGAAATGGGTATATATTTGTTTTTTGTTAAGTTGCCTAATAATTATGCACAGTAATAGTCACCTGCACACACAGATATCCCCCTAAAATAGCTAAAACTAAAAACAAACTAAAAACTACTTCCAAAAACATTCAGCTTTGATATTAATGAGTTTTTTGGGTTCATTGTGAACATGGTTGTTGTTCAATAATAAAATTATTCCTCAAAAATACAACTTGCCTAATAATTCTGCACTCCCTGTACAGCCATGAGCTAGGTGCAAACACAAATACCCTCTTTTGTTCCAGGTTTAATTACAACATCAACACAATAATTTGGTAACAAACACAAACTTAAGTTTAAGCTCAACCCAAGTCTGCGCTGAATGTGTGTATATTTGTATAGCCGTGATTAAAGCTCACTTACAGCAATATTTAAAACAAAAGAGTTAGAGTTGGAAGGTATTATAGGGGAGCAGTTACTGACTATGTGGTAGTGACAAATATTATCAAATTCAGTGAATGTGGATTCACTGAAGACAAAGGAGACAAAGGAGAAAAGTCGGAAAACATAAACTGTAGCAATTTTAAGTCTTTGTACAATTAATATAATTACTTGAAATGTTGTATCTATAATACATTGACCTCAGACACAGACTCAAACTTCTTGTCTTCTACTTAAAAGCCATTTTCCATGCCTTTATTGTGGTTGTAATTACTCCTTCCTTGCTTTTGTTCAGGGGCAGAACAGTGATCTGTGCCTACTCCATTGAAGATACTGAACAGGCCTTCTCCACATCTAAGCTGAAGGGCTACAGCGGTCAACTCACTGGCACACGCCCTGGGACTGTAAGTAAAACCTAACAACCATCAATCCTGCTATTTTTTTAATTAAAGCCCAGTGCAAAAAATGTAATGAGTTAATTCATATTTTTAAATATAATTCAGGTGTTATTTATAAAGGAATGACTCAATACAAAATAAATTATTTGGAGTCCATCGGAATAGAGTTCGTCACTTTTTCCCTTAGTGTCTCCGCAAAACCCCCGGAGCAGCGGAGAATCAAAACAATGTGAAAACTCTTGGGGTGATGAGATACCACCCAGAAATTGAGGATGTGATCCGGCCTGTTGGTGTGGCTCCACTTGACCTGCCCTCAGATGACCAAATCACACATACAGTGGCGGACATCGTACGGGCAGTTAACGATGAACACTACAGCGTTCTTTACCTTGGAACAGGTGTGTGTCTGAGTGTGTGTTTATGTACAAGCACATGTGCTTGTGTGTTGTTATGTGTGTTGTTAGCTTACAATGTCTCTTGTCATGCTAAAGGGTTTTGTTAGCTATCTGAAAGCAACTAATGAGTAGCTATTTTCTGTTCTTTAGCTGCACTGTCCCCACATCAGTAGTATTTACATTTACCTCTGCAGTCCTTTCCTTAAGAATTGTTTTTCTTTACAATATAATATTCTGCGCTTCACTTCAAATACTGCTTCTGATGAGCAGCATTTGCATATTAGCCACTCTCTACTGTCCCGGTTCAACATGCAACACTAGATTAGAAACGAAAAACAAACACAGACTAAAATATGATTTAAAAAAAATTACCGCTAAGATATTCTTAAATTCTCAATACAAGCTGTGAATATTAAATGTGAAAAACTGACAAACTGTCAAAATATTTTCTTCTCAAAATCTAGTCAAACAATCCATAGCCTTCACAAGACTATTTCTATTTGATCAAAGCAGCAATTCTGAGCTGCTGCTTCCCATAGCAGTTACTGGAAAAATTGTGTTGTGCCTAAGGGAGATCACTATGGCAACCATCACAAGTCATATGCTCGTGTGTCCATGAGTGTCTCACCACTCAAGTTCACCAAAGATGAGTGAGTGTCATCTTTCAAAGTGCAAATTGTGACTGCTGCAGTGTATATGTGCTTGTCATTCATAAAGCTTTTCTGGTGGTATTAAAAAAGGCAGATTGATTTCCTCTCACTATGAGCTCTACAAACTGTGCCAGTAATAGGAGGGAAAGGATGGTGAGCTATGAGCAGCAATGGGTCTCTATGGTGGCCTAAAAAGAAAGTAGAGCAGTTTGAGTCACACTGGTATCTGAGGCTGTGGGAACACATTGTACTGCTGTTTCCTACTGACAAAATATTTCCTGTTTCTTGTTTTTACTTTCAGGGACAGTAATTGGCATGCAGAACAGAGCTTGTGTTATCCATTACAACACAGGTTATATGTTACAGTTCAGCTTTTACAATTTTCAGATTCCCTTTGTGATCACTTCTGAATTGTCGTTTAAGAGCGTTCATTTTCCCTTCTGTTTAATATTGCATCACCTCCACCTCAGAGTGCTGGATAAATATTCATTCTGTGTATCCCGTCAAGCTCATCAGTCTGCATAAATTATTTCATACATGCTCTTGTATCTGTGTAAATGATGGTGAGAAGCTGCCTTCTTAAAATAATTCAGTCTTTAGTGAGTGAAGAAGACAGGCAGCTCATGCATAGTTGGGTAGTTGCATTGTTACAGTCTTAATTTAATAAAAGGGGTACAAGTGATGAGCGCATGTCCACCTCGAAACCACAGACAATGGAATCATAGAGAGGCATTTTCTTCAGACATTAGTCTTTCTTGGTAAAAACCCTGGTAAGTCTTATTTAACTTATTCTGCCTCATTTACCTTGCTTTAATTTAATTATGTGCAAAGTTCTTCTTAAATGAAAAAATCATTTAAATTAAAAATATCTTACAAAGCTGAGCTTAAAAAACAAAAACAAAAGCAAAGCAATAATTAGTAGGCAGGACAAAAAACACCACGAGTGCTGCAATGTTCAATATAATTACTTCCAGTAAGGAGTGAGCGGAAGACCAGCTGAAGCTGGCATTTACACTTTGTTGTACACTTTGTTAGTTTGCTTTAAATCTGTTATGTTGTATTTGCTATTGTTTGGACAAATTCATTTAGTTTGATAAGAATGCTGCAATTCAAAGTCCAAAGCAGACCAAACAACCACTTTGATTCAATCTAAAATGACATGACTGAGAACACAGACATATGCTAAAGTATTTAGAAAAAGGATCGTCTGATGAAAAGTTTTTGTTTTTTGTTTTTTTTAATTATACAAAGAGAAATTGTACAGAAGCAATCAAAAGAAAACATTGCAACAACAGCAACAAAATAACAACCAGTTAGGTTGTTGGCAATAGGTCAGAAACAAAAATTAGGGTTTAAAAGACCATGGGAATTAAAGTGAAGAGAGGGAGGGATTTAGCACTCCCACTCACACTTAAAGGCTCAAGTAGAACGACAAGACTCTTGTTGCTGTTATGCAAAACACCAATTTGATGGCAGTTTCTATGGAAGTGGAAAACATCACTTACTCAACTTCCTCTCATCTAATTTCTGCACCAACCTCTTGTTTATTCTAGTCACAGCTCTTTGCCAAAGTGATGTATTTGAAGGCTAATTGAACTCCCTTTAACATGTTGACCTAGAACAAGCTGACAGGGTGGTGCCCAACTCCTAATTAGCTAAATAGTGCACTGTATATTTTGCTTTTTAAACCCATGTAACTAGTCTCAGTGGGACTACACTATAAGATATAAACTGACAAAACACAACAGTTTTTGACAGAGTGAGTTTCTTAGTCTTTTGATCTCTAGCCAACAAATATTTCAACAAAATTTATGCATATAATAACTGGCTACTTCAATAACTGTAACAGGATATTTTCTGCAAGCTGCTGCAAATCTGCTTTCATACAGCAGAGTTATTGTAGTGCTAGAGTGGTATAGATAATGTACCCAAATCTCAGCCAGGGGTTGAGTTTGATAATGTACAGTAGGTGCTGGGTTTTCACAAGGACGAAAATTACTTGGAATAGACAAAATGTTGTCTCTAGCTCCTGTGTGTGGATTTGGATGCCGTTTTAGTAGTAACCTAATTGATGGAATTTAAAAAATGTATCCCACAGTCTTAGCTACATGTAGAGAAGAAACCAAGAGCCAGGGCTGCATTTAAGATAAAAGTCAAAGTCTTGGCCAAGGGCAGCTGCAGCCTGATCCCAATCTGAATGAAACAAAGCTAAGGTGGCGGGAAACTGACTCTTTGAAAGTTGCTGAGGCATCAGGCGTAAAAGGAGAGATCAAATAACCCCTTCAGCAGAAAAACTGTCTCAACATAGCTGTGTGGAGAGTAAAACAGTAGACCCAGAATGCAGAATGCGGAGGAGTCAAGCAAAAGCTGTTTACTAAACCAAAAATTGTAACTTAATCTAAGACACAGAAGAACAAAATACTCAGTCAATATGAAAATAGACACGAAGTCAGACAGAGAAATGTAGGAAGCGGAACTAAAACAAAACATGATAGAAAACTAACACTCTGAACCGAAAACAAGGCAAAAGAAACTAATAAAGGCACGAACACTAACACCTTAGAAGGAAACACATTAAGGCCAGAGTTTAAATGTGAAAACTGACACAAAGAAATTCTGTCGAATCCACTGTAAGATTCAATAGCACCGTTTTAAGACACACTGGGACAGTTATCACTGTCACCTCACAGCAGGAAAGTTCACAGTTCAAACTAAGCTGCCAGCTGGGACCTTTCTGTGCAGAGTTCGATGTTCTCCCTGTGCCTTTCTGGGTTCTCTCTAGGTACTCCAGCTTCCTCCCATAATCCACAGACATGCATGTAAGGTTAATTGGTGATAATAATAATAATGGATACTTTATTGATCCCCATGGGGAAATTACTTGTTTTTCTCTGCATTTGACCCATTCACTCAGTGAAGCAGTGGGCAGCCCACTAAGCAGGCGCCCGGGGAGCAGTGTGTAGGGACGGTACCTTGCTCAGGGGTACCTCAGGGTAGCCGTTAAGTGGATTCGAACCGCCGACCTTCCGATCATGGGGCGACCACTTTACCTACTGAGCTATCCCTGCCCAATAGTGATTCTAAATTAGCTGAAGGTGTGAATGTGAGAATGAATGGTTGTCTCTCTCTCTCTCTGTGATGGACACTTCCACTTCTCCAATTCAGGGTGGAAAAGAGGGCTGAAAACTATTCCAGCTCCAATAGGGCGAGAGGTAGGATACATCCTAAACAGGTTGCCAGTCTGTCACAGGGCTAACACAGAGAGATAGATCATTCCCGATCATTCACACTCATATTCACACCTATTGGGAATTTAGAATCACCAATTAATCCAAAAACACGTGGAGAGTTGGTGGTTTTGAACCCAGGACGTTCTTGCTGTGAGGCAACAACTACTGTTCCACCATGATGCCCGAATTGCATAATTGATTCAGAAAAATGATGAATGAACACGGGTTTCACTCTCCAAGCCCAGTGTTTTAAAGTATTCTCTCTGTACCTTTTCTGCTCATGTAAGCAGACAATAAAAGTTAGCAGTTTTGGATGAGTTTTAAATGAGGGAATTCAAAGATGTTAATGTTTAAGAAAGACTGTAGTTATGGCAAGGGAAGCTTATGATGGATGTGATTACTACCCCAAGAATCATTTGTTCACAAAGAACTCTCTTTGTTTTATCCTGCCTAAAAACCGTAGAAGTTTCTTCAATATGAAAAACATTCCTGAGATATTCTGATATCTATAAAGACATATAGACTCAGTGTTATTCATGTATACAAAGGGGAGAGAAGGAAAAGTGAGCTGCAATTGGCCCCTGAAGTTCAATAGCCCAAAAAAGCAACAAAGGAAAAATAGATCGCAACCTTTGAGAGGCAGTGGAAAAAGTGGAGCATTTAGCCTTTGTTACAGGGGACTACTTGAAATGGAGCAAAGCTAAAGGACAGTAGTGAAAGATTTGTTTTCCTGCTTTACCTCAGTGACATAGTGAACACTACAAGATGCAGAACTGCCTGGACCATTTCAGTCATCGAGGTGATATAGCAGAAATCTCCCTTGAGGGATGGAAGAAATGTCATCTGTTTCAAGATGACTTTATGTTATTTTCTGTTAAGACAGTGGCACACGATGTGTCAGTAACTTAAAGGTAAGACACAGACCAATGAGCTATCTGACTAGAAAAACAATCTGGGGAAGTGAATGTACTGAATGTATTGTAACTTAGAGAGAAGAGAGTTCAATCTTGTTACCAAAAACAGGCCCATTTTAATTATCGTTATCATACCTGGAAAGCTTTTATATAATAGGTGCACATAACTGCAAAGTTTTAAAAGGGTACTGGGATAAGAATTTACAGTAAATGAGTATGATGTGTCAGCAAACCTCATCTGAAAAAGCTAAATATAACAAGAAAAAAACTGATTTACTCAACAGATGCCACTGAGTTCAGCACTGTCACCCTTTTCCCCCTCAGAATATCTTGCGGCTGTCTTTGTGCTGATATACACTGTTTAGATAAAGGAGCTGAAAATAGCATTTGACGGGATTAAAGAACCACATAAGAATAAATTAGATAAAATATGAAATGTTATCTTTGACAACAGGGGATAAAAGATTTGAAGTTTATGAAAAAGAGACGAGGCAGTTTGAGGACAAAGGAAGTCCAAGCGGCAGCAAGAACCTGCCTGTCTAATTATAAATGAGAAAGAGCCTCACAGAAGGAGCATTCAGGATGTGAGAAAAAAAATAAGGTATCACAGTAATCACATTTTCACAGTAGGGAGAAAAAACATTGAGAGAGGAAAAAAAGATGCAACAAAAGAATAAAACAAGTTTGAACTGTTTTGTTTTCTGGCATCAACAAAGGCCCATCGAAGTGCATGTACTGCACTGAGGGTAGAACATTTACATTTCAATTTTTATGAAACAGTTTGCAGCAAAAAAAGAACTAAAAACAAGGAAAATATGCAGAAGAGATTATGAAAAACTTGGCTGTTTAGTAGTGTAACCTGATTGTACAAATCAAAGTGGCTCAAAGCTAGAATAGTGACTTGTCAGTTTTCAAACTCAAGCTGAATGCAAAGCAACATTATTAACCAACATAAATTAGCAAAGCTAAAGAATGGTGTACTAAATCCTCCAAATAGGGCTTACTTCCTTCGCTCTAAGTGACAGTTGGATCAAGTATTTACATGGACGATGTGCTGTGAACATGACTTTGCTCATTTGTGCAGCAATAAAAATCCCCTTTCCATGTTGGAAACACAAATGCAGACAATCCAAAAGAAGAGAGAGCAGCTAACAGTTAGTAGCAAGGATACAGTTAATGAAATACAAAAAACACATTCAGTGCATTTTCACTCGAGCTCTGTGTTATTGTACGCAGCAGTAATGAGAAAAACAGATGTTTAGTAGAAGTAAGTTGTTTTGCAGCAAATTCGGTGGCTCATAGTAATAGAACAATAATAAATCGAGGCTTGCAGAAGCATTTTCACACTAAAAGCTCAAATTTGAAAGTTGCTTAAAAGTATGACTTCTTGTCTCATTCTTGAACTCATTAAACTTGCAGTAATTATTATTATATATTGGAGGATTAATCTTCCGACAGCCACTGGCTGTTTTTAATCCATGTTCTTTTTGATGTTGGAATACTATCTGGCATGAGGATTGCTGAGTGGTAGTTTCATAGAGGATGAGATATGCATGATGAGATATGCAAGAATAAAGTTGAAATAATGCAAGTCTTCAAACAAAATGTTGACATGTGGCCCTTTTAAGACCTTATTAATGCCAAATGGCATTGTGTTCTACTGATGCATGTTGATGTAATGTGTTTAATTAATAAGGACAGACCATTTGGAACCTGATTTGTGCAAACCCGGGGCAATAAATTGAGATTTACCATAAGTCTGTGTTATGGCCAAAATGTTTCAGCTCAGTTTGCAAGAAATGTACTTTTAATGCGAAACTGCATCCTTTGCTTTTGAACATTTAGTATCCAGAGGGGATACTAAATGTTCTCGGTTACTAAAAGCTGTGACATTTTTATGAAGAACAAAACAAAGTGCCTAAGTTATGAAACCGATCCAAAATTCATTCAGAATCCAAACCTCTGGGTTGATTTCCCCTGCTGCCCATAGAACTCAGACATTTAAGGTTACATCACCATTGGTAACATGACTTCCTGTCTTAAGTTATTTTTCCAGGTAATCATTTTGCACTGTTCAACTAAAGAAAAGCTATTTTTGAGCTGAAATTCTTATCTGCCATTTTGTATTTGGACAACCTATCTGTCATAAAACCTCAACAGAAGCATAACAGGGGCTGGAACTCAGTTTTAACAAAGAAATTGAAAAAGAAAATACCACAAAGAATGTGTGGCTTTTTCATATGTAATCGTTTCCTCTTTTCTCCTTTGTCTTATACAGAACAAGGCAAAATTCTCAAAGTTCTTCATACCAGTGAGGATGTCTTCATCATATCTCAATACTCTCTGTTTCACAATGAAGGCCCTGTTCTAAACATGGCTATTGATACCCAAAAGGTATGAGTAATTATGTTGATTTGTGTGGTAGAATGTGATTTTAGCTACATTTGTCATTATAAATATGCATTAGGGCTTGGGCTATGCTAGGAACGGCCACAGCCTGTGAAACATTCAAAGAAAATTAATTGTACTAGAGCTGGTTATCCTTGCCACAGCACACAAGCTACTTCATTAGGTACACCTCTCTAGTAGTAATTTAGAAATTACATGATTTACAGTCCCCAGTATGTTAAGATGGATCTAGTTTCTCTTTGAAATTGCATTTAAGGGTTTTTGTTTGTTTGTTTGTTTGTTTGTTTGTTTGTTTGTTTGTTTGTTTGTTTGTTTTTTCAGAGAATCATGGTAAATGTGAATACTTTACACATTATGAGTAGTGGGCGGGGCATCCTGTTTGCCTTCAGAACTAACTTGATCAACAAGTAACTGAAAATATTCTTCAAAGATTTTGGTCCATATTGACATGATCACACAGCTGCTGCAGATTTGTCAGCTGCAAATGTCCTGTACTGAATTGAGATCTGGTGACTTTGGAGTCCATTTGAATACAGTGAACTCATGGTCATGTTCAATAAACCACTTTTTTAACTTTTTAAAATTGTGCATTATCCTTCTGGATATGGCCATCGGACGATGGGTACGCTATGATCATACAGGGATGAACATAGTTAGCAACAATAAACATGTAGCCTGTGGCATTCAAACAATGCAGTTAGTACTAAGGTACTCAACGTGTGCAAAGGAAATATCCAACACACCATTAAACCCCAACCAGCAGGGACCATTTTTACAAGCCAGGGTGGAAACATGCTTTCATAAAGTTTATGCCAAATTATGAGCCTGCTTTTTAAATGTTGCAGAAGAAATTGAGACTCGTCAGACTAGGTAATTTTTTTCCAATCTTCTATTGACCAATTCTGGCGAGTCCATGTGAAATGTACCCTCAGTTTTCTATTCTAAGCTGGCAGGAGTTCCAGCTTCCCTGAATAAGTTTCCCACATGTCAATTGCCTTTTTTTTCATTTTCTAAGCATAATTAATCTACAAATACATTCTCTATTTGCTATCTTATTGTAATTTGATATAATTGAGGCTTAAATTGTTAATATTAAATAGTCATTTGTCCTTAGTTTGTCCCATGAAATTATGTTAATTTGGGTATTAGTTTCATTGTCAATCAAGATGACTACTTGCAGTGGTTTAAGTATAAAGATAGCTCTGTCTGCTATTTATGGCTTTAATATTGATGCTACTATATTGCATCATCCTCCAAAGGGACACCTGTATGTTGCTACAGCGATGGAGGTCCAGCGACTGCCTCTGGCTGACTGCAGTCGCTATGGTGACACCTGCAGAGAGTGCATCCTTTCCCGGGATCCATACTGTGGCTGGGACAAGTCCAGGAGGAAGTGCGTCGCCATCCCACCCGCGTACAATTCCTCAACTGGGTATGATTAGATGTGATGTTACTGCTATTGTTGGTTTTTATTTGAGCAGACAACAGGCTTTCATTAGCAATCTTAACAACACAGCATCAATTCCAGCAGAAAAATTACATTTCATATATTTTGATTGACAGTAAAAATGGCTGCAAATACAAAGTAGCTTCAGTTTCGGGGGGGCATGACATGCTACTGCTACTTCCACTGTTTGACATGATTAATAAGTTTTCACTTGGTTTAATACATGTTGTTTATTTTCAGTTAGAAAAAAAATTACAAGTTAATTGTATAGAGTTTTAAACCTTTAACTCCTTTGTCCTTCCTCTGCCACATTTTGGAGTCATTTGTCTGCATGTTTTAATTTTTAACAATGCAGTGGCTCATAAACCATTTGTGGCACTAATAAGAAATTTGTCCTCTGTCTTATTTTCCAACAGGGGAATCATTCAGAATTTGGACGGTTCAAACTCCTCAGTTTGTGAGGAAGCTGCTGGTGAGCCTTTATCAACTTTCTCCCACTTTCTCTCCATCTTAATTAAACCAAAATAGGAACCTTTCTGAGCAGCTACAGTAAAAAAGATGATTATCATATAATTGAGCAGATTCCAAAAACCCAAAGGGACAGATTTTTTTTAGCATATTATAGCTTGCCCTGTTTCAGAGTTCAAATCCAGTTATGACCTCATAAAATGATTGCAGTTTGTAGTCTCTCAAGAGAAAGCGATCTACTCAAGTGATCTGACCTTAGCATTGCATTTATTCCAAGTTGTGCCACTGGTGTCAAATGACCTTCCTATAAACACAGTAAGAGGTTGATCTATTTTCTTGAAAAACAGTATACAAAGATTATGAGAAGCAAACGCCTTTAAACTCAAATCAGGATTAATCTAAGAAACAGCAGTAATGCAAACCAGTGCCAAATCTCATAGCACGCTACTGCCTGCCAGGCTTTCTCGCCTCAAAGGGCATGCTGTTTACAGTGATACTATTCAAAATGCAGATCTAGTTTCTGGTCTTAAGACAAAGCAGCCTTGCTTCCTTCATCTTTATGAGTAGGTTGAAAAATTCAGATGAGGGGGTTTGTTATCATTTTCAGTGACTTCTTGGACAGTTGGTTACATTATAATTGTTTTAACTGTGAATTGTGTAGTGGAAAACAGTAAGAAATATTGAATATGGAATTATACAAGTCAACAAGAAAAAATTAGAAAATAGTGAATATTGAAATCTGATAACCACCAGAAGCTGGATGATGTTATGTGAGTAATGTGAGTTCTATATTTGGTATTTTCCAGTACTTATTGGTCTTGAATATGATGTGTATTTCAAGATCTTTTGGTTTTTACTTCTGTTGAACCAGTCGCATTTTATTCTGCTTACTGTAACTGAACTTTTGCAAAGTTATTATTAGATGAACTCACCAGAGGCCTCAGCCCAAAAATGATCTGTGGGTCCATTTTGAATACTTGAAGAGACAGGAAATAATATAGAATTAGCCTTGGGCTCCAAAATTATAATAATATTGTGCTGTGTAAAAGTTCCCAATCAAATTTGCACTTGATTTTAATAATAATAATAATAATAATGGATTGGATTTATATAGCGCTTTTCAAGGCACCCAAAGCGCTTTACAATACCACTATTCATTCACTCTCACATTCATACACTGGTGGAAGCAAGCAAATAATTATAAACAAACAGGAGGCATAATGAATATGCAGACTTCAGATTTTTGGGTGCCTGAACATTTGACAATTGTCAGATTTTTTTTTACTGTTGTTGCTTTTTTATTCTGCCTCAGCAACAATTTATAAAACAATGCTAAAGGTTCAGAGCTGGAAATATGAAAGATGAAAAAGCGTTACGTGGGTTCGGTTACCAGGTGTCCACGGAGAGATCTTCACTCAGCATTTACAGCTGTAATGTTAAATTGTGAATTTCAGGTATAAAATTCCTTATCTCTCTTCCTTGACAGCTCTGAAGCTGCGTCGAACTTCCCCTAGAGAAGTATTCGTGCAGTCTAACACATCAGTCTTTCTCCCTTGCCCTGTGCACTCCTTCCATGCCACTTATCGCTGGGAAAAGGACAACTGCATTAAGAACTACCCCTGCATTTTTTCTGGAGACTTCTGTGTCCTGGGGCCAGTTGTTGACACACCCCTAAAGGAAGGTGTCTTTCGCTGCATGGCTACCGAAGACGGATTCAAGGTGGAGGTCATTTCCTTCAGGCTGGTAAACGATGGGAGGCTTCTGGCTGCCTCCCTTGCCTTCACCTTGGGGCCATCACTCCTGCTCGCCATGGCTACCCTGTGGCTTCATTAACTGCAGCTAAAACTAATGCTAACTCCTCATCCTTACTGGCTCCCAATGACAGGAAAGACAAGGAGCCATTGCTCAGAGATGAGGTTCGCAGAGCATTAAAGTGCACAGTTGCGTTGTACAGCGGCAATTTGCCGTTTTCTATTTCGGTTTTTAGAGAGGGTCCAGAAAATATCAGTGAATACGGGGTTTATTCTATATTTTTTAGAATAAAACAAAATAGCCGCAGCTTTAGCTGTCTTAATCAGATCAAAAATAGAAGACGGATACAATGCCATTTAAAATAAAGTGATTAGGAGTTAGTGTCCATGAACTCACATGTTTTGCAAGTTTAAACGTAATTCAACCATAAAGTGCTTTGCGAACCTTTCCTCTCTGACAAATAAAGATAAACATATCTTATAAGTTTGGCAAAAAACACCAATACCAGGCCACTTCTTTCTACCATTTATCTACTTATTTTGAAATTGATTGATTGTGCTTATTTGTGAATGTGTAAACCTTTAATACTGCTCTTGCATCTAATCATTCATCTTGTTATACTTGTAATGAGCTATACATTGGTATAGCTCATTAGTACTTAGAAAAATGTCTGGTATTGAGATTTCAAAAGCCTTAACACTTCTGGGACATAACTCCTAAGCACAATTTTGCAGTTGAGGCAGAATACTGCAGACTCAGTTGGACTTGGCGCTATAATTAGTGCAGCTGAGTCTAACAGCATTGCTGGGAGGAAGTGTCAGCTTTTTGACAGGAAGTAGGCGGGTGAGCACGAGCTCACCCTCGAACATCACTGTGTCTCTGCACCTCCTCTTCTGACAAAGCAGTTCTTGCATCTTTTAAGAAGATTTTATCAGACATTATTACGCCTTGTTCACAGCTTTGTCCATTTTTTGGTTTGTTTTCTTTTGATGCCCTAAACATCAGAATGTGAGAAGTATCACAACATTGTTTCTAGCATACAAGGGTTACTTTGTGAGAACTGCAAAGCAAACTGCAATTTACAAGCTTTTAACCGAAAAATCTTAAATCTTAAATATAAGTATTCAGTAAAGACATTAATCTCTGCAAAGCTGCATAAATAACTAAAAGCTGTGTGAAAGTTATGTTAACAATCATCATTGAGCTGGTTTTGGGTATGCTGTCTGGAGGTCATTAGTCTCCTGTGTCCATTAGGTTTTTGGAAACAGAGCTATTTCTTCTAAAGTCAAGCTAATGTGCTGCACATTAAATACAACATCTTCCAGCCTGGCAATGTGTAAAGATGTGAACAAGGTGTTACAGTATTGCAACTTTAAGAATGACATACTTACATTATCATAGGGGCAGATGAAGCTAAAAGGAAAGCATAACAGAGTTGCATTCAGTTGTTTTTCAGCAGAAATAAAGGCTTGTACTTAGATGTGAGATATATGTTCTATATTTTATTGTTCTGCAAATGCTGATTTCTACCATTGCTGCCTACATATGTGATAATTTGTCTTGATGGTTTGGGTTTTTATACCATAGTTAGAATGTGAAATGTGACCATTGATTGCTTTACCTCTTTCCAAGGGACATCAGAGCAAACAGACAAGACAACTGTTATTTTTCCACACTTGTATGCTGTGAAACAAAAGGCTTATTGGACATATTCAAAAAGTATTCTTTACTAATGTACAGCAGCAACCACTACCAGGGGTGAGAACAATGGGCTTAGAACAAAACGTCTCACTTGAAATGCACCTAGTGCATCGTCTTTTAATTTTTTCTGATAACATTGGGGTGGAATTATAAGGAAAACAAATTAAAGCCAAATGCAAAATGAATGATTTGTCAATGTAGCTGCAGTTGAGCGGTACTGAAGTGCCCAAAACTATGCCCAACCTTATGAATACTGATCAGCTGACTAAAGAAGTAGACTTGTGTGGTAATGAATTATGCAGTGGATTAGCATGTCCTCCAGAGCTTTGAGAATTATCATTCACTAATGGTACATAAATATAGCCATGCCGAGCTTTCCACAGTGGCAGAAATGTCATTAATAGCTAATTAGACAATAGAGCTGGCTTGTCATGTCCTGTATTAAAGAACTCATTTTATATCATGAGGGATAGGGCCAGCAGACATGTTCCCAAATGTGAAAATTGTGAGACAGACTTACATTTCTCACTTTTCTTGGTTGTGTGTTGCTGCTCAGGGATCTGCTTATTTTATGCCTTGCACTGATGCAGCCTATTGACTGTGCTAAAAAGGAAAAAAAACAATTGAAAAAAAACAAAGCTGTGTTGAGCCTCATCCGCCTGGCACTTACCGCTTCCTCTTATGCTTATTTGTGAAGTCCCGTGCTCCATGCCATGCATAATGTTTCCTGTCAGACAAACCCTGAGCACATGTACAACATCGGTCTTCCTCTCAGCCAAACAACATACACAGATATACTGCAGGTCTAACATGCATATTAGTTGTGTCTCTGTGTTAACACCAGGTTTGGAATATAACACCAGCCACCAGCCTGGTAAACTGTTAGTAGAGGCTGTTAACAACTTTTATCCTGCCAGAGAATTTTGGCATCAAACTAACTCGGCATACAAAGATGTGTTAAAATAATTTCCTCGATAACCTTATCTATATTTCGACTAATAAGTACTGTATGGGTCGATGTAATTTCATCCAGATAGTTGTTTTGCAGGACACTTTAAGAAGAATTGCCTATTCTGTCCAGTTCTAACAAGCCAAATGATCCTGATATCTTAAGCTTCATCACTGTGCCCCTTGTCCATACAATCTACTTACTGAAAGCAACAGATAAAGAAAAGCTTTAGTCATTTGTTCTGATGCTTAAGAATCAGTTTATATTCTCAAATTTACCTTACCTTATGGATAATTGCTTTCCTTTACAAGTAGCATAGACTGACGTAGCATTACATTGCTACTAGAGCATGGCATATGGTTCATGTCACTGTGAGAGCGAAGAAGTGGTTAATTTTAAGATGAATGTGAAGATCTAAGGTGGCAGATATCATTTTCAGAGGAAGTTGTGGATGAAAAGTGTCAAATTAAACTTCTGAAAAATCGTTATGAGAATGAAAATTTTTTAATCTTCTTAGTGAAGACTGGTTTATGTGTAACTGCTAGCTCTTTTACTGTTAAAATCTACTTTGTTAAATGTATTCTTCTTTTATTCGTATTGTTGTAGTCAGGTGCAAACCTTGTATACAAGCTTTTGATCCTGCAGTGATATTTTTCCTCATAGTTTGCTAGGTAAATTGTAACAACAGTTTCTAAACGTGCATAATAACTCAAAAATAAATACAGTACTGCAGTAGATGCATTCACAATAGTTACTTACCTAACCAATGACTTCTTCTGATAGACTGGTGACTACAATTGTGACTACATAGGAATTCAGTATATATAATCATTGCATCTGAGAATAGGATAAAAAGAAAAAAGTCAAGAGATTGTTGACCACACTTTTATGTTCAAGTCTGAGAGGTTGTTAAGTCTCTCATTCTCAGCCTTTAGTTTTTCTAGAGTATACTAGACTGCTCACAACTTTGCTTTTGTATGGATTTGGGACACAGGGTTCACTTACCTAGCAGGAGTGATTACCTTGTTACGCTGTGTTAAATATGGTTAGTGATTTGTTGTTCAATGGAGCTGATTCCCCTCTTCAGGCTTCCTTTATTCAAATATCCACAATGAAGGTAGTACAGCATTTAAACCCAAATAGCATCTTGAGACGACATCTGCAGTTTATTTTAGGTCTTGCTTTAATATGGATGCTCATACAAATGCTGAAATTAGGTTATTTCACACTCATAACTGTCATTGGAGCCAGTTTGATCAAGGCTAATATCCTTCAAATCAAGCACTTGATTTGCGTCAGGAAACCATTTTTGGTTAGATCATGCTGTTTGCTGTAAATGAGCGAGGCGGGTCGCTGTTTTGTCTGCTCTGGGGTTTTGAGTACACTGTACTGTACATGATGTGTGCCCATGATTCTGTGTCTTAATATATCTAATTTTAAAAGTAACATGCCAAACTCTATTATATAAAAAAGAGATTTATATTGGTGCCATGCCAGTCTACATAACGTCATCTCATAACATGTATTTTTAAATAAATGATATCTATAGTACAATAGATATTCATGTAACAAATCCATATTTGACATGTGTTTCCCTGAACATGTGTGGTGAACATTAATAAAATATAAGTATAAATAAATGATGTATTGTTTTTATTCGAAAGCAACAAGTATAAATATAAATAATTGATGTAGGAAGCATAATAATTATTTTTACATATATTTTATACATTTCTTTTACAAAGGTCTTAATTGTTTTATGCTACCATTACTACTTATTTGATAGATGTTTGCATTTTGTTCAAGTTCATTCAAAATCTACTTGTTGTTTACACCACATTTTACAGTTCACAAGAGGTTGCCACTCATTTGGATTTGCCTGTCAAGACAAGCAGGTTTTGTCATCTGTTGCCCAATATTTGGCATATTGACAAGAGTATTACAAAGGCTTTACAGCCCTAAAGGATTCATAAAACCAGTCTATAGTATTTATTTCCTTCTTTGTTTTTTGTTTCCATGCCGTTTAATTTTATTAGGTTGCTTCCATGTACCTTCAAAGCATTCAGCTAAAATCCTTAAATCAACAAAACAATAATCTGCAGGTCAAACCTGACTTCGGCAGTAATCAGCAATGAAACAGGTCATTTCTCCCATAAAAACCTCAAGTGCTTCATTGTTTGTGTGGGCTGGTATTTAGGTGAGTCAGGAAGTAAAGTATTTGCCGGAAAAGAGCACAGAGGCTTTGTTTTGATTTCTCATAACTTCATTTCCTCATCACAGTGGGCCATTATGTAAACAAACAATGAACAGTGAGGCGATGATGCGCTGCATTAACACCTTGGCATGTGCATGATAGGCACACATAAATAATGACGTTTCATTGTTAATTTTCAAGACCTCTGAGTCTGACTTATGAAAAATAAATGTACATGTAATTATATATAACTTTTACATTACTATACAGCTTTAAACTCCATATTTGAACTACTACAAATATTAGAGGGGAAAGGGGATAAAAAAATAAATGTCTAGTGCTGAAAGATGAAAATAAAATGTTCACCGAAGGTTTCTCACTGAAGGCCACCGATGAATTGTCTCCAACACTGCATTCTCTAATAGACTGCAATCATTAAGGAACAGTAAGTCTAACTAAAGCATGTACATAAAGGCAAAAATTAAGGTTTTTATAAGCAGTACTCCCTCCCATGGCCAAAACTAACTATAAAACAAAAATTAGGTCAGTAGAGAAGCTGAGCTTTCCATTACAAACAATTCCCGATTACTTTTGGAATGTGCATCATCACAGACTTCAAACCATTAAACTCACAAAAGGCTCAGAAAACCTGTGACTAAGCACAGCCTCAGTGAGCTGAACAGGCAGACAGTACTACAGTTGGTAGTGTATGATGAGAGCAAAAGCAGGGCTGAATCAGTCTCACTGAAACCTCTGGAAAATGTCTGCAATGTCTGAGTCATACCATAAAACAGAAGGTATTACAATGAAAGCAAATGAGTCAGCATACAGCAGTGACCTTGTAAAAGGAGAGGAAGCACAGTAAATGAACAAAGCTATTAAAAAAGCATAATAAATGGCATCTACTGGAAATACCTTTAAAGTAGCTTTAATACCAAACACAATACTGTCAAACCAGCTGTGCCACATTAAGTCACACCTGCAGCAGAATGGCTCAAGAAGGACTCATCATCAATCAGCTGATCAATCAGCTCATTATTGTAATCCAGAGAGAAATAATGTTGGATGGACTGCAATAAAATTGTGTACAGACATTTATCTTCCACGGAGGAATTATGGTGTTGACTTTGATTATCTAACTTTCCACTGTGGCATTTCCTTTGTGAATCTCAGCAATTACTGGATGGATTGCCATCAAATTTTGTAGGAATTCCCTGGTGAATTCTTTGTAATAATGTCTATGCCTATGCTGGAGTAAAGCTTTGCAGAACCCCCTTTGACCTGAAGTTATTTTTCTTGCTTAGCTATGTGAAATAATAAAAGATAATGGGCCTAAGTGTGCAGTAAAATGAGCATATGTCTCCTCAACCGAAGACCCTTTAAGGCAGCCTTAAGGGCACACCTTTGATTTTAGCAATAATTTGGCTCATGCTTCGGTCTTCTTTTTAAAATGAATATAAACCACTTGAGATCTTCCACAGCTAAAAGGGGACTTTCTTTTTCCCACAGGTCAATTAGTTTTTAGACTTTCCACTTGAGAACAAAGAGACACTATCATCAAGAATCTTGAATATGAATTGCTGTCTTATTCCAGAAACTCGCTATGCAAATCTTTCTCCATCGACAACCTATTTTCATAAAAAGCTCTAATTTCATAAAACAAGGAAAACCAATAGTCATTAATAGCCACAAATAGCCATTAAATAAAACATAAGTCTGTCATGGTCTGCAGTCCTTCTGAGGTCCACCTTTTTCTCTCTTTTCCTTCTCTATTCTTCCTGTTCTTTCCACTGATTTTTAGTAAGCAGGTTCTTACCACCTTCCTAGATCCCTGGAAGGTGTGGCTGCATGTGATTGAGTTAGCACTTGTTTTATTATTACTCATTGTTAGTCAGTCGGTCTCTGCCCAGCTATCTCTTACCATCTCTGGATCGTTTACCACTGGAAAAGAAAATAACAACCCCACTCTTCCTCCTCTCAGGTGACATTGCCAGCCTGCTCACTTGCTCAATCCTCACTGTTCCTTCTTCACTGCCTGGATTCCTCCTTTAACTGACAGCGTGCTCAGTGAATACCTCAGGCAGCAGAAACCCAAGAAAGTGGAGGAAGGCAAGGAACCATCATGGAAGGACAGGCCCCTGCACGGTATGTACCACCGGCAGATAGAGGAGGTGGCTGATATCCAGAAATCCTACCAGTGGCTGGACAAAGCTGGACTGAAAGACAGCACAGAGGCACTAATCATGGCAGCACAAGAACAAGCTCTGAGTACAAGATCCATAGAGGCTGGGGTCTATCACACCAGGCAAGACCCCAGGTGCAGGCTGTGTAAAGATGCCCCAGAGACAATCCAGCACATAACAACAGGGTGCAAGATGCTAGCAGGCAGGGCATACATGGAACGCCATAACCAAGTGGCCAGCATGGTATTCAGAAACATCTGTGCCGAATATGGCCTGGAAGTGCCGAGGTCAAAATGGGAGGTGGGTGGTGGTGGAGAATGACCGAGCTAAGATCCTGTGGGACTTCCAGATACAGACGGACAAAATGGTGGTGGCTAACCAACCGGACATAGTGGTGGTAGACAAACATGAGAAGACAGATGTAGTGATCGATGTAGCGGTTCCGAATGACAGCAACATCAGGAAGAAGGAACACGAGAAGCTCGAGAAATACCAAGGGCTCAGAGGAGAGCTCGAAAAGATGTGGAGGGTGAAGGTGACGGTGGTCCCTATGGTAATCGGAGCACTAGGTGCGGTGACTTCCATTCTGGAACAAGGCTTTAACATGATGTGGAATAAGTGATGTGCTGTGAATACTTTCTGGACACGCTCTAATTTCCTATATTTCTCAGTTTGTTGATGTATTTAGAGACAAAACCTCACTCATAGTTTTATAGGGATGTAAACCCACAGAGGAAATGACATAATAACTAATAAAATATACAAATGAATAAGACAACCAAACTGTGAAAATGGCCCGAGGGCAGAGATGAACTGAAATTCCTCCACCCAACAGATTATCTTCATGGGCCTGTCTAATTACACAGGCAGTTTTTGGCAGAGGTGTTCACTGAAACTTGGAACAGCGTGGACATGCTTCTTCTTTTTTCAGCAGTTGTTATTTTTAACTTTTTTGTTTTTGCTATCAAAATAGTCTTAGCACATACTCAACCTTTATTTTTAAGTGGGTTTTATTGGGTTAGATTAAAAATAATAATAATAAAAAAAAAACCAATATCTCAAGGTTTTAACAAAATAAAATCAAATGTATGTGCATGACCAGAGTAATGGCTATGATGAAACTGATATTTCCCAACAGTTCTGGCTCTAATGTTTGTGTTACAGAATAGCAAACATGATTAAAAATATGTGGAGCCTCTGAGGCAAAAAAAAAAACTACTTTCCACATTCCTGAGCGACACACACACACACACACACACACACACACACACACACGTGCTCATGCACAAAGACTGAAGAGTGAGTGAGAGAGAAAAAGAATCAGACAGAGAGGGAGGGCCAAAAACACATACAGACTAGCAGAGCTAACAGAGTGCCCATAAGCTTATCCAGTGGTGAGTCACTTCTCACTAAGCACTGACAACAGAACAGGTTAGAATGTGTTATGAAAAGTCCAGCTAAGGAAGACCTGAGCCTGTCCAACATGAGGTGAGTGTAAACATATTGTTTTCATGTCTATTTCAAGCTTGTTTTGTCTCTTAACATTTAAAACAATCTACCTGGATCACTTGTAGTTCCAATCTTTCAGCACATTCTAAATGTTGAATAATAATTCTAATTGCTATATTTGAATTAGAATATATTAGAATGGTAGAATGGCTCAAGATCCTAAAGAGATGTAGTTTATTGTGGAGGCACATAAAATTCACTAGTTGATCTAAGGGGTGGAAAATGTTAACTTGATGGACTTCCTCTACTTGATAGTAATTCTAATTCAATACAGTGTTCCAGACAAAATAGCGTCCCATACTTATCATTTAACAGTACACCAGTTAGACAGGAAGTGGGAAAAGTGGCAGGTTTCAATGCCCAGTAGTAACATTTTGTAGGTCGTTTGACATATTGACTCTATCTTGGCTTAAATATTTGAGCCCAGACACAGCTGTCCACTAGTTCAGGGATAGTTCAGTAGGTAGAGTAGTGGCCCCATGATCGGAAGGTCGGGGGTTCGACTCCACTGAACGGCTACCCTGAGGTACCCCTGAGCAAGGTACCGTCCCTACACACTGCTCCCCGGGCGCTGCATTGGTGGCTGCCCACTGCTTCACTGGGTGAATGGGTTAAATGCAGAGGAACTATTTCCCCATGGGGACTAACACGCACACTTTTTACTTTACTACAAAAAATAAATAAATAAATCAAACAAAAATAACTAACTAACAAAAACAATCTCTTCCAGTGGTCATGCAGTAGCTTCCCTGGATAAATGGGGGTTAAAGAGGAAATGAAACTCAAACTGACATAGATGTAACACTGTCTGTGAATTTTTTAAACACGTTTAAACAAGTTTTTAAACATGTTTAGTGCCATCTTCTGTCAGTATGTTTATGTTTGCTAGCTAGTGACAGAATGGATAACTCTGAGGAAAATCAGGACACTAAAACCAAAAACCAGTCTAAAGGGATCACTTTTGGCTGCAACAATAAGTTTTATGTCAAGCAATAATTGGCTCTAATGTTTGATGGCTAGCTGCATTCAAACAGGAAAATCCATGTGTTTGCTGTAATGTTCATTGTTTTAAACCACATTATGAATAAGATAAGTGTGGAAGAGCCTGTTTAAGTCATGTGACAGGTTGTTCACCCAGACCGACATGCTGGAGTTGGAAACTGAGTTTTCTTTCCTTTTTAAAGGTTGCATTGCTTAAGGTTTCCTTAGTATAGGAAAGCAGGAAGGTGGGCATTTTTCACTTCCTCTATTGTTTTTATGTACAGCCTCACACAGCTGGTAGCATGGCTAAAGATCCTAAAGAGATGTATTTATCCAGTTATTCACTGAGCATAGAAAAACACTGAAAGTCCCTCTTTCCAATACCTCAGCTGTGTTAGAAAGGAATGAAAAGGGTATTTCAGTGCTATGAAAGGTGTATAAGCTCTTGTGTTAGGAAGGAAGTGATATAACACAGAGCATCTTGTTTTGTAACAAATAGGATATTTAAATCACAAAATAGCATTAAAATATGACTTTCTTGGGTGGAACAATTGTTCATCACAATGAAAATTAAGTTTTTGAGACATCTGGAGTATGTTGGCCTGGAGGCATTCACTATTTCAGCTTTCACTACACAGGCTACAGGTAAGATGGCTTGGAGTATCTCTGCTTATATCCGTTTTTCATCTTTTAATGAGTTGTGTTGATAATTATAAAAAGATAAAGATTTCAGGTTTACTGTATGCTTAGAGACACTCCTAAGGCAAGCAGCCTCCTTAATTGCTGGCACCTGTGAAGCCCCTGTGGTAAATAAGCTAACATTGGGGAGATTTGAACAGCTGCTGGTGTCTATGTTGCCTGCCTGATGGTGTATGTAAAGTCTTCTCTAAAGATCTGAGCGGCTTAGTCATTTTGAGATTACAGGTTTTAAGGTATATTTAGAGAAAGTAGAAGGAGTGTCCAGGATGTGGTGATTATTCAGGGATTTGTTTGTATACTGAACTCACTGGATGTCTCCTGCTGCTCTGCCCTCTTAAATGTTTTTCAAACAGTTTTACTTTTCCCTGTGTGATTTATTTTAGTTCTTTAATGCTTCAACTTATGTTGAACCTTCGGTTATTATTTAACTGTAATGCTGAATGCTCAGAAGCCAACCCAGTTAAGCTTCTTATCTTTTAACTGAGAAGATGTCCAGAGAAGCTCATCCTGAGCAGATATAATAGTTGATGCAGTAGTGGACCTGTGCCCACTGATACTGCAGCAGCTTAGAGACGATGAATGCAGTACATGTGAGTGCTGCAGCTCTGCCCTACTGCAGCTGCCTCCCTTTTCCCACTGTATCTAATTAGTTTTTCATTGTAATCAGATTTTATCTCTATGGGGGAAAGTAAAATTATCACATAGCTACTATTTTATCTTTATAATTAATGTCAATTTTCATGGCAATATCTAAAATGTTATTGCATATTTTATGACTTATATAAAGATATGATCAAGATGTTTGACAAGAACACAATTATCATGTTTCTCAACAGGGAACATTTACTACAAAGCAGCCTTCTGTGCTTGTGTGTTGTTGTCACACACATACATATACACACATTTATGGCTTTAGAAAGCAACAATGGAGGCTGCTCAATGAACTAAAGTGAACCCCTGAATCCCCAGAGTGCTGGATCACTCTAGGGCTACTTCAGTTAAAAGGAAGCTTCTTTAGTAAATAATAAGATTTTCATCAGTCCTTTGCTAGTTAGTGACATTACTTTGATATTTTTTTCATATGTTTCATGTCATATTCAGTGCCTGGTTTTAGTCAGTCACTGAATATGACCATTCATTGATTACTCATTCTCTGGCAGCATTAATAGGACACAAAACAAGGGCTTATAGGTGGAGTCAAGTGCCACTGAGACAGCACACATTTCTCTTTGCTGAGTAGTTTTTCCTTTTGGGTTTTGCAATAAGACAGAATTCATTTTAAATCCCTCTTGCTCTTTGTTTGTAAACTCCTCCTTAAAATGCCTGAAACCAAAGCACTTAAACAAAACACAAATCTACCCACACTATCCTGTTTAACAGAGCTTTTACGTGGTGGATGCTTTGATTTGTTGGGTGTGACTAATAACATCTGCAATTGTTATGTTCCACTTGAATGTAGTATTTTACCACAACATTGAGCGAGCATGTGCAACTGGAGAGCACTAGCAGTGAAACACGGAAGCAGAATTTAAAGTTCGTATTGTTTTCTTTAATGCTTTCCTGACCAGAGTATTGATTTGAACAGAGCAGACTGTAATGATTTAGTAATTATTCAAGACTCTCCAGAATACTTTTGTTCTGTTTTGCTCTAACGCCCCAATATAGTATCACACTCTTTCTTTTCTTTACTTGTCGTGTGGTAATAGAAAGAATTTGTCTCATCAAGCACAGGTGTTACTTCTATCAAATTGTGACTATCAAATATTTAACATTTACTAGAATGCTTTTTCTGTTCTTCTAAATCTAAATGTCTGTTGTAACAAAGCTGTATTAAGTTTGAATAATTGTTGTTATTACTTTTCTTTTCCTAGTTTGAGGGATGCTGATGGGAATATACAAAGGCTTTGTGATTTAACTTGACATTTCCCTTCAGAAAGAGTCATTCCTGCCATTTTTATACCCAGTCATCTGTTAATGGATAGGATGTTTTTCACTGTTTGTATAATTTGTGATTTAGTTCTTCAGCTCACCCTTCTTTGGCATTTCTCCCTCTAGAAGTGTCTAGTTAGTAAGCTGTTTTTGCTGGTATTTGTTCAAGTTTTCCTATCTGTCTCCCTTATGGTAGAAGGCTTTTATTGGAAATTCTTACAGGAAAGTCGTGATTCTTGAAAACAACTTTCACAGTAAGCGGTTTCTTTAAAAAAGTAACTGTCAGAGTCAAAGCGAGAAGACGATAAGCAAGTGCTTTTGATGATAGTTTAGATAACAGCAACTTAATTTCATTTACTGTATTTATCTTACTGCTCTTTGTCTATACAGCAACAGTGCTGGTAAAGAACATTTGATATATGATAGAAAAACAACCTGTGCGCATAAACATGTGTAGCATCTGTCCCTGCGGAGGATGAACATGATAACTTAAACAGAATCATCAACCAAGTGCAGCTGTGTTTGTGCATAGCATGTAAACAGCCTCATTAAACCAGAGTAAAGAACACTCATTAGTGAAAAAAGTCTGCTGCCAGATACATTTGTCATATCAGGGCAGTGGGCCCAGCACTGCCAACACATGTCAATGAAAGAACTGTTTGCCACCAACTATTGACTGCTGGGTAAATATCAGATGCAGTAATAGATCTTTACACTTACTGGATGACGCTTTCCATGCATATCAGAGAGATATCGCGACTTAATGAATGATAGAACTGTTTGCTGTGTCTTTCACAACCTGGTTACTAATTTAGTGCATAGCTACCCTTGTCAAAAACTTACATTGTATTGTAGAAATTATATATTACCAGGAGAAGACTGACTTGTTGATATTCATATATATATATATATATATATATATATATATATACATATATATATATATACACATATACATATACATATATATACATATACATATATATTAGGGGTGCAACGATACACAAAATTCACGGTTCGGTTCGGTTCGATACTTTTGTGTCACGGTTCGATATTTTTTCGATACAAAAAAATGTTCATGCATTTTTAATTTGTCATTTATTAAAATTAGAAATATATATTTTAACTCAAAAGTACAGTTTTTAAATTTAACCCTAACCCTTGTGCGTGTTTTTTATTTTGACAGCGAATGCGCACCTCTGGACCACTTATGTGCAGCCCTGGTTATATAGCTCATCATATTGCAGCCACAGAAATTCTTTTGTCCATATAAACCATAAAGCTGCACTTTCTTTTTGCCTTATAGTGGAGTAACCAGTGGAGTGGGTGCTATCTGCCCAGAATATGTCACCATGGTTGATTTGTCATAACTTCTCCGTTTTGTGGTAAGCTTTTCTTTGGTTGTCACTTCTTCACCCCGACCTGTCTTATTTGGCTCAGCAGAACTGAAATGCTTTTACACGCACTCACATAAGCTCAGCGATTCTCTGCGCGATCAACCTCTCACATGTTTAAGCTTGCTGCGGGAGATTTCACTTGTCATGTTTGCATAGTAAGCTAACGATTAATAAGACGATGTCAGAGGAATTGGTGCGCAAATTATCATCACTCACAGATCAGTGCTGTCGCTCTCTATACGCAGTTCGCATGATTGCAAAGTGAAAGCAAAAAAACAAGCGCAAATTCAAACGCGATTTCAATATGTCACATATTGACAGTGGCTCACCGATGCCAATGACATAATTACCCAGCTACATTTCTGAAAGAATGCAAAAGCATTGACATATATTTTTCCTACAATAGCCCGACAGGCAGGGAAGAGAGATTTTGGTAGCCCGACTGAAAAAATCGCTAGCTCCGGGACGTCGGGCTAGCGATATTGCGAGCCCTGTATCTGATTGAGGAATCACTCATCTTTGGAAAAGAGAGTTTATTACAGAGAAATGGCTCTTTCCAAAATAAAAGCTATACTATCCGCTTCTTCTGGGCTATATTCTCAGCAGCATATTAAACATATAAGGAGAATCATGTGCTAACAGCTGTCTAAATGACTCGGCTAAAGTTAGTAGCATGCTTGCTTTTTTTTGTCTGCTTCCACTTGTCTTTGCACTAGGATGATGTCGGCGTAAATGTGCAGTCATATTCGTTGTGTTCCCACTAGTGCTTTCAGGTTAATCTCGTTGAAATGACCTTAACGCCACAACACGGCAAATCTCCGTTAACGAGCTACCGCCGATCGCTCCGTGCATGGGGCTAGACGGCCAACACGTTAACGAGCTAACTGCGCTAACACACTAGTTCACACCAATGTAATTGAGCATTGCATGGCACATCCAACATACTGTTTTACTTTAGTCCATGACTCGCTTACCTTCAGGGTCATACGTCACATGAAAACCAAAATAATTCCAAACGCCAGATCTGAATGACGTTCAATTTGCCTGTTGCAAGGAGAGCTTAACTTCTGTCTCGCTATGTAATGGGCTAAGTTTCCATTCAGCTTAAACACTCCCAAGAAAATCTCCAGGACTCAGACGATTGGATTCCAGAAGTTTTTACTGGGCACTTTTGTGAAACTGTAAACACAATACAATGAAATATACTGTAAACACAATACAATGAAATATACTGTAAACACAATACAATAAAATATATGAAATGTATTATAGATGCAATAAGCTCAAAGCATCTGGCTAATTATCACAGCTTGACAGCCTAGCCGCATAGCTTATATGAGACACAATAAAGTTAACCGAATAACAGACAACGGTTCAAAACGCTTCACCGCTTAATTGTACAAAATAAATTATACTCACAGACTATGCCTTAGCGAAGAGAAAAGGATTAATCCTGTAACGGCGGAGCTGGCGGTTGAATGAGCCCACACGCTAATATCCCGAGTCACACAGTAGATTCACTTTCTGACTCTCAGCGTAAACTGCTCTCGTGTTGTCATGGTTACGAAAATACACACACCGCTCTAAGCTACGATAGCGAGATAAAGAAAACACAAAGAACACATTTCTGGGGGCATAACACTCCCCGCTTGGGGTCTTTAAGAGCCCACATCAATTGGCAGAGTCAGACTTTGGAGAAAGAAGCAGAACTACTTCTGTAATGGGACGAGAGAATCCTCTTCTATTTCCATCTTTAACGACCTCCACTTCGACTCTCCGGACCAGACCGTCCTTCCCTGGAAAGGCTTTCGTGATGATGCCCATGGGCCACTCATTTCTCTCTGCCCGATCATCCTTTAAGAGAACTACGTCCCCTTCTTGAAGATTCGGCTGTTTCCCTTGCCACTTGTGTCGAAGTTGCAGTGTTTTGAGGTATTCACGCCTCCATCTGTTCCAAAACATGTCTGCCAGGCCCTGAACTTGTTTCCACTCCTCCCTGAAGAGATCTGCTTCCTCGAACTTGCCTGACGGCAAAGGAGGCGCGGAGCCTGTTTTGAGAGTCAGGAGCATGGCTGGTGTGAGGATGCAGGGCGACTCGGGGTCGGATGACACTGGAATGATCGGCCTTGCGTTCATAATTGCTGCTACCTCGGCCATAAGCGTGGTCAGAACCTCGTGCGTCAGGCGAGACTTTCTCTGTTCAAGCAGCATGCAGTCCAAGATACGGCGGGCAATGCCGATCATCCTCTCCCATGCGCCACCCATATGGGATGCATGGGGTGGGTTAAACACCCAGGTGCAGCTCTGTTTACTGAGGTACTTCTCCACCCTGTCGAACCCTGAGTTTTCCTTGTCCATCCCCAGCTCACGGGAAGCGCCGACGAAGTTAGTTCCGCAGTCCGAGCGTATCTGCTTCGCGGGGCCCCTGACCGCAAAGAATCTCCTCAAGGCGTTAATGAAGCTGCTGGCACTCATGGCTTCGATCACCTCAATGTGCACTGCCCTGGAACACATACACGAGAACATCACCGCCCATCGCTTGGAGTTCGAAACTCCTCCTCTTGTGCGGCGTGAAACGATGCCCCACGGTCCAAAGACATCGACACCTATGTAGGTGAAGGGAGGTGCTACTTGTAACCGTTCTGCCGGCAGGGCTGCCATCCGTTGATGTTCGGCCTTCCCTCGCAGCTTCTTACAAGTGATGCATCCGTAGAGCAGACTGCTGATACAGCGTTTGGCTCCCACGAGCCAAAAACCTGCGGCCCGAACGGCACCTTCAGTAAGATGTCTCCCCTGGTGTTTTACTGCTTCGTGATAGTGGGACACAAGCAGAGTTGCGAGGTGATGCCGGCCAGGAATGATGATGGGATGAGTCTCGTTCATGCCTAAGCCTGACTGCTCGATCCGACCTCCTACCCTGAGTAGTCGATCCTGGTCCATAATGGGATGCAATCTCCACAAGCTGCTGGAAGATGGTATGTCGACTCCAGAACCGATACACTTGAGCTCTTCCGCGTAGCACTCACCCTGGACACTCTTTACGATGCACACTTTGGCTTTCAGCAGCTCCTCTTCTGTAGGACGACAGATGTGCCAGCCTCGACATTCGCCCTGCGTCGAGCGAGCGAAGGAGCTAGCTACGTGGATCAAATGTGCGATGGCTGCATGGAGTGTGCTGAACTTGGAGAAGCGTTCAAAGCGTTGAGGGCGTACCACGCCTTTAGCAACATGGGTGAGTTTCGTTGTCACCTGTGGACGCACTTCGGCATCGATGTCGGGGTCGACAAGATTGTACGTCTCTTGAAGCTCGGATGGATGCCCTGATGCGTCGCAAAGAAAGGCTGGTCCTTTGAGCCATGGTGTACTGCTGAGCAGGGCTGATGCTACAGCTCTTGACCCAACGTCAGCTGGGTTAAGATGCGTTGGAACGTACTTCCACTGGCCGGGACAGGGTGACTGAAGGATACGTTGGACCCTATTGTGTACGTAGACATAAAATCTCCTTGACTGGTTATGGATGTATCCCAGTACGACCTTACTGTCTGTGTAGTAGGTGATGTTGTCATACGTTGTGTCCATCTCTGCGACTATCATCTCGGCGATCTCGACGGCGAGCACAGCAGCACAAAGTTCAAGTCTAGGGACAGTTAGGCTAGGTTGGGGAGCCAACTTCGATTTCCCAAAGACAAACCCAATCTCAGTTTGTCCCTGCTTGCCAGTTACCCTGATGTAGGCTACGGCCGCTATTGCTCTGACGGATGCGTCGGCAAAGACGCAGAGCTCTCTCCTTAGGGCTCCTGTGGTGGAGAGGGACGTATAAGGCCGTGGTATTTGGAGCCCCTCCAGGTCTTGAAGAGACTGTTTCCATCTAGTCCACTCGGTCTCCATGTCTTTGGGAAGGGGTGCGTCCCAATCTTCCGCTTGCAAGGTGAGTTCTCTTAGGATCCGTCTTCCATCAACTGTGATGGGTGCTAGAAACCCTAGGGGGTCGTATAGACTGTTCACGGTCGAGAGTACCCCTCTGCGGGTGAACGGCTTCTGATCGATCTCGATCTGGAACGTGAAAGTGTCCGTGCGCATGTTCCAGAACAGTCCCAGGCTACGCTGGATAGGCAGATCATCGATGGAGAGATCCAGGCCATTGAAATCCTGAGAGCGATCCTGGGAGGGGAATGCTCTGATGACCGCGGAACAATTTGATGCAACCTTGTGCAGCCTGAGGTTGGAAGCCGCGAGCATCTTCTGCGCTCGCTGGAGAACTGCGATGCCTTCTTCCTCTGTACTGAAAGACTTTAAGGCATCGTCGACGTAGAAATCGCGGTCGACGAATCTCCTAGCATCGCTGCCGTAGTCGGCCTCTGCTGCCTTGGCCGCCCGCCGCAGGCAATACACTGCGACGGCAGGCGAGGGGCTGTTACCAAAGAGATGCACCCGCATCCTGTAATCCACGACGTCAGAGGTAGGGTCATTGTCTCTATACCACAGGAAGCGGAGAAAATCCCGGTGGTCTTCTTTCACGATGAAGCAGTGGAACATGTGCTCGATGTCGGCGGTGATCGCAACCTGTTCCTTCCTAAACCTCATAAGAACACCTAGTAGGCTGTTATTAAGATCGGGACCACTGAGTAAGACATCGTTGAGCGATACTCCCTCATAGGATGCACTGCTGTCGAAGACCACGCGGATCTTGTCCGGCTTCCGGGGGTGGTACACGCCGAACAGGGGCAAGTACCAACGCTCCTGACCGGGTTGCAAGGGAGGGGCAGCTTCTGCGTGCGCCTTCTTGAGCGTCTTCTCCATAAACTCTAGGAAGTCGGCTTTCATCCGTGGTCGTTTTTCCAGTGAGCGCCGAAGTGAGACGAGGCGTTCGAGAGCCTGTTTCCTGTTGTTAGGGAGTCGCTGCCTCGGTGACCTAAACGGCAAAGGTGCGACCCAACTGTTGGAGCTGTCTTGGCAACACTCGGCTTCCATTATCCTTAGAAACTCCAAATCTTCCCTGGATGGAGCAAGTTTGTGGTCGTTGGGAGTGCGAGCGAAGACTGTTTGCCCCAAATTGTCTCCGATTAGCGTCGTCGGGGTTCGCGCTGGATGTTGTTGATAGTCACGTGCTTGTTCAAACACCTCTGTTACTTTCATCTGGTTGTTACATGGCTGGAGATGGCTTGTACGACCGTTCCCTAGAACGGCTGTTTTGTAGCTTCTCACCTCCGGTGGTCTGTGAGCACCTCCGAGGCACACGTCTCCGACGATGACCCATCCCAGGTCAAGCCTTTGGGCGAAGGGAGCATCTCCTGGGCCGCTTATTTGCTCTCGGACCTTGTGGACCCGTAAGATATCTCTGCCCAGTAAGAGAAGAATGCTGGCGTCTGGGTCCGGAGGTGGTATCTTGTCAGCGATGCGTTTTAGGTGGGTATGATGATAGGCCACACCGGGGGTGGGAATCTCCGCGCGGATGTTGGGAATTTGGTTACACTCGAGGAGTGTAGGCAGAGAGATACTCAGTTTCTCGTCCAACGGCTCTATGGTGTAGCCGCTGGCTCTCCTTCCTGATGTCTCCGTACGTCCCGCGCAGGTCTTTAGTGTGTATGAGTACGAGCGCCCGGAGATCTTGAAGGCTTCGAAGAACTCTGACCGCGCGAGGGAACGATTACTCTGCTCATCCAATATAGCGTACATTCTCTTGGCTTCCCCTCTTCGTCCGTTTGGGAACACCCTGACGAGACAGATCTTAGCACACGCTCTAGCACTCAGACCTTCCCCACATACCTGTGTGCACGTTGCGTTGACCTCCTGGTTATCAGCTTTGTCCTCCTCCCCGCTATCCTCTGAGATGGAGGGGAACGATTTAGATTTCCAGGTAGGTGGGTGAGGGTGGAGGGCTGTCACGTGGGCAGCGCTACCACACTCGGTGCATGTTATCTTGGCTGTGCAGTTCTTTGCAAAGTGTTCTGTTGACGAGCAACAGCGAAAGCAGACGTAGTGTTCTTTCAGAAGCTGTTTGCGATCATCTAAGCTCTTCTCGCGGAAACCTCTGCATTTCCTCAGAGGATGGGGTTTTTTGTGCAGGGGGCAATGTTTATTCGGGTCAATACGTTCCCTGCTTTCCTTAGACTCGAACTTGGCAGTGCCTGAGACTTGTGTTTTGTGGGTGTGAACGGACGTCTTCGTGGGCCTCTCCCATTTATTCATTCTCTCGTTTGGGGGGCTTGGCGTGAAGAGGTTGAAACTTGGGTCCGTACGTGCTTTCGCCTCGGTGCGGATGAAGTTCACCAACACGGAGAAAGGTGGGAAGCTGACGAAATGTTCTTGTTTGTATCTCGTCCCGTGGTATAGCCACTTTTCTTGTATGCTGTATGGAAGTTTCTCGATGATGGGCTTAATTCCTCTGGAGGTATCCAAGTACGACATGCCCGCGAGGTAGCCATCTTCTTTAGCGGCTTGTAGCTCTGACAACAGGTCGGCTAGATCCCGGAGTCTCCGTGGATCTTTTGTCGTGAGCTTTGGGAAGCTTTCTAGTTTGCTGAACAGAGCTTGTTCGACGGCTTCTGGGGAGCCATATAGTTCGTCGAGGCGCCCCCATGCTGAGCACAGTCCAATAGTTGGATTCCTGATGTTGACCGTTTTTATTCTTCTTACCTGCTCTGTTGACTCCTTTCCCAGGTGTCTGGTTAGGAGGTCGAGTTCTTCTGCAGCAGACAGGTCTAGATTGGCAATGGCGTTCTGGAATGATGTTTTCCAGGCCCAATAGTTTATTGGCTGGTCGTCATATGCGGTGAGACCTGAAGTCACCAAGTGGTTACGAGCGAGATATTTGATGAGGTTAGTGGTTGTAGAATGGTCGTAATCACCTCCGTAGAGTGTCCCGTGGATGGGCTGATGCGTGGGAAACGTAGAATCTCGTTTGGGGTTCTGCTGTAGGAGTGGAGTTGGAGGGGGGTAGAAGGGTGACTTGGAGCTCTGTCGTGTTGGTGCGTCGCTTCTCCAGGGGCCCTGAAGAGCTTGGTGTGGCGTAATAGCAGCAGGAGCGGCAGCTTGGGTCTGAGCCGCGTTATGCGGGTGAGTGACTGGCTGAGAAGGGGGAAGGTTATTTTCTGTAGCCGATAGACCCTTGGCGCTCAGGCTGGCCTGTTCGGAGACAAAGGCGGCTACGCGCTGGTCTTTGACAGACTGGTGGACCAGGCTGTTAACTTCGCTGCGTACTTCGAGACCCATATCCTGCAGACCAGCTACTAGGGAGTTCGCCTCAGCAACGGCGGCATCCCTTTCTTTTTCATCGATTAGTGCGTCGAGGCTGGCTTGAATACGTGCTTGCTCCACTTTAAGCTCGATTTCTCTTTTTGAATGTGCCGCTCTAGCTTGCGCGGCTTCAGCCTTTGCTTTTGCCATGGCAATGGCTATGCTGATTTTTGAGCCAGACGATGTACCAGATGAGCGACTGCTCCTTGAGCGCACACACTCTGACTGGTTGTCTCCATTTCCTTTGTCAGCATTGCTACGTTGTGACATTGCGTGTCGTTGGGTCTCCAGTATCGGGAGATGTCGGCTGCGGCGAAGTTTTCCGAGGCTATATTGGAGGCTGCTTATCTCTCGATAATGAGTAGCTCCGTACAGCGGCGATCCTCGTATCCCTATTAGCTGCGTTGCAGTCTTTTCACTGTAATGGGCTAAGTTTCCATTCAGCTTAAACACTCCCAAGAAAATCTCCAGGACTCAGACGATTGGATTCCAGAAGTTTTTACTGGGCACTTTTGTGAAACTGTAAACACAATACAATGAAATATACTGTAAACACAATACAATGAAATATACTGTAAACACAATACAATAAAATATATGAAATGTATTATAGATGCAATAAGCTCAAAGCATCTGGCTAATTATCACAGCTTGACAGCCTAGCCGCATAGCTTATATGAGACACAATAAAGTTAACCGAATAACAGACAACGGTTCAAAACGCTTCACCGCTTAATTGTACAAAATAAATTATACTCACAGACTATGCCTTAGCGAAGAGAAAAGGATTAATCCTGTAACGGCGGAGCTGGCGGTTGAATGAGCCCACACGCTAATATCCCGAGTCACACAGTAGATTCACTTTCTGACTCTCAGCGTAAACTGCTCTCGTGTTGTCATGGTTACGAAAATACACACACCGCTCTAAGCTACGATAGCGAGATAAAGAAAACACAAAGAACACATTTCTGGGGGCATAACACGCTAGCTTGCCCTGCGCTCTTCCTTCTGACTATGCTGTCTGTGTTGAGCGCTCAGTGGATCTGCGCTCGACAGTGCAGCCTAGGCGGAGTAGTCGAACGCAGATTCACTGAGCGCTCAACACAGACAGCATCGTCAGAAGGAAAATTGATAAAATAAATTACAAATGTTGTATTGTTCGATACATATGCGTACCGAACCGAAAGCACTGTATCGAACGGTTCAATATCGATACGAATATCGTTGCACCCCTAATATACATATATATATATATATATATATATATATATATATATATATATATATATATATATATATATATATATATATATCATATCTGATCTGCTTCTCAACCTTAATAATCAGAAATTTATTTACCCCACTGAAGCAACCATCTGATGTGAGGCCCTCTATATCATCAATCAAGTCCTAAATAGAGTTGTTTGGCGTGTTGTGAGCACATCTTTGTGTATTTTCTGTTGGTTTTATTCTTCCAGGAGTTTTATACTAACCTCATTTCTCCTTTCAATTACTGTACACAATTGGATCCTAGTCTTTAAAGTATTTCCAAAAGATCTTTTAAAAAGTAGACCATTCAAATTTTGCTCTTCTTGTAACAACAAATGGAAACCTTGTCCTTGTTATGCTCTTATCTGTTGTTACCTGTTTTAGATACCGGATGAGCCAGTGCAGCTACATGGTGTCCTCTATCAGCAATTATGGAGCAAAAGCAAAGAAAAAAAAAGAAAAAAGCATTCACTCATCTTATTTCTTATTTGGTTATCCATGATAATTTGAGCACTTCCACTTGGTCATAGTTAGAATGCAAACAGTGTCATAGTTGTAAAATTTAAACGTGACACAAACGGTGATAACAAATTATCTTTCTTTTTTTTTCCTCACATGCTTGGGGAGATTCCAGCTTGTCTTATATGAATTTGGCAGTGAGCCAGCCTGGGGAGAATAATTAACTCTGAAAAGATTTTGTATAGTATACTGTGTACACAAAAGAGATTATGTGTAGGTGTTTTGACTGCACTACGTACAACTCTATTTTGACACACCACATGACTTTGTTAAACAAATGAAAATAATACTAAAAATTTGAACAGAGAAGTCTGCAGCTTTGCCAACATGTTTGTGCAGATTCCTTTCACCGATAAGACTGTACACCGCAGAACAGAAAACATTTCTCTTGTGGGAATTGTACATTCATGAGAACCACAAAAAATTCAGCAAGAGGTCACAGAGAACAAAAGTACGGTTCATAAGAGGAGTTAAACACAGAAGCTCATAACCTGCTGGTTAATATAAAATCTGATAGACATAACTTAAAAGCTCTCAGTGTTTGCAGGAATGTGGCAATTTGGCTTACCTCTGTTGGAAACATTAATGAGGAATTTGCCTGAGGTAAAAGGTTTTAGTTTTCTGTGGTGGCCCTGAGAGATCAAATGCAGTGGAACTTGAGGAAACACTAACAAAAAGAAAAATGCTGCAAAGGCACACAAAATGTAATAGATGTCGAATAAAAAGCAAAGGAAGCTGAATAAAACACAACAGCAGTAGAAAAAAAATAAAACTTTACAAAGCAGAAGTGTTCTGTAGGAGACAGCAGAATAGCTACGGAAGTGACAGAAACCAAAAGAAAATGCTTAAAGAAGCAGTGAATTTATCAGGTTTGTGAGGGAGAAAATGATGCAAAGCAATGTGTGAAGATCACAGTACAACAGGTCACACAGATCAAAAAGTCTTGACCTTTAAGTTTTTCTAATTAAAAAAAAACTTGATTAAACCATCCTATTGACTGCAAAATGACCTGTTGTTGTTTAGATTTATGCCTAACAACCACAAGATAAAGTTATCTGAGACTACACTGTGGGAGTTGCTGACTACTCTAATGTTTTTGCAAACTTATCCCCTTTTACAACTGGTGCACTGATCTGTATCCGGATGAGTAATCTGAGGAAGGGCAATTCTTAACCTAATGCTTGGCACACAGTCACACCAGCCAGATTATATTTGGTAACAATCAGACTTAAATTGCTGCTATGTGTAAATGAAATTTTTGCCACCAACAAAACATCAGTCCCACAACTTGAAAGGTCAACTTACAATAAGCAATAGAAATGATTCATCAGATCTACTCATGACTTCTGCTGCTGTGTTCTATATCTGCATCTAGGCAATCAATATAAAGTATGGCCAGTGTAACTAAACTAAACTAAATTGCATGTACAGTCAAAATTTGTTTTTGCTCCATTATATACAAGAGCAGCTGGTGAATGACATGAGTTTATGTTTTGTCTGGATTAGCATTGTTTTCACATTTTAGCATTACTATTCACCACTTGTGTATCACAGAGGCAGGCCTACAAACCAAAATATAAATGTAAAGAGAAAAAGCAAGAGGAATGCAGATAGGTGCTTCTGAACCCTGATGGAGTTATCACAAGACAACACATGGGATCAAAGAAAGATCTTGCATGGTCCGTGTGGTGTGGCGTGGTCTGCGGTGCCGTGCAGGGTTAAACAGTTACCTATTAATAGTCCTGCAACAGGCAGGTCTTTCATGTTCACATACCATGAATGGGTATTCATTAACCATGTCCACTTAAAGTAAAAATTGTATTTCACAATTTAACACTATTAAGATCAAAATTGAAATGAAAATGTTAACACTATCAATATTTTTTAGTGATATCTGGCAAATGATCTGAAAGACTTGGTGCCAACTTGGGGTTAAACTTGAACTTGGCACTAAAATGACCAAAATAAATGGAAAATGAAAACATTGTCTCGTGGCTTGAAATATAATTGCATTTCAAATCATTTAAGACAAAATTAGCATTGTTATAATTAGAGATGGCACGATACCACTTTTTTATGTCCGATACCGATACCGATATCATAAATTTGGATATCTGCCGATACCGATATGAATCCGATATAGTGTTTTTTAATCAACAAAACTGTTTTTTTTTAAATATCTTGCTGCATTTTGTATATGTTCATACTCAAGTTTAAAACAACAACTACACTAAAGCTATTCTGTTATACCTATATGCAAAAAAAATTTCATAGTTCAGCAATACTGATCAATCTAATAAACTTAAACCTACACCATCCTCCCTATTCTGGTATTTTAAAGAGTACTTAGCATAAATATTAAGCAACCTAACTAATAGGGTTCCAACTCCCAGCAACAACAAAAATAAATAAATAAAAAATAGGGAACCACCCCTCACACTCCACCTCATGATGCTTAATCGACGTAATCAACCTTAATTTGATGCAGTGTGAAAAAATAAATGCACAGAAATCAATTATTTTTCAAGAAATATTAAATAGATTCAACATCTTTCTTCAACAAAATTGCAGACTGCACAGATGGTACCTTCCCAAAGGAAAAAGTACTATAGCTTACTAGGGTATATATATTAGACTTAATAGTCACTATATACAATAATGGACTTCTATACATTTTACATCAGATTAAAACTTTGGGTGTAAGATTCGGATAAATATTAAATAATTAAAAGCTAGACATTTTAAATGAGAATAAGAAAGAAAAGTATGTCTTTGTGCCCCCTTTTCCCTGTTAATGCCCTATCGGCCCCCCTGGCTAAACTTTGCTAGATCCGCCCCTGCACAGTTACCAGCGTCAGCTACGTAGAAAAAGATCCTCGAGTAGAAAGTAATATTAAATACATTCTAACAACAGCTGATCAAGCTTAAACGTGCTGCTGTTGTTCAGCCGCTGGTTTCCTCTGTCTGGTGCAAAGTGGGCCAAAAGCAAACAAGAGACACGGACTCGCGACAGAAAAGCCGATCAGCTGATCGTTAAGCAGTTTCATGATTGAAGTAGCAGCCGGAGAGCGAGAGGCAGTCGTTTGTTAAGCTTAACGCAGGAATGCTTTACAAACATTCAGAGATGGACTTACACACTTGCTTTACTTCTCTCGGGATAACTTTGTCGGAGATGAAATGCCGGGTTGCTAGCAAAACTCCACATGCTATCTAGACCACCGACAGGTCCCGCATGCCACAGCCGCTCTATCACGTGATGCATACTGCTCCAACGTGCTAACGTTCTGAGGTGAGTTAGGCGTGTTGCAAGTTTTGTGAGGTGCTTTCCTGATATTTAATGGATCGGATTGCATTTTTTATTTTTCTCCGATATCCGATCCAGTAATTTAGGTCAGTATCGGACCGATACGTAATATCGGATCGGTCCATCTCTAGTTATAATATTAGTATAATATTGATAATGCAAAGTACCACAGCTGCTTTACATGGAAAACATTACTTTACAACAGTGCCTTTATGTGACGTGTCTTACTAAGTAAATGTTATTGATGTTTTTCTAATCTACTGTCAATTTCCAGGAACAGCTGTCCACTGAGGCCCAAGTCATATAGCTAAACAGTATTACTGTTGTGTTACTTCCCATACAATGTTTAACTGACAAATAAGGAAGAAGATTGCCAAAGTAACAAACACAGATATTGATTCAAAGAACTCATCTGTCATGTGACACTTTTTCCCCTAGAACAATACGTTAATTCACTCATTCACATGAATAATTAGAAATGATGAGTAACTGACTCAAATGTCAGTGGAATGTTATGAGAAATTACATTTCCCCAATGAATATATTTGTGGATAAATTATATATTTGTATTTTTTATCTATTTATGTATTTTTTATTTATGTTTCTGAATTATAATTCAGAAATTAACACATCAGTTTATCATGTACCATCAATCTGTTAGATGTAGCTGAGTCAATGAATTAAACAAAAATTATGTTTGACAGGATGATGATATATATATTTTTTTCCTATCCAGACTGTCACAAATGAACAGACAGTGCTCTAATACAGTATAATGACCTACAATTATCTAAAATAAACAGGGCAACAATGTTTTTCTACTCTAGCCATATCCATGCAGAATTGTTTATTCGACTCACATCAATTCTGGAATAGATAAAACAACATTGTTTTATGAGCGTTATAAAGCTTTCACGTAAGGGCACAAACAATGTGTAACCTTGAGCTACTACTATAAAAGGGGAGGAGAATTTGAAAGTGTCTGCATTACCAGCCCTTAGCAGAAAGGTAGACTTCACAGGGTAAGTGCTGTGTAATGACAAAGTTGCCGTTGTTGATGTTTACTGAGGGACCAGTGGAAATGTATATTGTAAATGGATGAAACTAATGTCTTTTTAAATGCAGGTTTGCTGCCTGAGTGCATTCAATAAATGCGGTGATGTGTGCGGTTTCTAGGTCAACTTAACCTGAAAAGAAGCTAGAAATCAGTGACTACCAGACACACTTATAACCCAACAGGAAATTATGAAATTAAATATATCAGAAAAAAGTGTTGCATTCATGCATCTTACAGGAATTAAACATTGGTTTTGTTTACTGTTTTGTAGAAGTGGTGTACTGTTACGTGTCACAATTTTGCCCAACATTGATAATGCAATTTCAAAAGTACACATTTTTCTCTGATTTATATACTTGCATGTGTGTGTGTAAATGTTTAGACGTCTTTGTGAGGACAGAAAAATTGGCATGCCACTGTACTTGTCGGGACCAACAGTCACCTATGGGGAGAAACGGTTGTCCCCACGAGTTTGACGGCATTTTTGTTATGCTTACTACTCAATCACATCTAAAATTTTTGGATTCAGTTTACTTGGATTTTTTATGCCCTCAATTCAGTTACTGAACTTCTGAACTTCTTCCGTCGGACTGTGTTGCTTTTAGCTCACCAAGGCTTACTGGTAGGGGTGGCGGCGTAGCCTCGGTTTTTAAGAATTCGTATGCAGTTCGGCAGCTACCCTCACCTACCTACTCTAGCTTTGAAGTCCAATTATTGGAGATGACTGCATCCACGACCACACTTTGCGTGGTGGTTTATCGACCGCCTAAATATAGCAAATATTTTATCACGGACTTTGCTGATCTCCTAGGCTCCGTTCTTTTTAAGTATGGTTGTGTTCTCATTGTCGGTGATTTTAACATACACACTTGCTGTAAGGATGACTCATTTGCTAAAGACTTCCTTGCCTTAACGGACTCTTTTAACCTGGCTCAGTGGGTTAATGACCCAACGCATGTTAAAGGACATACTTTGGACTTGGTTTTCTCATATGGTCTGGACATTTGTATCAAGGATATAAGTGACGCTGGGATCTCGGATCATTTCCCAGTTATATTTGATACTGGCTTATGCACTAATGAACTACATCCTGCGGCTCCCCTTCGCCCGCTACGTGTAATTAATGCTGAAGCGATGTCAAACTTCTCTATGTCTTTCTTGGATTCTGCATCTGTCACTCTCGACTGTTGTTCTTTTCACTCGGTTGATGACTGTGCTAATTCCTTCCTATCGCTGATTTCTTCAATCCTTGATACTGTTGCCCCCATTAAGATGAAGCGCCCTAGAACCTACTCTCAGTGTTGGCTTAATGACACTACGCGCGCCTTACGTCGCGTGTGTCGGCGCGCTGAGAGAAGGTGGAAAAAAGATAAACTTCAGGTTTCCCATGACATGCTACGGACTAGCCGCTTAAAATTCCAAAGTGCTGCTAAAACGGCCAAAGCGTCCTTCTTGTCCAAAATCATCCTGGCCAATGACCATAACCCCCGTACCTTATTTAAAATTTTTAACTCTGTGGTTAACCCTTCCCCGGACATGCCTTTAATTCATTCTCAGGGTCTTTGTGAGCGATTTCAAACTCACTTTTTAAAAAAGGTCTCATCTCTTAAGTCCTCCCTTCCCCCTGCTTTATATCCTCTCCCCATTCCTGAGTGCATTTCAACTTTCCACCAGTTTGAGCCTGTGTCACTTTTGACTCTTAAGCGGCTAGTTGCTCAAATGAATAACACCAATACTGTGCTTGACATTCTTCCATCTCGTTTAGCTAAGGACTGTTTTGATGTAATCGGACCTAGTATCCTATTTCTTATGAACTTTTCCTTGCTCTCAGGCTGTGTTCCTTTGTCCTTTAAGCATGCTGTAGTCCACCCGATTCTTAAAAAAAGAAATTCTGACTGTTATGACCTTTCAAACTATAGACCGATCTCTAAGCTTTCGTTCTTGTCCAAGATCCTGGAGAGACTAGTTCTCTCCCAACTCCAGGCGTACTTGGACACGAACAATATTGCTGAGAAATTTCAATCTGCCTTTAAGCCATTGCATAGCACTGAAACAGCGTTGGTTAGAGTTCTTAATGATATTCTTGTAATCACTGATACTGGACGCTCTATGGTCCTAGTTTTACTGGACCTCTCTTCGGCCTTTGATATGGTAGACCATAACATTTTATTACTAAGACTTGAGCACACTGTGGGTATTAGAGGCACTGCCCTCGACTGGTTTAAATCATACCTCGCTGATAGATCCTTATCAGTTCACTTAGGCACCTTCTCCTCTTCCTCCGCTCCGGTCTGTTGTGGTGTGCCTCAAGGATCAGTTTTAGGCCCTATTCTCTTCTCATTGTATTTGCTCCCTCTAGGCGCAATCTTTGAAAAATACAATATCGCCTTCCACTGTTATGCCGATGACATACAGATCTATTTTGAACTTACTGACGACCTTGCTGTGTCCCTGCACTACTTTCAAGAATGCATGCGGGAGGTCAAAGAATGGTTCCTGAGTAATTCCCTCGTTTTAAATGATAAGAAGACTGAGATTGTGGTGTTCAACAGTAAAATCCCTCATGCCCAACTCTGTGCTGCCCTGGGTTCCTTTGCTAGTTTTTCTTGTGACTATGTCAGTAACTTGGGTGTACTGCTGGATAGCTCGCTCAAACTCGATAAGCAAGTGTCTGCTGTAGTGAGATCTAGCTTCCACCAACTGCGCCTTATCTCTAAGGCTAGGCATTATATTCCGCATGAGGACCTGGAGAAGCTTATTCACGCTTTTGTGACCTCCAGGTTGGATTATTGTAACTCCTTGTACTATGGTCTTCCCTCTTCTCTTGTTCTTAAACTGCAAACAGTCCAAAATGCAGCAGCCCGCCTTTTGACTGGTACCAGGAAATTTTGCCATATTACCCCTGTCCTAGCTAGCCTGCATTGGCTGCCCATAAAGTACCGTATTCAATTTAAAATATTACTCCTTACCTTCAAAACTATTAATAAATTAGCGCCAAGTTATCTTAGTGAACTTCTCAAACCACATACTCCTGCTAGAACACTCAGATCTGCCACTCAACTACTTCTGACCCAACCCAGATCTCGACTGAAGTCCCGGGGTGACCGTGCGTTTGCTCTGGCTGCCCCGGTACTGTGGAATACCCTTCCTCTCGACCTCCGCGCATCTGATTCCATTGCACTGTTCAAATCACGATTAAAAACCCACTTATTCAATCTTGCCTTTCCCTCTAGTTAATATTTCTTTTATGATTTTATATCATGCACTTTTATGCTCATTTAAATTCTTGTTTGCTCTGTACCTGTTGCTTTCCTATGTATTAGTGACAGTTATCTGCTTGCATATTTAGTACTTGCTTTGGTCCTATTTCTATTATCCTCCTCCTATACTCTATTTTACTTGTTAAGCACCTTGGCATACCCTTGGTTTTTAAGTGTGCTTTATAAATAAAGTTTATTATTATTATTATTATTATTAAGTGAACACAAGGAAAATTGCAAAGAGATCTGAAGCCATGAAATAGATTTTTTTTTAAAGTACAGAAGAAGTCTAAGAAATACAGGAAAGGGGATTGAGGGAAAGCAGGGAGCCTAAAAGAGCACTCAAACACAGAATAAAATCTGAATGAGCATTAATGTTAATGTTTAATGAAATGTTAATCAAACTATTACGTGTATCTGGCATTTACTGTCTACGAAAATCAATAAAATGTTTTGATAATCTTGCCTGATCTTGTTCATTTCCAGGTCTAAAACAATGATTTGGAAGTTGATCCATTTCAGTGGTGTCTTTCTTGGAGCTCTCACACTCCCAACTCCATCTTCACTCCCCACTACCAACACTGAGGAAAGACCCTGTCAGATCTACAACTCTGACCGATCTGCAGATTGTCTGGGAAGACAGCTTGACAGTATCCCATGGAGACAATTTCCACCCACACTTGAAGAAATAGACCTCTCCTATAACAAACTTCAAGCTGTTTATGCTGATGACCTTTTCCACCTCCCTAAGCTTCGTATCCTCAAGCTTCAGTACAATAACATTTCATACATTGACAATGATGCCTTCAGAAACAACACACTCTTGGAGTATCTTGACATCTTCAATAACTCCCTGCAGGAAATTCCTGCCAGAGCTCTGACACCTCTCGTTAATCTAAAAGAGCTCTACATGTCTAATAACCTTTATATAAATGCAACTTTGGCTGACTGCTTCTCCAAACTTTCCAGACTCCAGGTTCTCTCCATGGGTGGCCCTTTGGTGATGGGCCTAAAAAAAAAAGATTTCCAACCCCTGAAGAACCTTAAGCTCCAAGGATTTGCTATTAAATGTTCCTCCCACCTCCATTACTATGAGCCTGGAAGTTTAGAAGTCATTCAGACAAGTCAGATGGGCTTTGACATGGCTATAGACCAACACCCAAATGCTCTTGTTCATATGCTACAGGACCTAGCTAACAAAACATTCACAGTCATTCAATTTCGTAACCTCTTTGAATTCACATACTACATGGGACAGGAGGACATTTTTCAGGGTTTAAAACACATTAAAGCCAAGCAACTCATCTTTCACAGAGGAAAATTCAATGAGAACCTTATAAGGATGGCTTTAATCAATTTACAAGCAACCAGCATCAAAAGATTAAGACTTCAGTACATTGACTTTGCCCGTTCGCCAACATTTGTTGATAGTGGTGCAAGTTCCAGCATCACAGATCTTGTACTGGATAAACTGGATCTTTGGTGAGTATTTTGGTGTCCTACAAGATTGCTCTAACAGTAGTTTACACATCTCACTGATCTAAACTGCACTACTGAATAATTCTGTACAATAATAACTATAGTTCTACAACTGTTAACAACTGTTTATAACTTGTATAGTTCATATTTCTGTATAGTTTCATATTTATATCCTGTTCGTAGCCTGTACATAGCTTGTACACTCACTACAGCCTGTACATACTCATAGTTATAGCATATTCATAACATACCTTCATACCGTGTACATTGCAACATACCCATAATAGACCCATTTTTGTAATATATGTATTTTATTACTAAGCACTTTCTGGATGAATGCAAACTGCATTTCGTTGCCTTGTACGTGTGACATGTGCAATGACAATAACGTTGAATTCTATTCTATTCTAATGGACCGTAAAATGTGATTTTGTGATTTTCATCTTGTAAATTATGGTTATACTTAAACAAGCAATTTTAGTCACAAGGTTGTGCAGCGCAACATAGGGCATGACTATAAAGGAACATACCAGGGCTTTAAATTAATGATCCAAAAACAGCAGCTGCACTAAATACGGTAGAGCTGCACAAGAAGATGATGCTATGAAATAGTGGGTTTGACAAGTATTTTGTTATAGTTATAATTCAATACCTTGTTACAAAGTGAAATTACATGAATGTGAAGCTCACTACTAAGGTCATATAAAAATACGCAAACTAAATATCTCTGTTTCTTGTAGGTACATCAGCAATCCTGATGTGCTACGATTTGATTGGCGTTTCACCTGGTTCAAGAAAGTTAAGCAACTGTCTATTCAACATGTGTATTTCAACTCTGCACCCTGTGATTCATGGGTTGAGATGAACGGTGTGGAATTACTAGATGTCTCCAATAATCGACTAAAAAATGAGTTTGTATTCAACCAGCGATGCGATTACAAGAACACCATGCCGAATCTTCATACATTCAACACAAGCAACAATGAGTTGACCAGCTTAAAAGACTTATCATCCCTCACAAAAGAATTCCAGGAGCTAAAGGTTTTGGATTTCAGCTACAACAAATTAGGATCTGCTAAAGATAGCCAAAATTGTGTCTGGAAACAAAATATCACCAAGTTTATTGCTCACCATAATAACTTTGTAGGTGAAGCTCTCAGTTGTCTACCAACCACAGTACAGTACTTGGATCTGTCCTACTGTGATCTGGACCAGCTGGACATGAACTACTTTGAGAAAACCACCAACCTCAAAACCCTTCTACTGAGTGGGAATAAAATTAAATTCATCCCATCTAAATGGGAAAGTGCATCACTGCAATCGCTAGCTTTGGATGGGAATTCATTTGGCCTAATTAGCAAAAAATCCTTTGAAGATATGCCTCAGTTGTCTCAACTTCAGGCAGGGAACAATCCTTATCATTGCACATGTGAGCTTCATGCTTTCATCCAGGACACGATTTCAAAAGGAAAGGTAAACCTCACAAACTGGCCTGAGAACTACAAGTGTTACCACCCAGAGGCTTTGCTCAACACAGTCATAGCCAAATACTTTCCGGGTCATGTAGCATGTGACATCAGACTGGTTATCATTATCTGTGTTGCAACCACCACAGCAGTGATCTTAATACTTATGCTGATTTGCTATATTTTTGACCTCCCATGGTACACTAAAGCAACATACCAGATCATCAGGGCTAAATACAGAGCTCACAAGGAGAAAGCAGCTGGTGATCTGGAAACTTTTACCTACCATGCCTTCATATCCTACAGTCACTCAGATGCTGACTGGGTGAGGCACCAGCTCTTACCCTGTTTGGAGAACAACACGAACCCCTATCGTCTATGCATTCATGAGAGGGACTTCATGCCTGGAAAGTGGATCATTGATAACATCATTGAGAATATTGAAAGCAGTCGTAAGGTACTAAAATGTATTATGTAGTAAAAGCACCCCACTATACACCAGCACATTAAAAGTTACAGTAAATTAAAGTCTTGCAAAATGAGAAACAACACACAGCAAAACCTAATTATTTTGGACATTTTTTTTTTAGGAGCTACAGTTTTAGTCAGTTGATCTATAGCAACGTCACTCAGTGTGTGTCATTTTCACATAATTTTGTTCATTCAAAGGCAAAACAAAATAGCTTATAGTCACCTGGTTCAGTAGATGCCACTTCTTCTTGGCACTTCTCATTTTTTAAACTACATTGCAATTATAAATGATGAAAACATCATCTCAAAACTTGCCTGACAATTTGTTGACTGTTGGAATACCGAGTCTTAAAAGTCTAAAAAAGTAAGTAATGGTGATATGAGTTATGCTAAATGGTTGATGAATATAGTTGCCCTGTTATTCAGCATCTCATCATTGTTGTTTGGAAATTGGTAGGAAAGCATAAGGTAGAGACCCTATAATAATTTCCTTTCTGTTGTTTTCTTTATTCCTAGGTAATGTTTATTCTCTCACGTCACTTCGTTAACAGTGAGTGGTGCAACTATGAGCTGTACTTTGCTCAGCAGAGAGCAATGGGAAAAACCTTCAGTGATGTCATCTTAGTGGTTAAGGAGCCTATTGATCCAAACTCCTTACCCAGCAAGTATTGCAAGCTCAAGAAGATGCTGAGTACAAAGACATACCTGGAGTGGCCCCAGCAGGTTAACCAGCAGGCATTTTTCTGGGCACAGCTGAGGAGTGTCCTGGGAAAGCCAACAACCCAAGAGCGGGCAAACAGTGTTAAGAGAAGAACCCTATCTGCGGGAAGAATATCTGTGATTGGTCCCCCTATTGAGGAAAGGGTGCCAGAAGAAGATAAGATGACTGTGGAAAAAGAAGCAGAACCCACAAACGAAGCAAATGAAGAGCCATTAAATCAGATACCACTGGTGGCATTTTAGCCATTAAATTAAAAAGAACTATTAAACAAATGCCTTTCTCAGTATTTTCTCAGTAAAGACCTCCCCTCAAGTAACCTTTTTGTTTAGGCTATGCCAACAAGGGAGCAAAATACAGCATCTCATTGTGATAACAAAGAAAAACAAACAACCCCTGCCCAACAATCTGTCTGCCCAAGGCAGTCTGTCATGTCATCCCTGACAGCTGAGCTGATGGCCTCTGCTTCACTTTCCCTCAGTGTCTCAGGCCAGGTGCCCTGCTGACAGGCGCTGAAAGGCCGGCTCACACGAGATCTCCCATGTTGCACTCTGGATAACAAGCAAGGTCCCAGCAAACCATGGTGACAGGTGCCACACTGTGAAAGGACTGTGCACTATTACATTCTTGGCCCTCAGAGGTATGAGATCATGAATGTTCAAACTCAGATCAAGCCGAGTCAAGCTGTTGTATGATTAAGAAAAATGGTTTTGCCAGTTGATAAATGTGAATGTACGTTTGTTACATATTGAGTCATTATGTCTACCTTACTACTATTTTTAATCATTTGGATTCAGTAATGTAATACTTTGATAAAAAAAAAAAAAAAAGCAGCGTTATTTCTTTTTGCTGTGCTCTGACTTGATTCATGTTGGGCCATTTTAAATTTAACTTTTTTAAAACTGTTTTTTTTAATTAATTTAACTTTTATTTAAAAAATGACTTAACTGATATGGGTTTTGCTATTAATGGTAAGTGTGCAGCCTTGCTTACTTACATATGTGGGCAATAACAAAGTTTGAAAATGGCCAGTAGATGACACCCTTGAACTTAGGCAGAAATGTGACACCACACAGCTAAGGTGTGATGTGCACCCATTTACCAGTTTTTGGTAGTAAGGGGAGTAAGCTCATATATTTTACTTCCCTCTGCATATGTGTATAAGTAATGTTAACATGCAGTCTATAGACTTCAAGTGTTTTTGTATTAAACCGCAAATGAAGGACATGTTTGTTTTTCATGAAGAGTCATATTATACATTCTCTAAAATAATGCAGTGCCTTATTTTATTGTCTTGTATAATGCTGGTCATTCATAATTCATACTGTGCAGATGTTGAAATGAATGAATAAAAACATATTTAGTTTCATTTGGCAAAAGAGTGATCACCATAGACACATTGTTTAGAACAGCTTTTATGAGTAATCGACAATGGATGGTTTTATTCCCCCACACGAAACACAGAGTGTTTAATCTCCAAGTATGTTCCCCACACCAAAAATAAAAGGCCAGTCTGGTCTCACCTGCTGTCTCAGACCAGAGAGGACATTTTTTTTAAAAACTGTTGCTGTAGATACCAAATGCAAGTCGGTTTGGTAAATTTTTAACTAGCATGCAAAAAGCATTGGCATTACACAGGCTACCAGGAGATACTGATGCAAATCAACTCTTAACAACCTGACCCGCATTTAATTTGTATTTCTGCAAAAGTCGAGCTGTCATTCAAATACAATCAATATCTGACTTGCAAATGATATTTAAAAAAGCATTAGTCATGCTTGATAAGCTTACACAAGACCTCGGAGAGGAAAAGAGGAGGAATACTTCAGCCAATTTGCTTTATTCTTTATGTTGCTGATTTTAATTTTGGTTGTTTCAGATTAACAAATTTTCAGCTTTTAGGCTGAAATCAGGGATATTTGTAGGCACTTTAAAATGGAAATTGAAAAACCTTTTCTATAGATTTTTCAAGTTGCACTCGAGTAATATTTGTGCTTCTAATGCAACATTAATACATAACTGGTATATATAATGTAGCATACCCTGAATTACATATAAACACATGTACCCTCACTAACCATCTGAGTATCTACTTAATTTGTAACTAATCCCTGTTGCAACATAACTATATAAGGTTAGGAAAAAGAGTGAGTGGTGTTTGTCCTGCAAAGTTCTAAGAGCTGAGGTTGTTGCCTTTAATGGCAATCCAGTTCAATGGTGAAAGCGCTGATGATGCCGTTCAGAGGGAGGTGCCTATCTGATTAAGGTTCATTTGCACACAGGTGAGAGTCGCTATAAGTAATGAGGTGAGAGCTGTGGTGAGAGCTCAATTTGATCTACTTTCAACAGAACCGGTTAGGTGTCACTGTCCAGGTGAGTTACTGATCTTTTGCTTTTCTTTTTCCCTCCATTGTTTTGATGTGCAGTGGTAGTGTGAAGGATTTTTTTTTTTTTTTTTTGTAGAACTACTTGTGCTGTAGTTGGAGTCACAGTTAATTAACACCAGCTTCTCATTTGACATTCAAAGACTTAATTAGCTCCCTGATCACGCTGGGAATAAATGATTAACAGCAATCATTGAGAATAATTAGGGGAATCTGATGCCACATCATTTGGAGAAGTGATTTTGCAAACTGTAGATATTCACACAATCTCTCACATACACTATAGATCATTAGATACATGTTGCTCTTCATATAGGCTAAACTATCATCTAATAGCTTTGATGGAAATAAGACCATACTCTAAAATTAATCTGAGGTTAAAGGCTATTTATATAATGTAATGCAACAAAGAGCAAAATCTATACTTACTGTATGTGCGACCTGTCCTGGAGGGGGTCTGGCTTTTGTCTTCTACTGGTTTGTGAGGAGGGGTGTGTGAAATGAAACTGCTCTCTTGTATAGGCTTCTCAGGTGTCTGATAGTGAAAGGCTGGTATAAGGTTAGACACTAGACCTGTCTGGTTACCATGCTGCATTCTCCTCTATGTATTCTGTTTGGCACCATTATTAGCAGGCTTCAGCAATTGAAATCTATTTGTTTCATGAGACAATATGCTTCCCCGGCAGTGCCATATTATATAGAATCAACACGCCTAACCAAGAAGTGGTCCCTCATCGCGTGTTTTACCTTGTTTTGTTTTTAATTATTATTTAAATGTCTTGAGAAAAGTGAGCAAAAGTGAGTACTTGCCCTTTAATCTACAAAATGTAATCTGATTCTGGCTATAGTCCACTGTACAAATAACCGTAAGCCATGCTCTGCCAAAAACAGTCCATACCACCATCAGCGCCAATCTTTCTGTCATTGAGAAATAAAAATGCAGGGAGGGAAGTGAAACACTGTCATGTAACCTGAGTTTTTCTATGACTACATGGTAAGTGTGTGAAACAGTTTTGCATCCTCATTCCTTTTCTAATTTGGTTTTGCTAGAATCATCCCAATCTGTGTGCCAGTGTATTAAAACAATTGTAATGAAAGGTTTCTCTTAAGCTTTTATAGAAACTGAATGACTTTTAGTCCCTCTTTGTATCTGTATATCAAATGATGCTGGTCACCCTGCTCTAAATCTAAATGGTATATTCCATGTTTGGAATAAATCTCTTTTGTGGTTAATTTATCCTTCCCTTTCTGATTTTTAGAATTGCAAAATGAGTGCCAATCTGAAAGGAGCAATGGTGGACCTCATTGATGTGTTCCACAAGTATTCTGGAAAAGAAGGTGACAAGTACACGCTCACTAAATTGGAGCTGAAGAATTTGTTGAAGAATGAACTTGGAGAGTTTCTGGAAGTAAGTATCTGTTGCTTAATCAATTTTTTTTTCTCCTTCTGAAGCTGACCTGAATAATGTATAATTTTAATGTATTTTAAGTTTTAACAAAGGTAAATCACCATGGTAATTTCCAAAAGAACCTGATGGTTTCTCAGTTTCAGCTATATTTTGAGGAAAAAGTATTTTATTTGCTTTTTTTAAACTCTATAATGTTGGCCAACAAGTTGATACCTGGGCAAATGAGGAGAACATGCCTCTGTCTAAAGTAGAAGTTATTTCCAGACTATGCAAATTAAAGACGACCAGCTCCATCATTAAGATTTGCACTTGGGGAAACTAAACTTGTTGCTCCCCTTTTAGGGCCCCAATGATGCTTGCGTGGTGGAGAAGATTATGCGTGAACTGGATGACAATAAGGATGGTGTGGTGGATTTCCAGGAGTTTGTTGGTCTGGTCGCTGCGCTGACTGTCGCCTGCAATGAATTCTTTAAAAGTGATTCCTCTTAAAAAGGGGGGAAATAAATGCTTATTACTAAATAACTTTTACGGCAGAGTTGGTCAGGGGTTCGGAGGGTTCAATCATTTTGGACACTAGAATGTTGCAGAAGATCCACTACTGCTAATAAATGTTTTTGTTCTGTCCTTGGAAATGCTTCCATCCAATAAAAGTAATTAAATGTGTGTGTGTTGTCCTTGGGAAGCATTTGTAATGGCTCAATAAGTTTACCCACATAATTTAAGTATAATAAAACCTTTCAACAGGTTTAATTGGCTTCATGAGCTTTCTAGCAACTTCAAGCACCACCTAATGGCTAAATCTTGGCTAGGAAAAGCATTGGTCCTAGAAAGTAATTTTAAAGTTGGCTTTTGTATCTCTCCCATATTTAAAAATAAAAATAGCCTGGAAAGAAATTATGACAGGGTTTAAAAACTTATAATGGCTGTGCCACAATGGGCTTTATCATCTTTTAAATTGGAGTGTTGGGCGGGGTCTATCCTCCACTCTCTGATATCTGGAATCCATCTCAGTAGGGTAAGCATTTCATGTGCGTCTCATCCTAAAATAAATCTGCACTATCGAGGATGCACAGAAGTATTTCTACCTTCAATACAAAGAAACCTACGAACTGTGAGGGAAGGGGGGCTCCTTAACAGCATGTCCTTCTCATTCACATCTTTCATTTAGATTATCAATCTTCTGCCCTTTGATTTGGACTTCATAGATCCCCCAGCGGGGAAATTTGTGCGTAACCTCAGCTCAGGTTTCTGTGAATAAAGAGATGCTGTATCATGTTGTGACTGTAAAGTGGCCTTATAAAACACACCAAGAGCATTGTTACACCTGAGCCAAAAGTGGACTATAAAGACACTACTTGGAATGAAGTGGTGTTACATGTCATACTGAACTGTTATAGCTTCTAAATGACAGGTTATCTTGGTTCGTACTTTAATACTCTCATGTCTCTTCTTCGCTTCATCATCATAGGAGCAACAAACACGCGAGATGGGGAGTTGAGGTTGTGCAGTTTAGTAAATGGGGGGGGGGGGGCAGGTCGTGATAGCTGCCATGACTTACTTGTACTTAAACCAATAGGAATGCGGCTCTAGTTACCAATGATAATTTAGCGTAAAACAACACTGCTGTTTTTAGCCTCAACACTGACTCTAGTTTATTTAATCCGTTTTGTGTTTAGTGCCCTTAACTATGGGCTTACAAGCGCTGGTCTCTTTTTGTTCTGAAAGGATTATCCGGATCAGGGATAGTAAATGGCATTATTCCAGGGGGCTTTTCATTACATGGCTGCATGCCTTTTCAAATGAGGAAGATTGTGAAACTGATAAACATTCATCTAGGCAAAAGTCAAGGTGTGCTATCCATGAATGCATGTGTGTCCCTGAACAGGTGCAAGGTTAATGGGTGTTTGACTCCTAAAATTTGACTTTGTCCTCACTTCTGCAGCTGAAGCACTAAACATGTAGAAAAAAAATTCACACAGAAAAAAGTGTTTGAATTAGCATAATACCCTTTGATAGAAAAACAATCACTGCTTCACTTTGGCTCAGCACAGCAGTGTTCCACTAGAAATTTCTTTTCAAGCATGAATCAAGAAATTGCTTTCAAGATTGCTTCATTTTTATGTTATTCAATTTAAATAAACTGAGTGATTTGTTTAGCCTGACACGTAGCCAAAAATGTATACAGATCAATAGACCTACGTTTTTAGGTAAATCTGAACAATTAAATCTGATTTTCCTCAAAAAAGAAGCTTTGCTTTGCCCTGCCTATCCTAGCAAAGCTAGCTTTGCCTCCTTTGTTCACACTGACACAAGTAGGTCAGACAACCATTTAAGGTTAAACACAATGAAACTGCACACAATGAAGTCTAAAGAAACTCAATACAGCTCCTTATAAAGCTGTAAAGCTTCATTTATATTGTAAGAGCAGGTTGGTTAACTGACATTCTCCTCGGAAGCACAAGCTCGAGTTTCATGACACTGCTGCTAGCAGACAAGGCAGGTTTGTCTATACTGTCAAGGTCCACCCTGCTGCCACGTGGTGGCAGTGGATTAAGCTACAAATGCAGCTTCATAACTGATGAAGCTAAACAAATTTTTTGGAAAATGTCAAGATATAATTTCACACAATCTACCCACCCTTTCTATACAGTGTTCTGAAACAGTGAATGCAGCAGAATTCCCAAACTGTAATTTCAGTTTCCGCTTTATATAAATAAAATAATAATAATAATAATAATAACTATATATATATATATATATATATATATATATATATATATATATATATATAAAACACCCAGCACACCCCTGCGGGCGGTTTATCCTTCAAGCTCGGGTCCTCTACCAGAGGCCTGGGAGCTTGAGGGTCCTGCGCAGTATCTTAGCTGTTCCCAGGACTGCGCTCTTCTGGACAGAGATCTCCGATGTTATTCCCGGGATCTGCTGGAGCCACTCGCCTAGCTTGGGAGTCACCGCACCTAGTGCTCCGATTACCACGGGGACCACCATTACCTTCACCCTCCACATCCTCTCGAGCTCTTCTCTGAGCCCTTGGTATTTCTCCAGCTACTCGTGTTCCTTCTTCCTGATATTGCTGTCATTTGGAACCGCTACATCGATCACTACGGCCGTCTTCTTCTGTTTGTCTACCACCACTATGTCCGGTTGGTTAGCCACCACCATTTTGTCCGTCTGTATCTGGAAGTCCCACAGGATCTTAGCTCGGTCATTCTCCACCACCCTTGGGGGCATCTCCCATTTTGACCTCGGGACTTCCAGGTTATACTCGGCACAGATGTTCCTGTACACTATGCCGGCCACTTGGTTATGGCGTTCCATGTATGCCTTGCCTGCTAGCATCTTGCACCCTGCTGTTATGTGCTGGATTGTCTCTGGGGCATCTTTACACAGCCTGCACCTGGGGTCTTGCCTGGTGTGATAGACCCCAGCCTCTATGGATCTTGTGCTCAGAGCTTGTTCTTGTGCTGCAATGATTAGTGCCTGTGTGCTGTCTTTCAGTCCAGCTTTGTCCAGCCACTAGTAGGATTTCTGGATATCAGCCACCTCCTCTATCTGCCGGTGGTACATACCGTGCAGGGGCCTGTCCTTCCATGATGGTTCCTCGTTTCCCTCCTCTTTCTTGGGTTTCTGCTGCCTGAGGTATTCACTGAGCACTCGGTCAGTTGGGGCCATCCAATGTATTCTTGGATGTTCCTTGTCTCATCCTGGACTGTGGTGCTGACACTCACCAGTCCCCGGCCCCCTTCCTTCCGCTTAGCGTACAGCCTCAGGGTGCTGGACTTGGGGTGAAACCCTCCATGCATGGTAAGGAGCTTTCTTGTCTTTATGTCAGTGGCTTCTATCTCCTCCTTTGGCCAGCCTATTACCCCAGCAGGGTACCTGATCACGGGCAGGGCGTACGTGTTGATGGCCCGGATCTTGTTCTTACCATTCAGCTGACTCCTCAGGACTTGCCTGACCCTCTGCAGGTACTTGGTGGTTGCAGCCTTTCTAGCGGCCTCTTCATGGTTCCCATTTGCCTGCGGGATCCCCAGGTACTTGTAACTGTCCTCTATGTCTGCAATGTTGCCTTCTGGTAGTTCAATCCCCTCAGTTCTGACTACCTTCCCTCTCTTTGATACCATCCGACTACACTTCTCCAGTCCGAACGACATTCCAATGTCATTGCTGTATAGCCTGGTAGTGTGGATCAGTGAATCGATGTCTCGTTCACTCTTGGCATACAGCTTGATGTCATCCATGTACAGGAGGTGGCTGACAATTGCTCTGTTCCGTAGTCGGTATCCGTAGCCAGTCTTGTTAATGATCTCACTGAGGGGTTTCAGGCCTATGCAGAACAGCAGTGGGGACAGAGCATCTCCTTGGTAGATCCCGCACTTGATGGTGACTTGTGCTATGGGCTTGGAGTTGGCCTCTAGTGTTGTACGCCACATCCCCATTGAGTTCCTGATGAAGGCTCTTAGGGTCCCATTGATCTTGTACAATTCTAGGCATTCCAGTATCCAGCTGTGGGGCATTGAGTCATAGGCCTTCTTGTAATCAATCCAGGCAGTGCACAGGTTGGTCAGTCTGGTCTTGCAGTCTCGGCTGACTGTTCTGTCTACCAGTAGCTGGTGTTTTGCGCCTCTGGTATTCTTGCCAATTCCTTTCTGTGTCCCGCTCATGTATTGACCCATGTGCCTGTTCATCTTAGCCGATATGATGCCTGACAGGAGCTTCCATGTAGTACTGAGGCAGGTTATTGGTCGGTAGTTGGAGGGGACCGGTCCCTTCTTGGGGTCCTTGGGGATCAGGACCGTCCGGCCTTCAGTTAGCCATTCCGGGTGTCTCTCGTTAACTAGCAGCTGGTTCATTTGTGCTGCCAGACGCTCGTGGAGTGCAGTCAGCTTCTTCAGCCAGTAGGCGTGAACCATGTCGGGCCCTGGTGCTGTCCAACTCTTCATACTGGAGACCCTTTCTTGGATATCTGCCACTGTGATGGTTACTGGACCCTGTTCAGGGAGGTCGCTGTGGTCTGCCCTCAGATCCTCTAGCCACTGAGCATTGCCGTTATGGGTTGCATCCTTCTCCCATATGCTCTTCCAGTATTGCTCCGTCTCCAGCCTTGGTGGTGCTGTTCTCTTATTGTTCCCTTGCCACTGAGAGTACACCTTTGCTGGTTCTGTGGAGAACAGCTGGTTTATTCTCCTGCCTTCTATCTCTCTGGTGTACCTCCTCAAGCGGCTGGCCAAGGCTGTGAGTCTTTGCTTGGCAGTTTCCAAGGCCTCAGGTATGGACAGCTTGCTGTATTTCTTAGGCACCTTATTTGTCGCACCTTTCTGCAACTCCGTTAGTTGGCTAACCTCCCTCCGTGCTACTTTGATCTTGCCCTCTAGCCTCCTTCTCCATGGAGGGTACTGCCCCTTGTCGCTGTTCAACTTGTAGCCAAGCATCTCACTGATCACTGCTGCCGTATTGTAGATCAGCTTGTTAGTGTCGGTAATCGTGGTTGTAGGTATTGCCCGTAGTGCTGCATTAACATCATCTAGCAGACCTTCTGAGGGTACTTCACGTAATCTTGGTAACCAGCTATGGGGGATACAGGTTTCAAGCTTGGCCATGATCCTATTTTTCAGGTCAGTTCCTCTCGCACTCAACGATCCTTCTCCTATCGCACTTGGGGCTATGTACCCAATCTCGGGTGGGGGTGATGATATCGCCCCCCTGACCTGGCGTCCTGACTCCTCCTTGCCGTAGCATTTGTGTTGTACCTCGTCAATCTCTAGCTGTGAGAGCAGTCCCTTCTTTCGAATGTTGGAACAGTGAGCTACTAGTTGTTTCGCCGTCATTGTGGATGTTGGGTATCGAAGAATCCATAGGTCCCTCATCCTATTCATGTAGCCCCTTCCGCCGGGGTTACTTGCGTAGTAGCATTCCAACAACGCCCTGTTTTCGTCTCTTGCCCACCGATGCCTTCTTGTTCCAGTAGCCCACTTTTCGTCAGGGTGCCCTGGTTCCTCAACACCTGACGCGGACCTTGTTGATCCGGGCGACGTCCGAGCCGGCATGCCTTCATATTTATTTGTCTCGCTCATGTCTGCGGTAGGCTCGCTTAGCATAGGGGGTCTAGCCTTAGGACCCTTACTTGATACAGACGCCCCGGGCAGGAATCGAACTTGCGATCCTCTGTTCCAAAGGCGTGTAGTCTAACCAGGGACGCCTATCCAGCTGCATTGGCGTCCCTGGGTAGATATATATATATATATATATATATATATATATATATATATATATATATATATATATATATATATATATATATATATATATGTATACACACATACACACACACACACACACACACACGAAGGCTCAGAGAAGAGCTCGAGAAAATGTGGAGGGTGAAGGTAACAGTGGTCCCAGTGGTAATCGGAGCACTAGGTGCGGTGACTCCCAAACTAGGCGAGTGGTTCCAGCAGATCCCAGGAACAACATCGGAGCTCTCCGATGTTGTTCCTGAGTAGACCTCTGGTAGAGGATTACTCATTCTCATTACTTTATTATTATAGTACGAGGAATAAGTAATAAGGGAAGGACTCTGGATCAGCACCACAGTATATACAGTATTCTGGAGAAGGTATACAATGTCACTGTATGTGCATGTGTGTGCCAGACATGCCTGTGAGGCCAGAATTTTAAAATTTTGATAGAACAGTAGCAGTATAATGTCCTCGTAAGTGGATATCAGGCCCTTGTAGAGCAAAATTGAGTATTTTGGTCTAAATAACCCAAAATGTGATGTCCACATATATGGACGCCAGGTCCTAGGGGGTTGATGCAATAGCAAATTGTGCCTTGTTCTCAGTTGGACAGCAAGTGGAGAGTAATAGATGAGATGAGGAGATGAAAGGAGGAAGAGAGGCAAAGAGTGAGTCAGTTTATTTGATCGCTTGACTTGTGATTACAAGCGCTGCTACCAATCTTTGCATTTTATTATTATCTCATAATACTTGCTTAATCAGCTACTATCTCTCCTATGAACTTTTTAATGTCTACAGTCTCAGATCAACACAGCCCTGCCCTCCAGCACTAACAGCAGCAGGAGCAGCAGCAACCCCTCAACAGCAACATTGCACCCCATCAGTAAAACATAGGCTCCATTTGCTTTGCATTGTCCTCACCCTATAACAACGATATAGCATGATGCGATTACATATTAGATTCTTGATAAATATGGGTTGTTGTTATTCAGCCTGGTTCTAAGTGCCCCTTAACTTTGAGCACCTGCCCCTTCATCTATCTCTGCATGGCCCTGCTTATAACTGGCTAATAGGCTGACTAAAAGGTAGGGCCATTATTTCTAGGGGAAATAAGTTATTGTCTCAAAGCGATCCTCTTTCTAAAGCTGTTCTCTAACATTTTATGGCCCAAAGATACTGGTATATGTAATAAATGTAATGGTTCATTTGACAAAAGTCTTTAAAAAATAATTTGATAATATTAGTAATGTTTCAAACAAAAAACGTCCCTGCAAGATAGTCATGAGCACCACCTAGTGACTGTTGGAGTAAATTTTTTACATGTGACATAATCATTTATAGCATTGTTCTGTTCAGCAGTTCTGGTTCATCTGTTACCATATAGCTTAGTTTTTTCTGATTAGGTCTACTCACGACTTGTAGCAAGTAGTCTGATTACTGTTGCATTTTTATAAAGGCCAACTGGGACCTTTAAGCAGCAGCAAAGATTATGGTCAGTAATAGTACCCAGAATATGGGTAGCCTGGTGGACTGAAGTTTGCGTGTGTGTGTGTGTGTGTGTGTGTGTGTGTGCCATGTTTACATATCTTTGTGGGGACCAAAAATTGGAATTTCACTACACCTGTGGGAACGAAGAGTCCTTATGTGGACAAAATGCCTGTCCATGAATTTGAAGGCATTTTTGAAACTCAAAATGTGGTTTTAGTGTCGGGGTTACAATTATGGTTAGGCTTAGCCATTCATTTTTGATTGTTAGGGTTAAGGCAAGCAGCTAGGGAAAGCATTGTGTCAATTAGATGTCCCCACAAAGATATGAAACCAAAGGTTAGGTCAGAAGTTTATACTTATCATGGGCATTAATGTCATGGTCATTTAGGGCTTTTACCTTTTTTTTTCTATGAATGACTGCACAGTCTTTAATGACTGAAAGAAGAAGAAACAAGCATTGGGTGCAGAAGTTTAATGTATTTACCATGTTTTCAAATCCACATAGGGTCAGAAAGATGCAGGCGCAAATATATACATACATCCTCACTAATATTTGGTTAAATGTCTCTTGGGAAGTTGCACATTGACCAGACACTTTTGGCAAAATTCTGCCTGGATATTAAACCACTGTTCTTGGCAAAAATTAGAAGTTTTCATTTAAATCGGTTTCCTGTTTTGTGGTTACTTGTACCTGGCCTTTAGCTGTAGCACGCACATTTTCAGTAGAGATGAGGTCAGGGCTTTGGGAAGGCTATTCCAACCTTTCATTAGTCTGCTTTAGCTAAACCAAAACCAGTTTTAGAGGGTGTTATGTTGTCCTTTGAAACACCCACTTGTATCAACCATCTAACCTCTGGACCATTGGTACCTGTCAGTATATAGTTGTGTATTGTTGTTGAATGAGCAGAAAATGTATAGGTGGACAATTCATTAATATTATTAATATTGTTTTTATTATATTTACTTTAATTTACTTATATTTTAATACAATTTGTTTGTTTTGTGGGTACTTTTTAAACTGAGTGGGGAAAACCAAAAAGCCTGCAGATGGACCAGCAGATGGAGACAAAGACTTCATGATGATCTGCTCTGCTCACAGGGCTGTTACCAAATTGTCACTGATTGAAAGTTCACAGAATACAGTTTTGCTGTGTAATTGGTCCGACGCATTCTAATTTTACAAAATCCAAGAGATATTACAATAACACACAGTAAGAGCATTTAGGTAAATCGTCTATTTTTATTCACTTCCAGTTTGTTTCAAGTGCCATTAAATTATACACAACTAGCAGGTTTACAACTGACAGAAAGAGTCAACAGAAAGAGTCAATGAAAATTCAATATCCTGACTGCATATGTGGAGCAATGGTTGTTAGAAAGTGTTTGCACATGCATATATGAATGCTAGCTCTCTGACATCAGGTTGCAATAAAACATATTTAAGGAGCTGTATATGTGCAGCAGCAGTGTAGACACATAAATACAAAGTTCCATAAAACTAATGGATTTCTATGTATATGTGAGCAAACAAGGGTTTTATAACTTAAATAAACATTCATTAAAATCAAGGTATGCACTGTTAGAATATCTTGGAATAGAACAACATGAATATGCACCCATGTCAAATATGCAGCAATTGCATGAAGCTTTCATGTCAATATGGACCAAACTCTATGAGGATTGTTTCTAGCACCTTGTTGAATCTATGCCACAAGATTTAAGACTGTGCTGAATGCAAAAGGTGGTCCAACCTAATACTACTAAAGTGAACCTAATGAAATATTTAGATTGAACACAATTCTCTGAAAAAAAATCAACTAAGGTGAGATTTCAGAGAAACACTAAATTCATCCTAACATATTGGTTGTAAATCATGTAATTGGAAAATTACATTGTGGCTGTTTTACTCTTTGGGTGATAAAATTGTGTACAAATGTATTTTTATGTGCACATTCATTTATTTGCTTACAAGTTTGCATTGGGCTCATGAAGAAGGGCAGAGTGTGTACTGATCCAGTTACCTATTAACAGACACACTGGGTCATCTTGTATTACCTTCCTTCTTTTGTTTGAAGTAAACCCCTGGTTTTACTGCTCAACCTCTCATTTTAGTTTGCATGTGCTCTCTGCTTGCTGCTTACCTTTTACTGCACACTGGAGCAGCTCTAACCTGGAAGACTTTATAATTACACTGGAAGCCCTCTTTTTTAATGAGTCATAATAATCAGTCATAATAATATATAGATGCTATAGTAACAGTAATGAGCTCTTTAATATATAGCATAGCCATATCTCTATTATTTTCCTGTGTCAGGGAAAGGGGCGGTTATTATTCAAATTATTCAAACAACCACAACTTACTTTAGTGCCTTTTAGTTAAGGAGAAACATTCACTTTATTTCAGCTTATTAGTCGATCTATATGTTACAATCCCTATCAGTATACCACAGCACTTGCCTTGAGTGGATTGGGGAAGCCTTCTAGATGGGTTAAATTAGCTGCTGACCCTGTTTCCTTCAGTGGGACATGCCCTCTGATACCAACCTCTTTCAGCAGCCTTACAGCTGGCTAAAAAGCCCCTGCAGACCATTTCCACTGAACAGACTTTTACTTTTCTTTGCCTGTCTTTTTCGCCTGTCTTCTTACTTCACCTCTTATAATTGCAGTATTCATCCTTTCGTATGCCTCCTCCAGCAGGAAATGAACCAGAGCACCAGATGTGGGTGGAGGTTGGTAACTATGATTTCAGGTGAAAAGGTAAGGTTTTTATTGAGATCACCCCTCATTTCCCAATCTCTGGCTGACTGCAGTAGGCCTCTTTCAGATGGAGTTTGGCATGCTCTTTCTCCATTTCCAAGGTGAGCCAGGGTCCATTTTTTTTCTGTTAGAATCATTTTGCTACCTACCATAAACGGTTTGGAGTTGCACATAAATAACACACAGCCCTGATAAAGGAACTCATAATCAAAGTGCCTCCTTTCCTTCTCACTTGCCCCTGCAACCATGTCAGGCTTGAGAAACTGTTGTGGCACATCTTGATGCCTCGTCCAATCAACACACCAGATGGTCTAGTTCACTTAGTGTGGCCCTTTGCTAGGTGGTACTGTTGTTCCCTGCCAAAATCCTCTGCTGGCATGTTGGACTTGCGATGTCTGAAGGAACATTGCTTCCACTACTGTTAAAGCTGAAACCCTTTTCCTCCAGGTTACCAGGGCTGGTGCAAAATCTCTTCTGAAGAGATCTATGGATCCTTTGAGTGTCACCTCCAGTGCTTATGTACAGTTAAATGCCTCCACAGGACTTGATATTGAAAAGGAGGAGGATCCATTCCCATACATTTGTATTCTGCTCAGGTATCTTGGCAGCCCAAGCCATTTACTCACCTGTGCATTCATAAATGGAAACATGAAGAGCACCAGCAGAAACACTTTATCTGAACAAAACTTTTTTTGATTGAATGCCTAATAATAAAACACACAAAAAGGTAGGTTCTGGGGGTCTAGTTCTCATAATCAGACCATACTTAAAGTTTACTATTTGGAGTGAAAGAGAATTATCAGTGCATCCTTGCTGTTTGCATAGTTTCTCTAGTAAAAGATGGACTTGGACAAGCAGTGATATGACTCAGGTCAATGTTTACCTCTCACCTTTCTTATCAGGCTGGAAGTTTGCACTCCACCCAGGCTTAAAGCTCCTTGACTCTACCCTCAGCCTTTCCTCTCTTCTCTTCGTTGCATGTCCAACTATTGAGCAACAGTGTGATTAGAACACTAACACAGTGAGACATATGAGAACCAAAACCACAAAAACAGGAGATATCAGTGATTTTATGTTTAACTACGGCAGGTGGAAAACAGACTAAAGGGCACAGTGGAAGAATGTGTATTATGAACTTGAAAGATTGCGCATTGTGTTGTCAACTATTAACCTTTTTCTGGGAGTTTAACCTTAATCCATAACATTTACTTCTTATCTTTTTTAGTACAAAAGAGAAATCCATACATATATTGAGAAAACCAAAAGAAAAGAAAACAGCTAAAAGAAAACAGGTTGTTCTAAAATGACAGGACTTCATAAATTATTTTAGATTAGATTTATTGTAATTGGATAACTGCTTGATCTCAAAGCCCACCAGCATCCAGTTATTACCACTCATATTTGCCACTGCTCAGAAAATGATCCAAATTTGGGATTACTGGAGTTAGATATTTTTTATTAGCTGCTGGGGGTAATAGCCAGGATGCGGTGATGAGTGTGTTGCAGTCATGAGGTGGCCAGAAACATGTATTACTCTAATGTAAACTATGTTCTGTGATGTTCATATGAACCATATGAACATGAATATTAGACTTCCCAATCAACCATGTGGAGTGACCTGCCATTTTGACCCCCTATGACAAGGAGGAGCTGAAAGTAGCTATTAACTATGACTGGTAATTTATTAGAGTTTGCTTCTTTTAGTGTTTGCAAAGTCTTTGCTCTGTGTTCTTACAATGAACAATAGCATAGATGGTATTCTTTCTAACTGTGTGTGTGTGTGTGTGTGTGTGTGTGTGTGTGTGTGTGTGTGTGTGTGTGTGTGTGTGTGTGTGTGTGTGTGTGTGTGTGTGTGAGAGAGAGGGAGAGAGATGGTAAAATGTGATCCTTCTGTGGTTGCAGGAATAACTACAAAGGCAGCCATTCTTTGGTAGAGCTTTAGTAGATCTTTTTATGGCTACCTGGCTTTATTTTCCCTATGGATAGATATTGTCACCACACCGGTATCACAACTATGCGAGATACAGTCATAAAACTCTACAGATCCATTGCTAAGATCGAAATTAAGGCCAAGTTTAAAGGTGTGTTTCATAAAACCCTTTAGTTATGAGTACTCAGATAATCATATACCTGTGACTACTGAGTACTCATAGGTTGCAACGTCACCATGTCGACAGACACGCCAAATGGCAATATATTTTTTACGTCAGTCGTGACTCTGTGTGTATGGATCCGTGTGTGTGCGTGACAAACCTTGGCCTTCGCCAATGCAGCAGTCAGGACAAAGGCATGCCATCCCACAGCAGACAGAGAGTCTGCAGCTAGAGAGAACACGGAGATAAATTATGTCGACTAATGGCTCATCAAACTGTCACGCTGAGCCAAGACAATGCACGCAGCACTGTCCAACTCCAGAATAATAATAAGATAACACAGAAGCAAAAGGAAGACTATACTTAAATTGGCGGATGTGTGTCACTCAGAATTGCTCAAAGAGAAAGCATGTACAGGCTTCCCTCACTCAGTGATTAACATGTAAGACTGTATGTGTCAATTTATAGACTGCACAAAACAAAAACAGAGGAAGCTCTTTGCAGTAGAGATATTAGCCTCGTTTGGGTTTGCAGAAAGTTTACATACATAAATACTTTAATTTCCTCTAATTGAATAACGATGGTGCACCTGAATCCAATGTATTTACAGTGACTATCAAGTAGAGGAGGTCCATCGAGGTGACATTTTCCACCCCTTAGATCAACTAGTGAACTTTATACATTATTATTTTAGTAGGTGTTTATTAAGTTTAAGTAAATTCTTTGAGAATTGCCTCCAGCTTTGAAATGAAACCCTGAATAAGAATAGCTTCTGTACTTGTAATAGTCTTTCAGCCATTTATGACTGTCGCACCTCCTTGGCCACAACCCTTTAGGTCATGGCCGGCTTTGCGTTAGCAAGATATCTTTTAGCATTTACAATTATGTTAAACTATTTTCATTTTAGAAATGTCCTCAGTAATGTGCTGCTCTGAAATGTTTTGACTGGTTAACTTATACTTTGTAATTTAAGCTCTACTAGCACTACAGAATGTATATTTTTTGTCTCCTGATATCTGACTGCAGGACATGAAGGTTGTCATTTGATGGTATTCAAAACAGCTAAGGTCAACAGTGTGAACTTTCTCTTCTTTATTCGGCTTATAAACAGACTGCAACAATATACTAGTATCTTGGCTGGGGGCTCACATCATGTAAAGAAGTAGTTTACGACAAATTAGTTAGAAGATTTTAGTAAAACTGTTAAATAATCAGGTAAGAAAATGCAAAAAAAATTTCTAGGTTAACAATGCAGCAGTTCCTCCTCTACTGAGTCCTTATAAAACCTTTTACACTAGTATTATGCATGATAATTCATGGAAATTGTACCCACAGAGGTTGTGTGTAGGATTTCCATAGAACTGGAAGCTCTGTAGAACTTGAATCACTACCTGGGCCAGTTTTCATAATTGCAAACACATTTGTGTAGAAAGAACAGAATGAATTTACATGCAGAAGTTGATCAGTTTGTTTGGATATAAATCTGTTTACACTTTTATATTGTGAGAACCAATGGACCAAATTAATGTTTCCTTAATACAAATCATTTAACTTTCATGTGCAAACATCACACTTACTGTATATATCCATCATAATAAAGGCAATATTCCCTAGATGATGGAGACAAACCAGGGTTTGTGTAGTCTTATTTAAGATTCATTTAAGCCAGATTCGCCTTCTGCATTACAAATCTGTGTTAGGATGTAGCCCAGCTGGAGACATTTCTCGAGAAACATATTCTTGAGATATGTCACTAAAGCCTGCTTTTCTCAAACTCCCCCAGTTGGAAAGACTGAAAATTTTCAGCTATATAGTGAGTGTGTTCTTCCAGCCTGACTATCAGACCTTCCCAGACCATCCAAGAGTCATCAGTCACTGGAAGGGCATCATTCATTATTTATTTGTATTTATTTATGTATGGAGTTAGTTAGTTAGTTAGTTTCATGTGCAAATACTGGCAGTCCCTTATGAATGTACACTATTAGCTCCTTTACATTAGTACCTACTGTGTACTGTATGGTATGGTTGATTATAATACATCTGCAAATAACTGAAAACTCGATTATAAACAAGGAAGATCTTTTTTATGGGTTCAGGAGATTTTTTTTTGTCATTTTCCTTTGGTTTGGAAAGTATAGGTGATAGGAAATTGCTCATTTATAGAGTTTACAGAAAATGTTAAACATGCTGAACATGCACCACAGTACTGTAAAGATAGGACAAATCAGTGGAACCAATCAAAGGAAAATAAAGTTCTTAAACAAAACAAACAAGCAAACAAACAAACAAACAAAAAGGCAGAGACCAGAAGAAGAAAAGAGAAGAAATGAAAAGTTGCTTTTGTTTGACAAATATCAAATCTAATCTTTAGTGTCCTCCTTTGTGTGGATAATAATTACAGATAAATAAATACATTGCCATGACTTTACTGAGTTCCAGTTTGTCCAGTACCAAGAGTCACCAGTGGGTGCTAAATCAGTAACTACAGCAACACATTACCAAACAGTAAAAACTTTTCTAATGTAATGAAAAAAGTGATTTTGTAAACATACAATACCTGACTTTTGTTTAATAAGCAAAGACTCACTGTGGACAAACACTGAACTTGTTTCCAGCAGCACCACCCTGTTTCAAAGTATGCTTCTGTCACCCTTTGGCTATTAATTTGAAATGCTGTGAGTCCAATCTAACTGTGGCAACAAATTAACTGAATGTGAATTTTGGTTAACTAAAGGACTCAATTTTAATTTATTGTGTGTATTTAAGGTGAAGAACATTACCAAACAGCTGTTAAGCTTAAAATTGTTCTGCAGTTTGAAGCAGCAGCACCAAGCCAAAGGACCATTACGTTTTCTGTCATCGTTGTGTCAGTACAACTCTTGGTCAGGGCAAAGTGAGGACACTAATACCCCTCAGGGAGAAGTCCGTGTGTGTGTGTGTGTGTGTGTGTGTGTGTGTGTGTGTGTGTGTGTGTGTGTGTGTGTTAAAGAGTTGGTTTTGCAGAGTTGTTTAAAGACTGATGGTGGCTGTCACCCCTTGCTACCCTCACCACCCCTGGCAGAGTCCACTGCTGGTTATAACTATCACACAAGCTGTGTCTGTCTCTCTCTCCTCTCTCTCTCTCCATATATATATATGTATACCACAAAAGAATATTTTTTATTATTATTATATATTATATATATATATATATATATATATATGTGTGTGTGTGTGTGTGTGTGTGTGTGTGTGTGTGTGTGTGTGTGTGTGTGTGTGTGTGTGTGTGTATTATCAGAAATGGAGGGCATCCTAATGAATGGCCTTTGACCACCAGAAAGGGGAACCGGACAGAGGAAGTTCAGGGGAGAGGTGAAGAGGGGAGATGGAGGCTAAGGGGGCGCCAGGCGCCACATTATACCTCCTGTCAGTCAAACAGACACCCACTGCTGCCCCACTCATGAGGGATCATCCACTGAAAGTGAGAACCACCAACCTTAGAAAAGATGCTTTAAAAAAAAATACACTGGAGTTTAAAGGTCACTGTCCCGAAATGTTTTTTTCAGGTCACGTAGAAACTAATTGTAAAATAAAATAAAAATGAAAAAAAGCATTTCCACAAAGGCATTTCTTACATTGTAAATTTGATTAGATCATAGATGCATTCATGTTAAAAGCAAGGGGCAGTTTCTTGAGCTGACAAGTTAAGCATTAAGAATAAGTGGAGATATATTTACAGATGGGTACAAAATGCACTTTTGTCCTATGTGGATAGCTTCCTTCTTCATAACAACTCTGCATTGGACCAATTTTGTTTGTACCTTATTCCCTATGTAACTGATTTAGGGATGTGGCTGCACTAATTCACAGGTTGTCCTAACATTTAGGCAACTAGGCTTCATCCAATACTTCAAGCAAAACTTAACTGGACTTCCTCACCATTACATGGCTAATATTAAGACTTGCTGTGTGTGATAGACCATCCAATTAGTTTTTGCTTCAGTTTTGCTATTTTAATAGTCAGTTATTTAGCACTAATTAGCCTATTTGCATGTGTGTGTGTTTCCCCCATGCAGCTAACGTAGCCAGGCAGCGTTAGACGATAAAAGGGCATTGCATCATTCATATAAAGTCATGTATAGATAAAACACTAACACTGAAGCTTCAACATGTCCAAAACCGATGAGTGAAGTCATGGTGGCTACATCCATCTTTTTATACCAGCTTAGTTTAGAAGTTGAACATTTAGTTGACTGTCTAGACAGAATATATCATCAGGAGTATATTTTGCAACTTGTCAACACACAAACCGTTCAGCACATTCAGCACACAGTTATTTAGTTATTTATCTAGCCAATATTTTCTCAAAGAAATCTGAACCTTTAAAGGAATAATAGGCAAAGGCCAGTTTAAAATATTTGCAGTATTTTTGTACAGTGTTTGTGCAGCAGGTTTTTCAACAGACATTTTCCTTGTTAGTAAAGAACAGGATTTAAATGTGACTTGAGCAGTTCCCAGCCAAACTTTCCATCAAAGGTTATCATGAACTGAACGCAGAGCATTTTAAAAGTCTTAGAATTGAACTACCCACAATTCAAGCAGAACTGTGGCAGTGAAAGTGAAAGAATAAATGCTTCCTGGGAAGGTTTTCCTGTCACTGAATGAATGTACTCAGTGTGCTTCAGCAGGCTGTCCTGTAATTTTTGGTAACTGTGGGGTGGAACTTACTGCAAATACTTGAATATCTAAGCCAGATGAAATGCAAGATTTGGCTGCCAAACTTCAACAGCGCTAGAAGACATGTATAGACACAAAGTCACATAGACATGCACAGAAAAACTTGGAAAGTACTGGATGTCTTTCCAGATCATATGCGATTGGCTGATGCATGGTCTGACGATCCCATGACCTGACCTCTAAGTCTGGGATTTTAATGCAGCTTCAGCAGGGTCAAGGCTGGGACACCACACAGAAACCTAATGACTTCCTCCAAATAAAGACGTGATGTATGAGTTCTGTGATCAGCCCCTGACCAGCAGTTAACCCATGAGATCAGGTGAAATACACGAAGAAATAACCCCGCTTAAGTTAAAATTGTATTATATATATGCAGGCAATATGAAAGCAAACTGAAATTTAAATGAACAAAACAAGCTGAAAAAATTCAATTGATGGAATAATAGTGTCCATTTTAATTTATATTTATTATTGAAACTTGCACCAAGGGAGTGGCACTCCAATTTCGTTGTACTCTGTACAATGACAATAAAGGCTATTCTATTCTATTCTACTCTAATTTGACTGCACTACATCCACTGACAAACATTCACTAGGGTTTGTTTGATGCATGCAGCATTTTTGTGTTTGTGCAGTGGAAAAAACTAGTTGGAAAAAGAAGGGAAGGAGGCAGGAAGAACAGGAAGAAAATTAATTAAGGTAGAGGAAAGTTAAAGAAGGTACCAACAGAGAAGCATCCCATCAGAATATCCCACAGAGTATGGTCACCACTAGATGATAATTCACCACAGCCATGAGCCACAGGCTACTTCCTCTCACTGCTGTGGTGCTTAAGAAGAGGGCATGACTGTGTGTGCTTTTGAGAGAAGGGCAGGGGTTCATTTGAGCAGGATGCTTGGAAACTCTGATTCATTCAGATTGAAGTTACAGCAGTTACAGTGGACTGGTTTTACTGGAAGGGTAACATGGCATCATAAAACCAGAAGACACCCCCCACATCTCACAACACTGTGTTCTATGTTCACTTCAGGCAACTTGTGTCTGTAAACAAAGGTTGTATGACCTCAGCGTAGCTCAGTAGAGAGCCTGACCTGTGTGCCTATAAAAATAAGAAAGTTGAGTTTATTCAAATAAACAAATTTTTGAACAGATGTGAAAAAAAGGTTGAGCTGGATCTTTATTATTAATGATGTTGTCTTAAAGGCAAAAGTAGAGAAACTGTATGTGTATGTATCCACTCTCTAAAAGAGAGAAACAAGAGATTAATGTTTTACATATTTGCGTGCATGAATAAACTAACTCAAGCATATTAGTAGTTTCTAAAATTTTAAAAAAGTAATATCTTATTTTACACTAATTAAAACTGAATTGTGTAAGCATTCTTTTTGCATGCTCAACCAAGTGATATCACGAGATTTGCCAGAAATGTGTACAAATATAAAAGTGTGTTCATTTAGATGACAAGATCAGCACATAGATAGAGAAAAGGAGGGCCAGGAAAGAATCTTCTTAAACTATGTTCACTTTTGGTTACACTATTGCACTGCAATAAAGTCATCAAGAACAACTGCATTCATTAATCTCTTTCTTTTTTTATCATTGCACAGTCCTGATATGACAGATATTGGCTCACAAGCATGGTTTGTTGGAAAGATACTGCTTTGATGGTATGTTATAAATAATCCAAAATTTCTGAAAGGGAAAATTCATATTTTGAACAGAGCAGACACAGAATGAACACTAGGTGGTGACACACAGTTATAAACACAAAACCTCTCATTGTCTCCCTACTTCACACATACACAAATACTCACTCAAACACACACAAAGACTCATATACAAAATCATAAAGTATTTTAAATTTACTTTATTTGTTTTATTGGTTCATTTTCAGTACATTTATTTAATGCTATAGATTTATAGCACTGAATTAAATCTCAATTTTTAGCGTGAAAAGTGTAAATGACCAAACAGATCAGAAAAATTGGGGAAAAGTGCTAAAAGGAGAAATGGATGAGGAAAGGAAAGAGTTAGAGGAAGGGAAAGAGGAGGAAAAGAGGAAAAACAAGACGCAGTATAGAAGAAATGGAGGAAAGGAGTGAAAGGAGTGTGAGACAACATATAATAAAAATGGGGAAAAATATGTAGGGATTTTGAAATGGAGAGAGAATAAATAATGGCTAGGAAAAAAGTAACAAAAACGGACGATAGAAAAAGTGAGGAAGAGAGATTAAAAGAGGAGGAAGAGAAAAGGGAGAAAGAAGGAAGAGAGGGGGACAGCATCTGTTTCCTGTCTGGGGTCCAGCTGGAGGTGGAACAAACGACAAAAGAAGAAGAAGAGGTGGAGGAGGAGGAGAAGGAGGAAGTACCGGCCAGCCTGAGAACCTGTCTCATACACACATGCAGGCTTCCTCAGGGAAAAATTGAATCCTACTTCCTCCTGTGTGTGCATGTGTGTGTGTGAATGTGTGTGTGTTTGGATTAAGCTTAGTTGCATACACAATTTTTAAAAATATCAGGCTAGTGTTACAGATACAGATGGGGCGATCGTGGCTCAAGAGTTGGGAGTTCGCCTTGTAATTGGAAGGTTGCCGGTTCAAGCCCCGGCTTGGACAGGCTCGGTCGTTGTGTCCTTGGGCAAGACACTTCACCCGTTGCCTACTGGCCCGGTGGTGCCAGTGTCCGGCGGCCTCACCTCTGTCAGTGCGCCCCAGGGTGGCTGTGGCTACATGTAGCTTACCATCACCAGTGTGTGACTGAGTGGATGACTGGATGTGTAAAGTGCTTTGGGGTCCTTAGGGACTAGTAAAGCGCTATACAAATACAGGCCATTTTACAGATATGTGTTTTTCCAAATTTATTTACATATTAAACAACTACGAGGCTAAATCAGGCTGGCGCACTTAATAACACACACACTCACTGTAGTAACTGATGTCAGAACTCACCAGTTATTTTAAATGCCAGAACAAACATGAACCTGAAATTTTGGGTTTAAATTCACATGCCATTCCACTGCAACTTTCTTTTGATTTGTTATGCAAATATGCTTTGTCTTGATCATTCTAAAAAACACAGATGTTAGACAAAGGGAAAGTCCCCCAAAATCTCCAACTGACCTTGAGAAATCCAAAGATCTCAAGCACTAAATTCCATGAACTTGTCTTGGACTTTTTCATGTTTCACTATGTTTCATTCATGGTCCAGGTATTACCCGTTTTGTGGAGATCCAATCTGGTGACAGTTGTCGTACATGTACAAATGTTCATCACAAAAACCTTTCCATTCTACATTATTAGGTTACTAGATATTACTTTATGTAATAAACTAATAACTGTTTGTGTGTGTGTGTGTGTGTGTGTGTGTGTGTGTGTGTGTGTGTGTGTGTGTGTGTGTGTGTGTGTGTGTGTGTGCAGCATAGATGGGGGGTGGGGAGTAGGGTATCCAGATTTGTTTGTTCCTCTCACACACTTTTCTTCCTGGTCCAGGCTAGATTTAGACTTCCTGCTTGGAGCTATTCTCAGAGCACACACACTCTCTCTCGCCCCCTCACACACACACACATTAAATGCACATCCCTACATATAAATACATTCCTCTTTGTAGCTCATGTGTGTCTGTGTTCGCAAATATCAAACTATCAAAACATAAACTACATCTTAATAACTTACAGCAGCAGGTGCTTAATTGCAACAATACCAGCACAGACACGTAAAGCTCGAAGCTCTAAAGCCAGCTTTTCTCACAAGCCCTTAACAATCAAAGGAATTCATTTTTTCTTTCATTGTGTGCGAGTGCATGTGTGTTTCCTGTTTACCTATATAAACAAAGAACCCCCTCTTTCTCAGGTCATTGTATCCCATCGACACTCTCTCCTACGTTAAGATCAGTCATCCCCTTCCAGGCTGATGTGATGATGTGTTAGCAGACCGATATGATTTGGTGAAAGCGGCAGTTGGTGTGTTTAATGTGCTCCCTGTGTGGTCTCAAATTTTAGGTTGCACGTGTACACCTGCATGAATTTCTGTCCCTCATACCTCTGCGGACTAACACAGCTTTGGCCTTGTTCCTTCAGATTATCAAAATATGAAACTGTTTAAGCTGAAGAAGCTTGAAGAAGTTTAAGTTCTCACCATAACAGTATATGCTATTGTGTTAGATTTACTTTTTTTACATTAATGTTTCTGAAATTGATAGTAAAGATTTTTGTGAATTAGTGATAAGTATAATCATCTTGAGCATGTCCAGTTCTCCTGGGAAAGTTAGATTAAGATAACATGTCAAGAAAAACTTGCATGCGTTGTGTGTAATTTAACTGATGGATACCAAAATTAACTTTACAAGTATTAACTAACTTCGAGGATTTTTTTTAAGTTGACATTCACGTAAACTCTGACAGATAGTAGACCCACCTGCGGCAGGCAACGTTAGAAATTTTTTCATCCACTCTTAGGCCTGCGATTTGCACAAGTGTGTGTGTGTGTGTGTGTGTGTGTGTGTGTAGGTGGGGGGGGGGGGGGGGGGGGGCGGGGGTTCATCAGTCAACATTGTCCATGGAGTCAGTAATTACTTTTGGGGATGTTTGTGTGTCTGCAGGATCCTCCAGCGACAAAACATGAAACCACAACAGAAATGTAGTGTGTCTCATCTTCTCATGTTATTTATAGGCCTTTGTATTAGAGACACACACGCAGATTTTGTTGTGTGTCTGTGTGTGCTTTCTACAGTGTGATGGATGAATTTTGTGCATGTGTGGATGTACATGTGTGAGCGTGTGTGCTTGTGTCTTTTGATCGTCCTGATGAATGACTATGTTCACAACATCTGCATGTTTGTGTTTGTGTGTGTTGGTGCAGCAGAGAAGTGGGATGATTTTGCTGAAACTTCAAAGCAAAAAGGAAAAAGGAAAATTCAGACATCCTGCACCCCCACACAGACGCACACACACATACACTTGGCAGCGCATTTGTACCTCTGCAGTTGTGGAGACTCTCATTGACAAAACACATCATAGCCCTTAACCTTAAACCTAAATCTAAACCGTAACCCTATAACCAAGTCTTCTCAACCAAACCTCAAACAGCCCTTTGAAGAAGTTAGGACTGGACGAAATGTCATCACTTTCTAAAAATGTCATCACTCAGAAGATCTGAAGTTCTAACGGGTTCTCTGAAAGACAGTGCAAGGGCGCACGCACACACACACACACACACACACACACACACACACACACACACACACACACACACACACACACAGTGAGTCTGAGTCAAAGCTCTCAATAGAGGAGGATGGCTGGACAGAGCGGATACCGTCAACCAAATGCTATATCATTACCACAGATCTGCTGTGTGTGTGTGCATGTGTGTGTTTATATCCTTCAGTGCATCAGTTTGTATTCTTGTTTGATCTATTCTTAGTTAATTCTTTCTGCAAGTTTTTACATTTCGATTTAAGAAGCAATCTTACAATTGTAATGCTTTTGTCATTCAAATAAATTGTTCCAAATCGTTGAAAAAATGAGTGATCCCAAAAAAGTTACACAGTCATCACATATATTCAGTCATTAATCATCATCAACTTATTTTGATTGAATTCATTCATTCGTTTTGGTTAAATTCTTTTCAGTTTTATTAATATAGTGTCAAATCAAACAACAATATCGAGCACCTCAAGATCCCAACAATCAAATGACCCCCTGTGACAATGGGAAGGAAAAACTCCCTTTTAACAGGAAGAGACCTCTGGCAGAACCAAGCTCAGAAAGCGGCAGCCATCTGTGTCAACCCAGTGGAACTAATGACTGAATGCAAAGTGGTGTATAAGCACAAGGAAAGTGAGAAGATGTGGGTAAAGAAGAAACAATTCATTCATCATGGGAAGCCCCCAGCGCGCCTACTGCAGCATAACTAAGGGAGAGTTCAGGATCATTCGATCTAGCTATAAATATATGCTTTATCAAAAAGGAAAGTGCAAATTTAATTTAAAAAAAAAATGGGTGGCTGTTTCCCAAATTGCAACTGGGAGCTGGTTCCACAGAAGAGGGGCATGAAGAGGCTGAAGTCTCTGCCTCCCATTCTTGTTTTAAATATCGTAAGACCCCCAAAGTAAGGCAGCAGTCAGAGATTAAAGAGCTCTATTGGGGTGATAAGGTACTATAAGGTATTAAAGATAAGATGAGGCCTGATTATTCAAGAGCTTGCATTTGAAGAGAAGGATTTTAAATTTGATTCAGCGATTTTAACAGGCAGCCAATGAAGAGAAGCCAGTATGGGCGAAATTTGCTGTCTTTGTAGTCCCAGTCATTTCTCTCAATACAACATTTTTAATAAAAAATGAAGGCTTTTCGGGGAGCTTTTAGGAAATCCTGATAATGGCTAATTACAGTAGTCTAGCCTAGAAGTGATAAATGCATGAACTAGTTTTGCAGCATTACTCTGAGACAGCAAGTTTCTAATTTTAGAAATATTGCAAAATTGTTAGAAAGCAGTCCAATATATTTGTTTAATATGCATTTTGAAGAACATATCCTGGTCAAAATTGACTCCAAGATTCCTCACATCGTTACTGAAGGCGCAAGGTAATGCCATCCAGAGTATGTATCTGGTTAGACATCGTGTTTCTAAGGTGCCTAAGGGACAAAACCATATATAGAGCACAGAACCCTTTGGAGCTCCATAATTACCCTTAGCATGTGAAGAAGAAGCCCCAACTACAACACGCTCTAATCTTAGCTCTAATCTTATTGTGGTCTACAGTATTGATCACTGCACATGGTAATATGGTGGTCCTACGCACAGCCTACTGACTGCTTTGCACACTGTGATCTACATGTTGTAGCTGTTCATGTTAACCAGAGGGCAGCCTCACAAATAACATGTCTGTAGACTACTGTTGCTTGTTGATGAAGAGTGAAATTATAACTTACAAAGAACTGAAGTGATGCTAAATGTTAAAAACAATGGAAAGTGTCCACTTTGTGATTCTCACGCTGTATTTTTTCATGTCTTTTGGGTCCTTTGGCTGTCCTTCTGGTCATAGCAAACTCCACTGCCACTCCCTTCCCTGTTTCAGCCCACTTTCCAAAAGGTCAGCATTTGCTTGGTGTTATCCACACAGAGCTGTGTGCTGCTCTATATAGGCAAATACCTATGCAAACAAGTATTGACTGTGACTCTGATTTCTAAATTCTTTTAGATTTTTGAAAAATCTAAAAATTTGCATTCTATCATTAGCAGCATTTAACACGACTATTACCTGACTACTATGAAAACATAAGCTTAATAAGAAATCTATTGCATATCTATAAATCTAGTATATATCTATATAAATGTATTTAATATATAATATTTATCTCTTTTTTTAAAAATTTGGGGGCTTTTTTAAATCATTTTATTGCATGGTTGAGGTTGAGTGGAGAGATTGAGGGGGGGGGGACACACAGCAAAGGGCCATTGGTCAGGCTCAAACCTGTGCATACAGTCACTCACTCCACTGACTGAGCTAAACCAGCACCCAGTGTCATTTAGAATCATCAGAATTAGAATATTTTATTAATCCCTGAGGAAATTATGTGTCCACAGTGGCTCCAAGACAATAAAAACAGTAACTAAATTAAAAAATAAAATTACAAATTTTGATATTTTACAAAACATACCACAATTGCTCTAATAGATACAAAAAGCTCTAAGTATAAATATCCCACAATTTCTAAATTTAGAAATTCTGAATAAAAAAAGACAACAGTAAATATTTTTAAGTGCGGCAACTCATGTGTGATTCAAAAGTACTGCTCCTGTAATTATCCAAGAGTTCTTTCATTTTTGTGTGTATGAGTTTGTGTTAGTCAGTGAATGTGTTTGTGTTTGACACAGCTCATCAGTCACTTAAGAAGAAATGACACCATAGCTCTCAACCTAGCGACAACAAAACCCAAGTTAGCTAATTCCGAGCATTGCTTTCAATGCAGTCTGACCGCACATCAGTCAGCCTTCACATTAGCAAGTTGAAACTATTCAAAAAAACAATCCTTGTGGATCAAAATGAAAAGGGGGCAAATACACTAATACTTCTCCAAACCAATGTTTCATCACACAGTAATCCTTAAGGGTATTGTTGACTCAGAATAGCTTAAGCTAGTGCCTGTGGCTGCGGGACTGGTTATCCTAGAGGCCAAGGCCACTGAGCCAGGGGCTAGAGCGTTGGTTGGTACTGGGCAAGGTGACTCAGGCTAGGGTTAAAGGGTGGCTGATGTGGTCATGAGTGTCCATAGGGTGTGGAGAAAGGGAGTTGGAATTATTAGGATCAGGAAAACAGTCTGATTGGGACATATTTGAGTCATATCTAAAGAAAGGAAGGGCAAGAATGAATATACTTGGTGATATTAGGTAACTGTTACAATTTTGTTTGTCTGAGTCAGTCACAGCCTCTCTGTGGCTCAATGTGGAGTCATTTTCAAAATGTTTCAGCGCTGAAGTCCAGCTGTTTACCTGTAAGCCTTTCAGAGGGCTTGCTACAATATAAATATGTCTTTCTTCAGTAGGTTGGGGTGTGGATGAACAGAGCATTGTGAGGGTTTTAGGACCAGCAATAGGGGATGTTATCAGAACTAGGTCCATTGAGATGGGAGGGAATGTGTACTTTACATATTTTGTGCTCTAGAATGAGAAAATGGCACAAGTACAGTAAAAAAAATTAGATTTAACCCTCTGGTGTTAAGGATACAACCTGTAGGCCATAACTGAAACACCAAAGGATCCAATCTCGCTTTCGGATGGCTTTGAAAATTTTGGAAATTGCAGTGAAGTCAGTATATTTTAGTAGTTTATTTTTACAATATACTTTTTCACACCATAGATAGGTTTATTACCTAAATGTATTTCTGGACACCTGGTGGAAAACCGCTGACTAACAGTTAAAAACAAAACTGCAACAAAGATTGGTTAGTGAATGAGAGTGAAAACTGCTGTGGCCTGGGATTTGTCTCCTTCCAAAAAAAAAAACTATGTGCAGTGTGGAAATAAAGAGAGTCATTGTTTCCCAACATTGTGAACTTGAGCGTCAAGTCCACATTAAAATGAAAAGTGTGAGAAATGTGTGGTGGATGTGGCATTGCGACGACACAATGCGTCCATTCTTTTCTGCGCTGAAGTGCAACATCCTTCCTCCCCCAGCCTGTTTTTATGAATGAAGGTCTGACCTGAATAATGCACCTGCAGCAGCAGCAGTACAGATGGGAATGAACAAGTGAATGAATGAACGGGAGCACACACATGTCCATACAACTGTTTGTGCATGAACACACAGGAAGTGGAAAGAACAATTAACTTTAATGTCACCTCCACATGCATGACAACAACTACAGTAGGAACAGCCTATTCTAACACTTAAGATAAGTCCCATTACTTCCAGTGTTATGAGCACCAGAGAGGCTATCAGCTCACTAGAGAGGCTATCAGCTACTGTGTTATGTATGTTAATGTCACCTCACTTAAAATAGTATGTATATATATGTATATACAATAATACTTTCTTTCTGTGTGCTAGTGTTAGTTTTATTGTATTTTTTTTACCAACTTGTGGCTCACTTATAAATGCTGTTTGTAAAATGATGTAAATGTAATAAATGCCATTTATTGGAGTTACATGCTGCAGATTTACATTCACAGAAATGTGAAGGCCAGTCCACATGTACAATGTAAGTTGACTACTCTTTCATCTTTTTACCTCTACTTTTGTGTTTATTTGGTACAGTTGGAGTCAGCTGCTGCACCGCAAGCATTTAATGTAAGAAATATGTAGTTTTATGTTGTCCAAAATATTGAGATGGATCATTATTATCATATCAAGTCCAATTTTAATATATTTCAGTGAAGCCTTTGGGGAAATTGACACATTTTACTTCATGTTTAAGGCAAATTACATAATTTCTTTCTCTTTTTTTTGTACAGGATCATGATATGAGTACTGCCTCCGAAACTATATAATGTGCTTATTATGACCATGAAACTTCCTAGGAAGCTGTTAAGGAAGTTGTCAAAGACATGATTGCTTGTTTTTGTGAACCAGACTTAATTTCTCAACTGTCTTTTAGAAACTTACTCACTGATCCCAGCTACAAAAGAATGCATTAGGGTGGTGTCAAAGTGTGCGATGATGCTCAAAAGCATCCAAGAGTAAATAAAGTGTAAACAGCAACTGGTTTCAGTCTTGTTCATGCAGCCAGAGCCACAACATGTTCTCTTGCTTTCTGAAGGGATTTGAACCAGCAATCACTGCTGTTTACATTCCTCAGTCTGTGTCTATCGCTCACAGACGCTGAGTCACCTACACACGGGAATGTCCTCAATTTGTGTATGTGTATGTGTGGTCCAGGTACTACTTGGGTTGTGCAGACCTAAATTCATTTACACAGTCACATTATGGTAATGTGTATTCTAGGTTAAATTTGGACAAGTAAGGCTGAGAGTCAAGTAGGTCTTTAGGAAATTAGCATAAGTCAGTAAGGTGTGTGTGTACACGAAAGTGTGCATGTGCATGTGTTCATGCATATTAGAGTGTTTGTTTGTGTGTTTGTCTGTCCTTCACCATACTGCAGTTAGCAAATTTCCCGGTGCGTGGGTGCCGCTATGTGTATACTGAATGTGAGTCATTAATAACCAGACATGCATCGAGTGAGTGAGTCAGTCAGTCTGACAGCTGATATCGAGAACCACAGGTTAGTGGCATGAACAGGGCTTTCCCTGATAGCCACACCTGGAAACTAATGGAGTAAAGATATAAACAGGCCACCAACAGGAGAACTGAGAGTCGAGAAAACAAGAAAGTAGAAAGCCGAAAATCTTTTTCTGTATCGGAAATGTAGATCTATTGGATGTTCCACTAGCTAAAAATCAGGACTGAGTTTTATTTCATAGCTGTTAGTCTGAAATTATTTGATATTTGATATGTATTTGTTTAGCAAACAAATAAATAAATATGTTGAATGCTACTTGGTCCACTACTCTGGTCCAGATATCTCTGTACTGTACAGAAAATCATGTATGGTTAATTTACCTTGTTATTTTGAATATCCTTATTTTACCACTGTACTCAGTCAGCTGTTTATAAACAGAATATATACGCATGCAACAGTGACACATACATTTATATTTATTCATTGTGCTTGGAAGCTAATTCAAAAGAGCCATTTAAGGGACATGGTACAGGTATTGTTTTCTTTAGTCAAGAATATGAGATTCCTACTGGAATACAAATTATACCCTAATGGTTTCACATCTTGGCCATTGATCTAAATTTACCCAAAGGATTGGAACACAGGTACCCAACAAAATATCTGGTTCAAGGCATTGAAGCTTGACAACTTGGATCCAAATGCAACTTTTGGTGTGGTTTGATCTAAGTTTAATATAAATGTTCTCCTTTTCATAGGAAATATGGAACATTTCAGCCAGTGGAAAATGCTGCAGATACAACAGCACTGCTTTCACTTGATCAGGTTGTGTGATCCATTTGCATGCACAAAGAAATAAAAGCAATACATTTTGGCAAATACTGACACATAGGAATGAAATAACATGTCCTGTCACATGTTAAATGATTAAGGTTTTGTGGCTTTTGAAAACAATATTTCATACCGTGTGCGTGTGTGTGTGTGTGTGTGTGTGTGTGTGTGTGTGTGTGTGCGTGTGTGTGTGTGTGTGTGTGCCAGTGAGCAGCTATTATTTATTTTATGGGTGTAATCAGTCTTCCACTTTTTTTCTCAACAACTTGATCCTTTTCATTTGCCGAGCTCCTGTCATAGTTACACAATCCCTCTTTTTTATTTACTCTTTTCTCCCTTTTCTCTTTCTCAATCCTCCTTTCACCTTTTCTTTCTGCCTTCTTGCCTTAGGATGTCAGTGTTCTCTTCTCATCCCTCTCTCCTTTAATTTTCTCCTTCCATCTTTTCTTACTCTCACTGATTTGTCCTTTTTTATCCTGATTTTTCCATCCACCTCCCAACGGTTTTATTCTCCTCATTTATCCATCTCCTTCACTGTTCTGTCAGTGCCTAATCAGACACTGATAAAGAGAGATGGATAGAGAGAGTGGGTTTTCATCTAATCTGCCATCCCAGATTTTTCCGTGACCCCAGGGCCAAAAGTGTGGGGTGATTTAAAGGTTGCCAGCCCTGATCAGGTTTGGGCTGAAAACCCCCCTTTTTCTCACAACTCATCTACCTTCAAGGACACACACTGACATACAACACAGTACAGGCAGGCGTAATTCATTGCTGTGACATTATGAACACACTCACAGTTAAAGCATACACACCTGCCAACGTAAATCCTTCATACACTGAGTGCGTTGAGAAAAAGTGACACTATTTTCAGACGTGAATTTTTTTGAGTAACGTATATAAACATTGAAAACATTCTGATTTTGTGAAAAAATGCACTACCAACCAACTGACTAAAACTGGGATTTTTTTCTGCCAATTCTTAAGGTAAGGCAGAAGCAGGGAGGATTTCGCATCTGTACATCTTCAGGATGTCAGAGGGGAGGTCTGAGTTTTTATTGGCAGAAGGAGCATTATGAGGGATGAACACACTTGTTGCTAAATTCAGTAGTCTGATTGGTGAGATCTTTATTTGCATGAGAAAAATTGAGCTTGATCTGAAAAATAATGAAGGAAACTTGCCCTGCAAAACAAGTTTAACGTAAATATTTTTAATGCACAAAATATTTGGATTAATTTCACATATGTAGTGTGTTGTGTTGGCCTTTAAAGAGACAACAGTCACTCTCTGTTAATTCTGTTTTTTAAAGGGGTTTTCACCATGTATGTTTATATATATATATATATATATATACATATATATATATACATATGATTGGTCACTTGATCTGGGAACAACACCAACACAACGATATCAGATCGTGCATATATATATATATATATATATATATATATATATATAGAGAGAGAGAGAGAGAGAGAGAGAGATAGATAGATAGATAGATAGATAGATAGATAGATAGATAGATAGATAGATAGATAGATAGATAGATAGATAGATAGATAGATAGATAGATAGATAGATAGATAGATAGTTACATACCCTCCTTAACAGGTGGGCCAGTCTGAAGAAACATTCTACATATATCATCACATATGCAGCATTTATTAATATCTCTATGTTTTTTAAAGATTTATTATGAATCCCATGTTTTGTGTTATATTCATTTTATCATCTCACTCCACATGTAATGTTACATTCTCCGTTTGTTTTTTCCATATGTCACGATCAGTGTCTGCAACTTTTGTTAAATCACCACTATAAATACAGAATGCAGACTTAGAAATGAAGTTTTTAGATATCACAGACATGTAGCTTGATTCATTATGGTAAAGCATCAGGACTGTATGAACCTTAGAGCAATTTATAAATAATTCTCTGACCAAAAGTTCAAAAGAAAGAGCTGTACTCTGAGCACAGCAGCCCACCTACAACATCTGACTGTGATTTCTATCCACCACCTAGTTTAGAGTACTCCTCAAAATTGTTTGGTTATTTTGAAGGAATGATTTTTAAAAAGTCAAAATATATACAGTACCGATGATGTACCTCAGTATGTAAGTACCTCACTAAGTAAAACCAAAATAGAAAAAAGAGAAATCTAAATTCTGCTATCATAAGAGGATCTAAAAATAGAACAGACTGGAATCAGATTATGATGACTATGATGACTTTTCAATCAGCACGGTGAAACCACTAAATAGATACTTTATGTTGTCATATGACTCACAAGTGAACTGTTTGTCATCACAGGCACGCATAGCAGTCCATGTAATTTCCAGGTGCAATAGGACAGTCCCTTCTCATCAGCAAATACACACACACACATACAAACACCCACACACGTGTGCACACACAGAGGATATGAGTTCCTGTTCTGATTGTCATTGTGGATGTCAGAGGTTTTATTTATTTATTTATCGTCCTACAGTGTGAGGAAACACATTTCTGTACAGTTACCTATTTGACAGATGGTCACAAACAATGCATGTGCATGTGTCTCACTTAAATAGCATGAATATGGTAAGTAATATGATCTTGTTATGTACCACATATGCATACACAATAATCCTTTTTGCTTACTGTGTTTAAAATTGTTCCAGGTTTTGATTATTTGCTTTGAAACAGGTAAAAAATTGGTGATATTTTGGAGCCGATAGAAATGTGTTTTATATGATTAATTGATTAATGATTTAGTTTTTCACATGTGGGTTTGCCTTTGATGTAAATAAATATCCTGATAATGGTTAAAAACGGTTAAAAGCATTACAAAGTCTGATTACTCTCCTAATGTGAATAACGATGGCTGAACTTATATCATGGTGAGCTGGCATCTAAAGTGATAGTACAATAATACAAAATTCAGAACATTGAAACTGTGAAGACAGTGAAAATCATTAAGTAAATTATTTAAAGCATGAGAAACAGCCACCCTTTAGGTGCCCTTAGTTTTGACTCTGGAAGCTTTTTCAAACAGAAGGGTCAAAATAGGGTTTCTTGGGGTTTCTGAAGGTTTTATGAAAAGAACAGGCTCTTTCATTGTCTGCACCTATAACTGCAACAACTGATGACTACAGAATATCTGGAACTTCTGGAAAATGTGGGTGTGTGGCACATCCATCCTCAAAGCCATGAGTCATTACTGATATTTGCAACATTTCCTGTGACAAGAAAAAAAAATAACCTGCTTTGTGAACACCTACAGCTTTGTTTTGTTATTTCATTTTTCTTTTTAAATATCTAATTACATCTCTGCCAGTGTTGAAGTAAGAATTTATGTTACCGGCAGTTATTAGAAACACTCCTAGCCCTCAATGTTTCTGGATGAGTTGAACATTAAAGTGTTGCTTAACGGGGGAAAAAAGGAAAATAGCGTGATTAAACATGATAATCAGCAGCTTGAGAAAGTCACATACAGTAAATGGGCACATGCATATGTATTTAAAGTGAATTATACTGTATCACTGAAACCAGTAGTTTTCCCTTTGCTTATGTGCATTCATAGGAGATGTGTGTTGTGTGTCCCGAGGGCCTCACCTGTCATCGCTCTGTGATTGGGTGTGATTTCTGGAAACAACCGGTGGCTAACTGTTTTTAATGTGTTTCTAATTTCAAGAGAGAAGCGAGAGATTTGATGGTGTGTGGGTGTGCATGAAACCCTTGAAGCATTTATGTCTGGGTCATGAAGGTGCGTGTGTATCATTTGTGTATCAGTACATTATGTACGTCTAAGTTTGCCTTATCTTTGTGCTTGATTGACCTGCACTCTGATTGGTTGGTGGAACATTAGCATGTTGACAAAATAAAAGGCATTCATCCAGTCATTTCCTACAGGCTTGTCTGCTTTCAATTTGTGTGTGTGTGTGTGTGTGTGTGTGTGTGTGTGTGTGTGTGTGTGTGTGTGTGTGTGTGTGTGTGTGTGTGTGTGTGTGTGTGTGTGAGCGAGCGAGTGAAACCACGCAGCAGACACAAACATCTCATGTCAGGAGCAACTGTCTCATGACACCATTGGAAATTCACACTCTGACATTTGAACTAAAATCTGAACATGTGACTTGCAAAATTTATACTTAATACTTGCCTTTCAGCTTAGGTAACAGTGTCTCCTACCCATGTGAGAAATCTTTGTCTCCCTTTGACTGCCTATGTTTATTTCATCATTATTTCACAACTATGTATATGATTTTGTAATCAAATTTAGACAGAAATCCCTTAGTAGATTATGGGATATAGTGAAACAGGCCAGCACTGTAGAACTGAGTCCCTAATCTCGATGAGCCGCATCATCTGATAGCTCTTTGTTAGTTTACTGACCAGTGATGAAAACCAGTCGGGCCCAAATGACTCATTACTCATTTATTGAACAATAACATAATTATTAACATGATATGGCTAATATTGTTTAATATTTGAGTTCATCTCAGACTTTTTTGTTTCTATTTGTTCAGAAAAAAGGTAACTTCTGAGACAATTATGTTTGAGACTTATGAAATGCAGAAAAAACAAGTGTGATTGCATCAGGTCAAGACTTAATTTTGTGTTCAATAACTAAAGATATACAAAGGAACATGATCAGGTAATGCATTGTTAGTTGTATGTGTATTATTGGTGCATGCACATTGTTCAAATTGGAGAGAAAGAGATGGGGTGAGGCATAACTTGTGAAATATGTCATGAGTTAGATTTGAGCTTATGATACTGTGGTGAAACCCTGTGAGAGGCTTTCTGGTGATTGCTGTCACTTGAGCTTGCACCTGCTGCATTCGTTTTATTTGCTCTGTGGGATTGATAGCGTGAGATCATTTTACTGTTTGTGATACTAACTTGACCAGTCTGCTTCACCTTTCACTCATTTGCCGTACTTTATTTATTTACAGTTTTTGAATCACAGTGTCTTGCCTTCATATTCAGGAGGATCCTTGTCACGTGTCAGGAGGATCCTTGTCACGTGACCTTATGTTGACACATTTGAAGCCTGTTACACAAAAGAGAACTGACACAGTAGACGCAGGATGAGCTGTGACAGGATATCTCCTACACATTGGGATCTGACAGGAGTTTATTGTATGACAGAAGGCATAAACACAAATACGTAATAGTTACAGACAGCCTATCCTGTTCCTGTGTGACAGAAGCACAACTCCTTTCATCAGATGTTCTTAATAAGATATATAATACTAATAAGTGTGTATTGCAAATATTAGAAATCTATTTATTACAAGTATGACATGAGTCATATTACTGGAGCGCAAATCAGTAATCTGAGGGCTTAAGGTTCTGCAATTCAAGTTTGACTTTAATACAGCAGACTGTTGTCATCAACTCTTTCTCTTTATTCCTCTATGGCAGGTGAATCTGTCTTTACAGCACATTATTTAAAACAGTGCAAAAGAGCGCACTGTATTAAATTAGTATCAAAGATTCTTTAATCTGAGGGGTCTTCTGAGTTTTCTGTCCTGATACAAATATAAGGAACTAGACATTTTAATTTCATGGAAAAAAAATATGGATTTATAATATAGCAATCTATACATAATAATGCCTAAAATATAATAAAACATAATAATGGAGCACTTTAATGATTGGAAATAAATTACATTTTCCTTAAAAACAAGATTATAAGGTAATTAAAGATGGGGGTTTTTTTCAAGCAATAATCACAGTTAGTACCGCACTGTCTGAGACACTACCTGAGGTACCGTGTTTCCAGAGTGTAGGCTAATCTGCTTTTTGTTAAACAGACTCCTCCTCATTTTCACTCTAGCAGGAACATTTTTAAAAAAAGTATCCTTAGAATGAAGTACAACAGCCAGCCAGTTAAGTTAGAAAACTATGTAATGAAACACTATGTAATGTGTCAGTGTAACTTTCTTGCCTATATTTTATTCAAGCTGAGCTTCTCCTTTTTAATCTGTGCTCACTCTCTATCTCTTTGGCTTCCCTATTGTCTGTCATCATGTCAGCACAGGCAGAAGAAGCCAGGATGTTTTATGTCCCTATTTGACATTACCTAAATAAATTATGTTAAGAATAGTTATAGAAAATATTTACATTTATATTTAAATATGAATATGGATTCAGCTTTAACTACAGTGTGTCTAAATCCTTTTATAGTAAACCTGTTAGAGTCTAGTGAATTAGAAATCAATTGTTTAAAAAAAGATTTTATGTTTTCCTTTCTTAGTTTTGATTAGAACTTTGGCGTATTTTACACAGTTTATTTTATTCATTTATTGTTATTTTAAATCCATAGAATATTAAATCTCACTTTTATTATTTAATATAATACTGTAGTCATAAGTGTGTTTCTGTAATCAGGTTGAATAACTACCTTACAAGTGAAAGATCACCAAAGCACAGACACTGCAAACACATGTAAGATGAGCACTATCAGGGTAGACATGCTATAATGGTAATGGTGACACACATACAGTGGTCTCTCAACCAGACACAAGAACTGGACACCTGGCACTGAAACGTATATAGGTGTAGGGTGACACAGAGACAAGTATAAACAGACACGCGCACATACTGAAACACAAACACAAGATGCACTCATTTCTAATAGCTTGGAGGAGCTATTTAGTTGAAAAACACAATGTCATCAAGTTTTCTGTGTACAGTCTGCGTGTATGTGTGTGCACACATGTGTTTCCGGTGGTGTGTAAGTGGAGAGGAAGCTGATCCATCAGTGGAGCTGAAGGTAAACGGTATTTAGTCTTTCCAAGCCCTGTAGTCATGGGACTTTGATGTGAGGATGGAAATGTGTGTGTGAATGTGAGAGAGAGTGTCTGTGAGAAAACGAGTAGGGGACTGCGTGTGCATTAGTGTTTGTGTGTGTGCGTGCATGTGTGTGCGCGTGTGTGTACACTTTTGCCACCAGAGGACAACACCACCAATTTGGCCTCCAGGTGTGCCCACTGTTTTTGGGACAGACGCCAACTTCAAAAGGGAACTTCATCGTCCTCCTCTTCTCTGTCCTCTGAAGGATAAAAGGACAAACCAGGAAGACATAACACAGACGGAGAGGGAGAAGAAAGGGGGTCAGGAGTTGGGTGTGGGGTGGGAGAGTAGCAGAATTAAAGGAAACAAGAAAGGAAGGAAAGGGAAGTAAAACGTCTATAAAAGATCTAATTTAAAAAAAAATTGAGGATGGAAATAAAGTATTGCTCTGTAAATCCATTCAGTTCTTGTGCTTTTCAAAATCCGATGTTTGTTCCTTAATTTCTACTGTTTCCAGTCTACTTTCTTATTAACGTCTCTTAAAACGGCCACACTATACTTTGGAAGAGAAAAATTATTGCTTGTCTAGCACAGCTAGTATTATCACTGCACTTAATGAAATAAGCTTAACAAAAAACAAGTGGTGGTGCTTGAGAAACGATGAGCTTACTGAGCTCTGGATTTAGCCTGTAACTCTACTTAAAAGCAATTAAGTTTCATTCCTAAAAGTACCTCAACTAAAATGCAAGTAGAGCTGAGATATGTACTTATCAAATCTATGTTGCTCTAGTTTTACAGTGTTGGGTATCGAAGGTGTATCAAGGTCAAGTTAATCTTTCTGATGCACAACCTGTGCTGTGGGTTTTCTTCAGAAGTTCAGCTCAGGTAAATTTCCCCTTTGTTAACAACCCGATTGAATCCCAGTTGTTGCTATAAGATACCAAACAGCATCAACCCGAGAACGCAAACAAGCCTGTTTGCAACTCATGCATCACTGCTCATCTTCATCCCTGAGTTTTTACTTCAGTGCCTGTAATCCTTCTTCAGAAAAACAGACGGTTAACCCCTTGTACTATCAATTCCAGATAATGCTTTGTTTTGACATAAGTCAGAATAAAGGGGAAAATCCCACAAAAAAACCAGACTGCAAAACAAGAGGTTTTGTTCGTTAACTGATTTTTCTGCTTGCCCACTTCTACTAAAGTCTGAACACCTGTGTCCAGTTTGCGCTCATCTAAACCCAATTAGAGCTTTCCACAGTTTGGTCTACTTATAATATTGTTCAGAGGTGACCATCAAATCATAAATAATGACTGGGTCAGTAAAAAGTTCATTTGTGGTGCTGGAACCAAGATCAACAGACGAAAATGGTAAAGCAGAGAAGAAAAATATTGGCATTTGGACTCTGGTTCTCATTTTATGGAAATCTTGTGTTTGCACTGTCACAAACTTAAATAGAAAACAAATTGGACAACACAATAAACCTTTTCATAGCTGCACAAAATAAAAATGGGCTTCCCAACATTCTGTTAACCTGAGTCCAGAAGTTAAAAATGAAGATATGTCTATTTTTATAGATGAATACCAATAATACAGTATATAGCGTTTTGGGGTTGTTGTTCATTATTTTTATTATTATTATTATTATTATTATTATTATTATTATTATTATTATTATTATTATTATTATTATTATTATTATTATTATTTAAAAAAAGACTCAGTATGAAGTATTTTGTAGGTTTTTATTGTAGGAGCTAAGTGTACATGGAAAATAATCAAAATAGTGTGTTTATGCCACACCGTACGACAGCGGACAGCGATGTTCATTGATGTGTTTGTGGGCACACACGTGTCAGAAGGATCAGCCGCATGCTCCGAAACCTGCAATGAAAGTATTGTTAAGATTTCTTGAAATTATCTCTCTAATAATCCTAAAAAGGTTTGTGAACGTAGTTTTTAATGCTTATTTTCAGCCAGGTTTACTTTAAAGAGGACTGAGGCTCTGAGGACCTTATCATACTTTTTCTGTCAAATAAGTACCACCACAAGATGGATGATGCATTTAATAAATCCTGAAAGACTTAATAGATGTTAAACTGTAGTATTATTATTAGGTTATTATTTGGTGTCACCTGTTGTGTGTGTATCAACAACACCCATTGTCTTTCTGGCAACAGAGCAAGTCTAGCCTTATTGAGAAACGCTAAAATGCAAGTCAGACGGGGTTGAAAATCACATTTTTTGTGACTTCAGCACCACAGTAGACTGTCTGGCTGACTGCCTCTCCTTTCCCTATCAAAACCACTGTCTGTTACCAAAGCAGAGCAACAATGAAAACTAATCACATTTAATGCTGTGGTAATTAACCAGGTAAAGTGCAGCACGGTGAGTCACAACAAGATAGACACAATCGAAAGCAAGAGGGATTTCAGAACTAATAACCTGATCTTCAGTCTCCACACACACTTATGGTAGACAAAATGAAATGAGCAGAGACTGACAAAGTGCAACACACACATTAACACACCCTGAGTAGGTGTCAGTTGCCGTTACAAACATAGGAGAAAAACAGATAGAGACAGACTGATAGACAAGCAAAGACAGGCTTACACACACACACACACACTGCCTTGAAAAGCGCTATATAAATCCAATCCATTATTATTATTATTATTGCACTAGAGCAACAAATTCCTAGAAATCTACAAATTATGTTCAGCTGAACTGCAGCAGCAACCACCTTTTGAAGTAAACTTCATTGTGACTTATTTTAATGTCATGAGAAAATATTATTAAACATTTTTGGCAAACCCGAATATCTTGGCAATGAACACAACATAAATCTGGCTTCATGGTGACGCCAACATCATGGTTTATGGCTATTTTTAGGCACTGAAACTATGATTACGGTTAGGAAAGGTCATGAAAGACTGTGACATTTAATCAAAGCCATGATCTTCCTAAACTTAACCACAGATGGGAGTTTCAATTTATTACTTGAAAATTTTAAAGCTCACATGAAAACCAGACCTGTTAACACAAAAAAAAAATTCCAATGAGTTTTATTGCACAAATGCAAAACCGAGCTGTGGACAAACGGTAATAGCATCAGGAATGGGAAAGAAATAAAATATCACAGAGATGAGAGGTCATCAGAGTAGGAAGAATAATGAGGACAGAAAAGCCATCTTCATTAAGGAAATACTGGCGATTGTTTCTACTAACATTATTTAAATTTGTACGTATAATCTAAAGTATTCAAGTATGATTTTTGTCTCTCCTGCTCAGTAAGACACGCACTCTGTCCATCAGGATCGCCGGCATCTTCTTCCCGTTAACACATTGTCTTTAATACCAAAACTGTAGCATAGCATGCAACACACTGAAAAAAACCCAAACTAGAATAAAGACCAAATGTTTTATAAGTTATTGTTGGTAAGTGAAAGTGTAATTAAATTATAAAGATAAAGGAGAGTAGGATAGACAAAGAGAATGAGAAAGAGAAAGATAGAGGCGAGGTTGAACGCTGCTGTCATAGATCATGTGCAACAACTACTTACGGCAAAGTGAAGCCCACACACACAGAAAAGCCACAGACAAACACGTGACTGTAGACACACACACGCACAAACACACCCAGAACCTGATCTGTACACAGAAAACCTTGGATACACACATCTTCAAACACAAAGCATGTCTGCACACAGGGCTTGCAGTGCAGACAGGGAAGCACGTATACACACAGACACAAAGACAAAGGCATATTTGCACACATACAAAAACAGACACAACAACAACACTGTAGTTGCAGTGTGTGCAACTGAGACTGAGTAGTTTCTAAAGGAGTCTCATTGTCATTAAAATAAATAGTTTATCAGCTTCTTCGTGAACTGACCACTCAGAGTCAAACCTTTGTTCACATTCACATAACGATCTGTTCTTTACACTTGTAATGTACTTTCCTATCGACACATCAGAATGCAGAATGTGGACCACAGCAGCAGCACTTTGATTCGTGAACAAACTTCTCTCCCTCTTGAGCCAAAGGACATGAAGATTTCTGGATATAATTCTGTACATGCCTGCACATGTTAAAGCTTAAATATCACTAATGCGCTGTTAGAGACGCAACAGGGACTTTCTAGGAAATATTGCACAATTACATACATTCTTTGGATATATGCATATATGTATGTAACCGTCTGTATGTATCACCTGACTTATGTCTCAACTGTATGATAGCATTGTGAGTCAGTTAGACAGACAGATGGACATGTGGAAGTAACTGACCTGGATCCAGACAGGGAATTTCCACCTCTCCTCCTTCTCCCTCATACCCCCCACCCCCACCCCCACACACACAGGCACACACACCAGTAAATAATTTCTGCTTTTTAAATTAGAAAGCAGAATGAGAAGAAAATTAGGAGAAGGTGCTAGCAGAAAAGGGAGACAGGTTGGAAAATTTTTCCATGACTTGTTTTTCTTGACTAAAAATACGGTTTCTTTCCAGTTCATGTTGATTTTCTTGTCTTTTAACAATTAAATAAAATGAATGTACAAAAACGTTTATTTAGCACATTCTGCTTTATTTTTGTTATGTGACTCATTTGTAGAACTCCCCGATTTTCCAGAATTCCCCTGAGAAAAGGATTTTCACACAAGGACAGCCCGGTGGTTAGCACTGTTGCCTCACTGCAACAAGGTCCTGGGTTTGAATCCACCACCTGGCCGAGGCCTTTCTGTGTAAAGCTTTCATGGATGGGTTCTCTCCAGGCAGTCTGGCTTCCTCCCACAGTGGGGTTGGATTAAATGGTGATTCTAAAAGGCCCATAGGTCTGCATGGCTGTCTGTCTCCCTGGATAGCTCTGTCAAGGGTGTACCCTGCCTCTTGCCCTATGGCTGGGATAGGGTCCAGCCCCCCAAGACCCTGAATTGGATAAGCAGAAGAAAATGGATTGATGAATGCAGGTTTTCAGACAGACCTTTGATATATGCATGCATTACTCTGCCTTCTCTCTTGTGTATGAATATTTTAGCAGATGTAAAAATAAGTTTAAATTGTTTTTTCTGGCATTCATCATTAAACATTTTTTAATTCCATTACATACTTTACTTCAAGCAATTGAATTGATTTTATATTAGTATTTTTAGTTTCTGCACAGTAACCTATATTCACAAACTGCAAGCATATTTTCCATTTTTTATAAAATCCACTGAAATCTATTGAGTTAATTAGACAGTTTAGAAAGAAAGGTGGTGCAGGACTGACTAATGATTAGACAGAGGAGGTGTATACAACTGCAAAAAATCTATATTATTAATTCTCACATTAAAATCTGCTATAACTGATAATCAGTGATATTCCACTAAACTGCACGATTAGTGTTTTGTGATGTTTTCAGTTCACATTTTTCAGTTCCTGGTTTGCTGCTTGACACTGCCTCATAATGGAGTCAAGTCAAGTCATCTTTATTTATATAGCACATTTAAAAGACATCAAGTGTTGGCCAAAGTGCTGAACAGAAGGAAAATATAATAAAAAGAATTAAAATAGATAAGATGAAAACATTATAGAAACATTGTAACACATCCATACATGTTTGTAAAAAAATATGTGTACATGCAAACATGCACATAAATATACAAAAATGTACACATTCACACACAAGCACACATACGTGAACATAAAATACATGTATATGTGTATACATATGCAAACATCATCCAATGAGATAAAAGACCAGAACAGCTAAAACCAAAATAAAAGAGGTGTCAGAGAGATCCGAAAGCCTTGGAAAATAGGTAGGTCTTCAGATTTGATTTGAAGACTTCCAAGGATGAAGAGGATTTTATGAAAGGAGGAAGACTGTTCCAGAGTTTTAGGGTGGCAATGGAGGAAGCCCTGTCACCTCTAGATTTGAACTGGGAGCGTGGAACTAATAACAGCATCTGACTGGAGAAGTGCAGAGTTCAAGTGGGTAAGTGCAGGCTAAGGAGATCTGAAATGTAACCTGGAGCCAAACAACGGAGAGCTTTAAAAACAAATAATAAAACCTTAAAATCAATTCTATATTTAACTGGCAGCCAATGTAGAGATGCGAGTATCAGAGTAATACTCTCTCTCTTTCTAGTACCCGTCAGGAGCCTTGCGGCTGCATTTGGAACAAGTTCCAGGCGGGACAGGCTTGAGTGACAGATGCCCAAGTAGAGAGAGTTGTAGTAGTCAAGACGTGATGATGTGAAAGCATGGATAACAGTTTACAGGTCTTTAGAAGGCAGGATATTTTTGAGTTTAGAAATGCTCCTAAGATGCTGGAAAAAACTGCCACGAACAACTGAATTTATTTGCTTGTCCAGCTTGAGGGTAGAATCAAAAATGAAACCAAGATTCTTCTGAATGCTTCTTATGAGAGTTCTGCTTACCGAAAATTATAATGTCTGTTTTGTTGTGATTTAATTTGAGAAAGTTCAGAGACATCCAGCAATGTATGTCGCTAAGACATTTTGAGACTGTCTGCAGTGTACTATCAGCACCTGGTTTTAGAGAGAGGTAGAACTGTGTATCATCTGCATAAGAGTGATAGGAGATCATGTGTTTTTCCGAAAAATGGAGCCTAATGGGAGTATATATAGTATATATAAGGAGAATAAGACAGGGCCCAGAATAGAATAGTGAGTGTAGCTGGGGAAGAGTATTTGTTACCCAGCATCACAGAGTAGGATTAGCTCTCCAGGTAAGAGGCAACACATTTTAGAGCAGAGCCTTGAATGCCGACACGTCTTTAGACAGCTTAATAGGATTGTGTGGTCGGCAGTGTCAAATGCTGCACTCAGGTCTAAAAGAATTAAAACTCTACTTTTTCCAGAGTCAGCAGCTAAAAGCACATCATTGAACACCTTCAGTAGAGCAGACTCCGTCCTGTGGAATGCTCTGAAACCAGACTGATATTTATCCAGAATATTATTTGTGTCTAAGAGGATAACTGGTGGAGGACAACTTAACTTACTTGGGAACCTTAGACAAAAATGGCAGCTTAGCGATTGGTCTAAAATGGAGCGTTTGTAATGTGGAAAATTATGAATGCACTGAGAAACACAGTGACAAACGGGTTTGGGGAGTTTATTTAAGTAAAAACTAAATCTCTGTCTCTAATAGTATCCGGTGTTTTTTAATCATTAAACATGGACGATAAAATGATCAGTCAGGCCATTAGTGGTGCTGTTGTAATGAGTAGACACATCATAATATACTTATAAAAGAGCCATATATGCAGCTAATTTGCATGTGTGTGTGAAAGTGTGTGTGGAGGTTGCTAGCTCTATCTGGTGAAACTGGTTACAAAGAAGGTGCAGAATCAGAAAGTCAGTGATTAGTTAGTGATTGCTTTGGTTGCTAGCAGATTGCCCCAGTTGGATGTAGTTTTTAATGTTGGTCTACAAATACTCAATAACTACTAGGTTGTTAGCATGTCGCTGGTCGATCTTTAGAACTGCGTCAGTGGGGCTTTAGCAATCATAGGGGTACTCCTATTACTTCCCAGGAGCTTTGTCAAGAAGACCCATGTGTGTTGCAATCCTTTGAGAATAAGGATGATATATTAATTTTCAAGATGTCCTCTCTCTAAGAACCACATACACCTCCATAAACAGTAGTACAAGTTAGGCAGATTTAGTTTCAAATGTAAATAAACCATTTTCAGACTCTCCATTGGCCAGTTGACCATCTGAAAAAAATGAAAAAATGGTCAAAAGAAAAGCTTTAATGATGTTAACAATATTGGGGTGAAAGAGAGAAAACAGAGGAGCAGTGACACTTAGTGGAGGAGGCAGCGGTGAAGTGGAGGAAACCACACAAACACACTGCTAACACTGATGTGGTGAACTCAGAACTCTGTCATCTACCCACACATGCACACATATTCACAGTACATATAGAACAGAGACATCAGCATACAAACCAGAGCTTTGTGGATTTCTTCAGACACCATAAGGGCTTTCTAGTATGTGATACATGTATGATGAGCTGCAAAGACATAAGAAAACTGCATATTACTGAAATCATCTGTCCTTGAGCTTATTCCTTGCATTGGACACACACGAAGCTTGGTGTGTGAGAGCATTGTTGCAGCAATGCATGTAATGTGAAAGAAACATGAGGATAAATGTGGACCTTTGCTCAACCTTTCTGTCTTCCTGAAATTCTGTATCTTGTCTGAAGTGCAGCTCTTGTCCAGAATGAGCGGAGAATGAAAACAGGCCTGGTGGATAGACAGACCTCTATTGTTCCAGAACATGTTTGAAATAAAAGACAACAGCATAGAGGGGTTTTTTTTTCTTTACTCCTGGGACCAAAAGCACATGAAAACAAAAGTCACAGCAATGCTTCCCTAAAGAGTGACAGTCTGTAAAAATTCTTTCTAGTTACCTTTTGTTTCATTTATATTAGGTTCCCCACATATTTTTCTTTTTTAATGCATTCATTAAGTTGTTGTCCATGGTGTAATTGTTTCATTCCTTTCTTTCATGTAGAAATGAGTGGGGCTTTTTTTCAGCTCAGGGAAAGCCCCAGCTCAACCTAAGAATTGTGCCTTGGTTTGACTCATTTGGAGTGCAAAAACTGGATCTTCCTCTGGAGTATTCATTTATTTTTTTTAATGAATACAAATATTATTTCACCAGCATTTGTACTTGAGTGGTGGCACGGTGGTTAGCCGCACAGCAAGAAGGTCCTGAGTTCAATTCCAACATCAGGCTGCGGCCTTTCTGTGTGTAGTTTGCATGTTCTCCCCGTGTTTGCGTGGGTTCTCTCCGGGTACTCCGGCTTCCTCCCACCGTCCAAAGACATGCAGCTTGTGGGGATAGGTTAATTGAATAATCCAAATTGTCACTAGGTGTGAATGTGCGAATGCAAGTGAGTGCGAATGGTTGATTGTCCCTGTGTGTTGGCCCTGCGACAGACTGGCAACCTGTCCAGGGTGTACCCCGCCTCTCGCCCTATGACAGCTGGGATAGGCTCCAGCGCCCCCCGCGACCCTGAAAAGGATAAGCGAATGGATGGATGGATGGATGGATGGATGGATGATTTGTGCTTCTCCCCTAAACTCACTCTTTTCATTTCCTAAATGGTAAGTTTAACAGCATCAATGCCTTAATGTATCCTTTGGATTTATTTCAGTATGTCTCTCCATCAGCAGTAATGTGCAGCAGTGTGTGCATGTGTGTGTGTCCTGTCATACCAGCATTTAAACTGGGTTTTCTCACTTTCAATCTGTCCTTGAGCTCTGCCAGCACCTCTTGCAATATTTTAATTACTTCCGTTACCTAAAATGATTGCTGGCAAATGTATTGTTTTCATGGGGTGATATCTGATTTAGAAACGTTACAATTTTTCTTCGTACTGCTTATTTTTACATCTTCTGTGTGTTTATAAATTAGGATCAGTGGGTTAAATCCAGCAGTATTAGTTCTTCTAATCACACTTTCCTGGAGTTAGTTGTTTCTTTCACTGTTACGTTATACCAGCTGACTGCAATACCTGGCTTTTAACAGATTAAACTTTATCTCTCTCTTTTTAGTGTTTTATCACAACATCGAAGCAGGCAAGCCATATCAGCACTATGATTGGTGTTAATTGGATGGGTATGAGGATTTAGTCATGACTTTCATAATGAACTTATTCTCTCTTTTTTTCTTCTGTCATTCCTTCCTTCTCTGTTCATTTATTTATTATTGGTTTATCAATGGTCTTTTTTAACTGCCTGACTGATTGATTGCTTGTGTCTCAATAAATTTATAAATCAGTTACTTTTTCTTTACCAAATGCTTTTGGTCTGATTCTTTCAGGTTCACAATGGATTCTCGTCTCTCTGTGACTATGTTACATCTTCATCGTCTGTCTGTCTTTTTGTCTGTATCGGTGTGTCTCCATCTCTCTGGGTGGTCTGTGGTCCAGCAGCCTTCTCCTCTCTCTCCAGTGGTGGTGCGAGGGAATGGAGGGTGGGGGTACAAGCTTGGTATTGGGGGACTGGTGGCAGTTACTTCCTCATATGTTCTCCTCCCACTCCATTTTCCCTTCACTTCCTCCCCTCCTGCTTGCTTTGGGCCCATAAAGAACATAATGTGCCCACACACCAGTGCTGATGTTAAAATGCCCCCCACTAATCCCAAACTCCTCTGAAAAAATAAAAAGTTTAGGGGTTAACCGCTGAAACCCAATGACTGCTAACACCCCTGCTTCCCCACCAACACAAACACACACACACTCACCGTACCACCCCTGCTCAGCTTTGTGTATCTAAACTGCGGTTGCTCACGGGCGGAATGACAGACAACTAGCCGTGCAAAGTCACATATATACAATATGGTCACATTCACCCACACTGATGCAGACACACACACACAAAGAGCAACATATATACACATATACAGACAGATATATACATGCCACACGCAGATGCTGTCCTCGACGCTGCCATCAAAGAGCTCCATGTCGCTTCCTCTCCTCCATGTCTTTCCTTTTCTCTGATCTGTTAGACATTTTACCATCAATAGCCTGGTTGCATTTAAGGGGGATTTTCCCCCTCAGATCTGGCGACCACAATTGCCAAAAAAAAGCTTGCAGAGGCCGAAAACGGAGAAAGCAGTGAGTGACATGTGGTGTGGGCAATACTGTCAAGTTCCTTTTTGCGTGTCTTAAAATGCAGATTACAAAACAGACACAAACATGTGCGAGTTGGCGTGGAGGTAAATCACTCTCACATGGTTCGCTGTTTGCCTGTTGTTAGCAGTAATCTCATACTAAGACAAGCTGATGACAAAATATTCTCTATTCAGACTCACTGCAGTACCAGTTGATTTATTTCATACAGGCAACTTTTAGAGAAACAAGGACTAAGATCTTCATGTCATATTTGCCTCATTCATTCTAGCATCCATTGTTTAATGCAACGCTTGACATAGAAGACAAAGTGTCCTGAATAAACAAATAAGATCCCGACTGCCAAATATTTTTCCATGTACCAGTTTTTTTTACACAGAAACTCTCTGTGATTAGTCCTGTTTGAGTAAAACATGCACAGAGAATATACACAAAAATACTAAAGCTAAAAATGTTACTTTTGTGGTGCATTACAGTGTTAAAAAAGTAAATTACCTTGGCGCCATTACAAAAAAGTGGCTGGCTAATGTTCCCATATGAAAGATTTTAAGACAGTTACCTGTCATTTGAATATAGACTAAATAAGGAAATAAATAATTTGAGAACAGCATGTGCCAACATGAAATAGGGTTTACTGACATGGTCTAACCCAGCGGTTCCCAACCTTTTTTCCGCCACGGACCGGTTTATGCCCGACAATATTTTCACGGACCGGCCTTTAAGGTGTCGCGGATAAATACAACAAAATAAAACTAGTACCAGTACTGAAAAAAAGAAGATTTATTCATAACACATGTGAAAAGACCCAGGAAAACCAAGTTAACGATAAAAACGATAAGAAAATAACGCTAAAAACTGATAAAAACCCTGAAAACCACACATTTCACACCCGAGCCTCAACTCTCGCGGCCCGGTACCAAACGACTCACAGTCCGTGGCTCGTGGGTTGGGGACCGATGGTCTAACCCACAATATAAATTTAAAAAAGGTCAAGTGTTTACAGTTAAGCTTAAGAGTATGAATAACTCATTCAAGATACAAAATAAAAGCTATACATGTAAAGATACAAATGTATAGAATTGTTTACAACAGTTTTCCAACTTGACACTATAATTTCTAAATATAGCTACTTAACAGTTTAATTTGTTACAGTCACTTAGTCAATGAGAATCTAGGATCCCACAGTCTGCAAACTGTGATAGCAATGGAATTTTTTTTCTGGTGTAGCCAGTGCCCTGTACTGTGAAGCAAGTTCAATGTAACCATCGGCAATCAGGCTAAGCATTAACACAAAGGTGGTTATTAACTCCATAAGCCAACCCAGGCTTTGCCAGTCTAGTAATGACCGAGTTCAGATGTAAGTGGTAGTACTAGCAGCATCTGACCAATCAGAAACATGAATAAAAGATGTCTATAATTTAAAGTTAACAGACTATCAATGCTCTGCCATAAAGACACTGATGGATTACAGCTGTTATTCCATTAAATTAATATTTAGATGGACAAGTTTTAGGGTTTTTTTTAGTTGCATCCCTGATGATGTTTAAGACACAGAGAGTAAAGATTTCAGAATTCAAGTGTAGGCTTACACTATGTGCAAATTTGAGAGGGACAGATTTATAAGGTCACAAAAATATGTTCCCATTTTAGGATCATATATCAATCTATAGAACAATAAAAGTGTTGTTAAATTATTTGCAGCCAGCAGGAATAAGAGTGCATGTAAGAATCTGTATTTCCTGTTGATGATAATCAAGGAAAGACAAATATTTTATATGCTTTCACAATACATGCGCAACGTTTCAAGGGATTTTCCAGGAATATTTTTAGAGATTTGAGTGGTCACTAGGTACGGATTTCATATCTGTTTATTGCTAATCTCAAACATAAGATGCTGTCATGGTCCTGGGTCGGTGACCCAGCGCTTTTAGTTTGTTATCATTTTCTAGATGATGATTGTTTAAGTTCTGTGTTATTTTCGATCTGCCTCTGAGTCTGCGTCTGTATCTGTCTGTCTATGGTGTCTCCCCATCTGTTTGTGAATCTGTCTGTTTAGTTCAATGTCTTGTCTGGTTCCATGTATCTGAGTTTCCTGTTTTATTGTGAAGGTCCGTGTCGTATGTGAGTGTGATCAGTTTACGTTTCCCCTGTCCCGTCAGCCCAGATTCCTCCCAGCTGTGTTGCCCTCCTGTCTCTCATCCCCTGATTACTGGTGTGTGTATTTAAGCCCTGTGTGTTCTCCTGCCTGTTGCCGGTTTGTCTGTGTAACGCCGCGTCAGTCTGTGTTCTTTGGTGTCCTGCTCGTCTCTCTGCCTCTCTTCCCTTTTTTGTTTCATCTCAGGTTTGTCATTTAGCTTTCCCAGTTCAGGTCTTTAGTTTTGTCTTCCCTCTTGCCTGTTTTGCCTTCTCACCACTGTGTAAATAAACTCACCGGCATCTCATCCACTGCCTGCATCTTGGGTCCTTCTTCTAACTCCACACGGCTCGCCTCGGCAGCCGTGACAGATGCTCCATCACAGTATAGGTTACCATGGTGATGTACGCTGGGAACCACTTTCATAGAGTTAAGCCTGAGGTTACCTGCATAATTCCAAATCCTGCTTCATACTACAGGCCTCTGTTCTGACCACTGATGATTATTTAAAAATACAGGCAAATTTTAATAAAAAACGAATAATAGCTAAATGTCAGAGAACAGCTGGCAGGTCTTAGATTGTAATCTGTTTTTTGTTCTCCATCCAGACTAATCAAACATGAGTGTTCATTAAAACCAAAAGGCCTCAGGCACCAAGAAAGTTTGTTTCTTGCCTGAAGATCTTGCTAATGTGCAGACATCTATTTTTTTAGAATTTAAATTGTTGATGATGACATGTAAAATTTTGGGAATGTTTAAAAAACAGGCCAACTCTTGGTCTTTAAATTGACTTAAACTATGTGTGAATCATAAAACAGAACGCTCAAATGAATTAAGCTGGTGGGAAATTAACAGAAGCTTAGCTGCCTCATCTACTTCATTACGTCAGTGTTAACAGCTGATGACAACTTAACTGATTATGAGCGAAAATGATGATCACCAAGCACACGTCTGTAATCTGCGATTATTTCACAATTGTCCCTCTCTCTCTCTTACATACGCACACACACAAAGACATTAAGATGAATGAAGCAGCTGCAGAGGAATTTCCTTAATTTGCTTCCCATGGATTAAACGTCTCTGTGAGACATCTTGAAGTGACTCATTACACTGCTCTGTGAGGATTACCATGAATTTTGCTCAATTAGCAATTAGCAAAGCATAAGCTACCCTAATGACTCATCATCTACGGATTACCGTCAATTTAGCATATAGCTTAATTAGCATTTAGCAAAGCATCAACTGCATCAGTGAGTCATAAAATATAGATTAGCATAAGTTAACATTTTGTCCAGTTAGCAAAACTATCAAAGAATTTTCCTATGATGATGCATTTGTTTGGGGAAAATCGCAAGATACAGTTATGTCAACTTCCACACAATATTTAGAATTTAAATATGCTAGACCTGTATCTGTAGTTAGTTTCTGAGCTACTAATGCTTTTTCGCACAACTTCTTTGCCTTCTGCGGTTTACAGTTTTCCATAGTAACTGCAAAAATGTGAAAATAATAACGGCCACTGACTAATTGCAGCAAAAATGCTAGACAGAGCTAACCATACAGACATTGAGTCACCAACACCTTCTTTAAAACACTTCTGCTTTTTTCTGTTTAGGGAGGATGGAGAGTTTGAGAGAGAAAAAGCCAAAAGTTGGGTTATTTCAGTTTGTCTGCGTGAGAATAACGTCACCGAAAAAAGTTCCCTTTTCTTCTCACGCAAAAGCAAACAACTGACCCACTTCCTGTGGGTCCTGAGCAGGAAGCAGAAAGGCATCGTATGATGTTTGTGTAATTGGTTATGTCAAAACACGAACCCAACTTTTGTCCTTTGCTGTGTCTTCACTCACTTTCAACATAAGGTTAGTCAACCTGCAGCCACAGCTATACTCAAACTCTTCTGCATAATGTTTGCCAAACACTTCCACACACTATTAGATGTATCTGCGACTTTCAGTCAGTGTTGTGAAAAACTGTTCATTATTGAATGCAGGTTTAGAGTTGTGAAAACTTCATAAATAAAGTTACTAAATTTAAAGACGACATAATGGCCAAATTTTAATTTTAATGAACAGCTACTATTTTCAATTGACATTAGGCCTAGAGTAGACAATACAGGTTCAGTTATTTCAGAATTACATAGCTGTTATATTGCATATTGCATGATACAAGTTATTTTTGGGGGTTCAATCGTAGGTTAGATATTTTCTAGGATCTGAGGACAAAACAGCATGAACCAAAAATTGCTCTGTGTTTTCTTGTTAACTGCACATTGGATAACAGACTGTGTTTCCCCACAGACTGGTCGTACAAGCTCTTATTATAAACCATGGGTGATTTTTAGAAATTGTGTGAATAAGAGAAAAATCACAGTTTTTCAGTCCCTAAATTGAACCAAGCAGAAAGTGAAGCGAAAGCAAAAGTTCCAGACAAGTCTGGTGTGTTTGTGATATGACTGTTGAGTTTGGGGACGCGTTGGATAAAATAACTTCTTTGCACATGTAATTTGCATAAAATTCTATCAACATTCCTCTTAATAAATTGCTGATTTGTTGGACAAAATCAATTCCAATTTGTGTCGCAGGTTTGGTGTTAACAGTGAAAGTGAAAGCACAGTCCCCCTTCAGAACGCTGAAAAACAGTTTGGACAACAAAGATATTACTTTTCTTTCTTTCATCTTTTTGCAACTCTTGCAGTAACTGACGTGCCCATCAGAGCGCTGTCATATGGATCCCATTGTGATAACAACCGTGTGGTAAAGCGGTCCAGTCATTGCTTCACTTTTATTGTTTCCTGACTGTTTACTTACCGCTCTGCTATGAACGGTGATGTATATTTGTTGTGTGCCCAGTCCTATCTTTATTTTATTCTGTGCACTGTCATTTTGTTCTCAGTGTGGGGTCTTGTCACCCTGCTGCACGTGCCACTGTAGTACTCTGCACTTTGCAAAAGAAGGGATCTAAAACAACACAGTCAAATCAGAATTCAGTAACATTAAGCAGACACTTTTCAGTGAGATATCTTTATTCGCCAATGAGGCGTGGGTGCAAGTGATTAATAAGGAATTTTATAAAAGAAGCCATTTGCGTAAGAAGAACAGATGTACAATAATTAGAACAGAGTACTTATGTGTCATAATGCTTGGTGCTTCTCATACATGTTCATTGAAGTAGAAACTAGAGATGGACCGATCCGATATTACGTATCGGTATCGGTCCGATACTGACCTAAATTACTGGATCGGATATCGGAGAAAAATAAAAAATGTAATCCGATCCATTAAATATCACGAAAGCACCTCACAAAACTTGCAACACGCCGTAACTCGCCTCAGAACGTCGGAGCAGTATGCATCACGTGATAGAGCAGCTGTGGCATGCGGGACCTGTCGGTGGTCTGGATAGCATTTGGAGCTTCGCTAGCAACCTGGCATTTCATCTCCGACAAAGTTATCCCCGAGAGAAGTAAAGCAAGTGTGTAAGTCCATCTCTGAATGTTTGTAAAGCATTCCCACGTTAAGCTTAACGAGCGACTGCCTCTCCCTCTCCGGCTGCTACTTCAATCGTGAAACTGCTAATGATCAGCTGATCGGCTTTTCTGTCATGAGTATCTCTTGTTTGTTTTTGGTCCACTTTGCGCCAGAAAGAGCAAACCAGCGGCTGAACAACAGCAGCGCGTTTAAGCTTGATAAGCTGTTGTTACAATTTATTTAATATTACTTTCTACACCAGGATCTTTTTCTACGTAGCTGACGGCTGGTAACTGTGCAGGGGCGGATCTAGCAAAGTTTAGCCAGGGGGGCCGATAGGGCATTAACTGGGAAAAGGGGGCACAAAGACATACTTTTCTTTCTTATTCTCATTTAAAATGTCTAGCTTTTAATAAATAATTATCTGACACCCAAAGTTTTAATTTGATGTGAAATGAATAGAAGTCAATTACTGTATATAGTGACTATTAAGTCTAATATATATACCCTAGTAAGCTATAGTACTTTTTCCTTTGGGAAGGTACCATCTGTGCAGTCTGCAATTTTGTTGAAGAAAGATGTTGAATCTATTTAATATTTCTTGAAAAATAATTGATTTCTGTGCATTTTTTTTCACACTGCATCAAATTAAGGTTGATTACGTTGATTAAGCATCATGAGGTGGAGCGTGAGGGGTGGTTCCCTATTTTTTATTTATTTATTTTTGTTGTTGCTGGGAGTTGGAACCCTATTAGTTAGGTTGCTTAATATTTACGCTAAGTACTCTTTAAAATACCAGAATAGGGAGGATGGTGTAGGTCTAAGTTTATTAGATTGATCAGTATTGCTGAACTATGAAATATTTTTTTTGTATACAGGTATAACAGAATAGCTTTAGTGTAGTTGTTGTTTTAAACTTGAGTATGAACTTGCAGACTTGCAAAATGCAGCAAGATATTTTAAAAAACAGTTTTGTTGATTAAAAAACACTATATCGGATTCATATCGGTATCGGCAGATATCCAAATTTATGATATCGGTATCGGTATCGGACATAAAAAAGTGGTATCGTGCCATCTCTAGTAGAAACCCCAACAACACACTTTATTTTGTATCTTTCAGTGGTTTAAAGAATGGCATGAGTCTGGTCAGACTGGAACATGATGACAGGGAAACCTGTGAGCACTAGACAGACACAAGGTGTCTGCTATTAGGAATTTTAGGTATGTCTCACCACAATAGCTTATGAAATTGTCTGGCTGATGTTTGCAACACTACTGCTAAATCTATGAAATCAACTTCATATTCACATAATTTCTTTCCCAATTAAATGCTAAATTTACCAGATTAAAGTTCCAATAACTTTAGCTTTTAAATGTGTTTGCATTTAAAAGATTCTTTGGTTCATGAATGTAACTTTTAAAATGGAGCACCCATGGTTTATGTGGTGAAGCAGGTTGTCACATCACTGAGTTGCCAAAGGGTCTTGGGCAAGACACTGAAACCCAATGCCAGGTCAATGTCTTTTATTGCAGCTCAGTCACCACTAAATATTTAAGCATGAATGGGTGAATAAAGAAGCAGTACAATTAGGAAGCGCTACACAAGTGGAGGCCATTTACCATTTAAAGGAAATCTTCAGCCTGAACTTTTCTCTGGGTAAATGATGTGCAGAGCATACCGAATATGGTTTTGCAGAGTAATAATGAACCATCTCTTTTTAATTCCTCTTTCCCATGCTATCTTTCTTTCTCTCTGTATATTGCAAGCTTGTTCAGCACCCAAGAGATTTTAGGAAGCTGAAGTGAAAGTATGTTGAAAGTGAATGTTTTTCACTTATTTTGTCAGATACGCAGGAAGCCAAGAGAGATAGTGGACTGAACAGAGGAAGTCAGATTGCTGTTCATATGTATGTGCGTGTGTGTGGTCTGATTGCTGACTGAGCCCTTTCACTGCAGCAACCCCCTTTACATATCAACCTGCTAGACCTGATTAAAAACAGCCCGTTGCTATGCACTAACAGCACAAACATATTCATTGTATGAAATTCATTAGACGAAACATTTCAATTATTGTGTGTTATATAACATTTATGAAAAATATTAATCAACCAACATTCATGTTGATTCAGTAGCAGTGCACAAATTTCCGATTTCTTCACTAATAAAATAACGATCAGTCTGCATCTGTTTCTTCATAATGTCATGAAAATGTATATGTTGTAAAGGGATATTGCAGGTGGACAAGAATGGGGTCTTGCACCAACAAATTTATGGCTTACTTGGCCAGCAAATATGGGGAAGTATGTGGCAACAAACTCATAGACTATGTGTTATGAACTGGATAAAACAAAGAACGGCTAGCCTTCCACCGAAAGGAATAGCGTACGTCACTATATATTGAAATACACAAAACGTGAAAAGGTTTGGAAATCCTTTTTGAACTATGTGAAAGATTTGGTTGCCACCAGTTTGTTGTTAAAGTTAAAGTTTTCCTTGCAGTGTTTTCTTTCAAATTTCTTTCTTTCCTTGTGAATTTTAGCATTCAAATGCTGGAATAGGGATTGGAGTAGTACAGTGGCGTAGTGATTAGCACTGCTACTTCCCAACAAGAAGGTTCTGAGTTGAACTCCAACTAGAGTTTGCATAGTCTCCCCATGTTTGCACAGGTTCTCTCCGGCTTCCTGCCACAGTCCGAAGACATTGCAATTAGTGGGGTTAGGTTAATTGGTGCTTCTAAATTGCCCATGGTGTGAATGGTTGTCTGTTTATATATCTTAGCCTTGCAACAGACTGGTGGCCTGTCCAGGGTGTACCCCACCTCTCTATGGTACCTGAAATAGGCTCCAGGGATAGGCTCCTGTTCATGATAACATCTAAGAAGAACATACTGCTTAGGAAAATCTGTACAGTTTTATTTAGAGAATTACACTATTTGCCATTTTTTACTGTGGCCATTGTATTTTTACAGCACATGACGGCATCTCAGTTAATTTTGGGAAGTATGCAGTCTTAAGATTATCTGCTGAAGTTCAAAGCAAAGAATCAGAATGGGGAAGAACGATGACTTTCTTTTTTAAATGACTTTGAACCTGGAATGGTTTTTGGTTCCTGAATGCCTTGGTCTCTAATCTGAACAAAGAAACCGCTGAGCTACTGGAATTTTCCTGCATATGGCAACAAAAAAAAAATGTCTGAAAAAGCAGATGAAAATGCTTTGTCAATGTCTACCACAGCCCACCTGAAGATTACTAATGACCACGTCCATTTCTTTATACTCACTGACACAACATATCACAAAGCTCATGTCAAAACTGATATCTTGAATGTGACAGTATGTTCACTGTACTTAAATGGCCTCCACAGATCTCAGTACAGCACGACACGTTTGAGATGTGGTGGCAACAAAGCTGCACATGTAAGATTTACATGAAATTTCTAGCAACTAGTGATGTTATCATGTCAGTATGCACCAAAATCTGTCAGGGATGTTTCCAGCACCTTACTAAATCTGAGAAGGCAAAAGGGGGTCCAACCCAAGACTGGCAGTGTAACTAATAAAGTGACTGTAAACACATATTTTTACATTTCATCAGCTTTGGAGAGAAGCAAACCTGTAACTGGTAATTATCAAGATGTGGATCACAGCCATGAGTCACATAGTAAATGCCAGTAAAGACATCTGTTTTAAGCCAGTCTGGTTATCTTTTAAGTTGATTATCCAAACTTCAGAGATCCATAAAGCATTGCACTAAATGCACATAAGTACTCATTTGAGTCGTCATATATTTTAAACTTGGTTTCAATTATTTCATTTTTATGGTTTTTAAGATAGATTTTATGTGAGCAGCTGTTGCTCAGCAGCTGGAGTTGCTTTGACTTTTTTCCCCTGAGAGAGTGAATTCCAGCCACGTAGAGCATTAACACTTCCTTTTTCTTTTGTAGTTACCTAACTGTCGATATGTGCAATACATCTGCTCATTTTCTCTACTATGTTATTTTGAATCTTCTTGTTCTCAGTTGAAGATGGTGTATATTGTAAAGGTAGTATTACCAGAATAGACTTAAGTTAAAGACATAACCACATTGTAAGATTTATTTAACCCAAGGAAGTTGTGCTTAAAAGACTTCAAAGGTTGCAAAGTACTGAAATGTTTGGCTTTAACCTCCTAGGACCTGGTGTCCACATATGTGGACATCACGTTTTGGGACGTCTAGACCAAAATACTTAATTTTTCTCTACAAGGGCCTGATATCCACTTACGAGGACATTATACTGCCACTGTTCTATCAAAATTTGAAACAAATGTCCTCATATGTGGATCTCATTTTTCTGAAAAAACAAAAATGAGGTAAAAAAAAAAAATCTGGTAAATCTTTGTTTTTACATTCTTTAGGTCCCAATCAACCCAAATAGCAAAGAAAAATTAAAAATGCATGCCATGAAAGAGTTCGGGTCTTAGGAGGTTAATTTAGAGTTATGTGCATATATAAAATTTGTTTATACAATCTTGAGTAAATAACACAATACTTTATCTTTGTTGACGAATGCCACTTGGATGTAGCTAGAAATGCCATGCAGGCAATTAGGTTAGTTTTAGAGCTCTTTTTTAAAGGCTGCAGTTAATTATATATCTCATTTATTAGCAACTATCACACGTGCAATTTAGTTTTTGCCCCAGAAATCCCACTTCATCTTTTGTCTCCTTGTAGTCCTCCACCACAAAATTGTTAAATACGTGTGAGATGATTAATATCAAGGTACTGAAAACTTTGAGTTTATTTTGGCTATGATTCAGCTTTGGTGATAAGGCTGACGGACAAGACAAAAAAACTCACACATTTTAGGAATATGCAAAAAGAATGGTACAAAAATTTTATTTTTTAACAGATAAGAATCACCAGCATTCATTTCGAGGTCTGTGTGTCCTGCAGCTAAACGCATTTTAATTGTATTGTCATGTTTTCTCACCAAGCCTGATGTTTGGACTGTCCAGCAACAACATCAGAGTTTGGCTCTATAGGGATCATTTAAGGCATTTAAAGTTGTTAATTTACTACCTTTGTAATAAATGAACTTGCATGTTGCACACTCTGGCTCTGCACACAATACCCATGCACACTGCATGGCTGAGTTGTACTAATCTAAGTGCACACAGATGCTCATATATGCGCACTTGTGGGCCTTGATATTAATACAAGCTTATGCATGAGTTAGAAATGGGAATTAATAAGAATTCCGTTCGAGATATCACTAATTGAATCAATTCTATTATCAATTCTCATTGGGTTCACCACCATTGTGAACTAGTGTATCAGACATCACATTTGTGCAAATTATTTGCATGCTGTGTGGTCAGTGTAATTATCCAAACGTAATAATGTATTACAAATGTTACACAAAACATTTTTTCTTAAAAGGAATGTTACTTAATTACTCCCAGGAGAAAGTCATTTGTTATAGTACTTGTTACATTACTTTCGCGTTGTTGTTGTTGTTGTTGTTGTTGTTGTTACTCATTGTCTCATAATTACCAATATAAAAACTTATAGGCTACAGTCCCACACAACAACCAACAGAAATTCCTATCCTAATAAGGAGACACATATCATCTTTCTCTTAGCACATAAGTATGAACACAAGGCCGAGAGCACAAAGCAAAGATTAAGAAAAAAAAACATTGCAAAGAGGCTTTAAAGTGATCGTGACTCCACTTTAAAAACATAAAGAGACGGAAACTGAGGTTCCGGTGCACAATCTGAAATCAGCTGATAGAGGTGCAAGTGTAAGTAGAACCAATAAGCTGGATCGATAAGCAGGCAGACGAACAATTTCAAGGAATCTGACTTAATGAAACAAAGTAATAAGTGCTGACATAGTTTATGCATGTGTCAGGGGATCTGTTGAGGTTGACGGTCCAATGAATAGTGTGTGCCTGGATGAGGGCACGCATGCTAGCACAAAGCTCTTTTTCCTTTGCCTTAACATGCAAGAAGAAAATTTGGTCTAAAGAAACAATTTATTTTACATTAACTACAAAGTTAAAGGGCCAGGTTACCACTCCATACATCACTTTTAAAATAATCTATATATGTAAAGCTCTACACATTCCCTTTTTTTCTTATGAAAAGAAATCAGCTAGGTCCATTATAGTCAAAAGAAAATTCTTATTGCCATTTGCAGTAATTTATATTTAAAGGTATGGTAATATCCTTGAAACTCCCCAGCCATCAAACACAATAAGCCTGACACAAATAGGACATCAGCAAGACTTACAAGAAAGACAAGCAGGGACGGAGGTTTGTTAAAATGCAGCTTGCACAGGTAGGTTAAAGCATGGTGGATGTGTAATTTGCCAAACTGTTAAATCAGGCTGAAATAAAACTATCCTCAATATAATTTTTACGAGTTGCTGTGAATGTTTTTCCCCTGTGTTTGATAGTTAACCCTAGCGGTATATGTGAGCATTTAGCTGGGATTCTAAGGTTTCTGTGGTATCCACATTTCAATTTTTATGCACTTGATATTTGCATAAAAAACTTGAAGTCATGGACGGTTGCATTCCTCCATGCATTTGCTTTTTTTCAATTTGAGAGTTAACAATAAGCTTTATTTTTAAGTCGTAATTACTTTTTTTAAAAAAGTTCTTGCTAAAAAAAAAGTTGTCATAAGTTCTGCAAAAATACTGGGTACATATATTTTCTATTTTTAATGTGACTGTCTTAAAATAGCAGACATTTCCATTTCCTACATGCTGCTGTTTTTCTGTTCTGTTGGATTTTTTTGTTTAAACAGCAAGACTAAAAATCATCTCTTGTTTCCTTTGGATGTGACTGCATCCACTGTATTGAGTTTGTGGTAATATATGTATATTCATACCGGCTCTTAAATATCCTTACAGCAACAAAAAGTGTGTAAAGTTTTCCTATAATATAATATTTTGCTTTTCTTCTTGTTTGCATTTTTCTATTTTCCGTACTCTGTCTCATGTTGTGTATGTGTTCCTTTTTATTAATAAAACACAATTCATGCTACAAGTAAAAATTTAATTACATGAGAAAAGGTCCACAAAGCTGTTCCTTTACTTTGCTACTGCTATGCTGGTGACTGTTGTTAAAGTTACGGCAAACTGAGTAATTAGAATGTCGGTAATTATCACATGGGGGTGATTTTGGGATCGTATTTTCACTTCAGCTATGACTCATAACGCAATTTTATCGGCCTGCTTTTCCCATCATTAACTCTGCCAGGTTATGACGCAGCAGTTCTGATCAAACATATTGCACATGTCGACATTTGGAGTTTTTCGCTCTTATGTCTCGATGGTGAGCTGTTTGCAGACCACTGCTTGGCCAAGACCAACTGGTCAGAAAGTGACTAATAAATACACAGACATACAAAAACACATACATGGGGATTTATAAACATAGCCATACTTCCCTCTTTTTGATAGGCCAAGCTGACTAATATATAGCAGTGGAAAGAACCAAATATACTCCTGACATCCTTACTGTGAACTTATTCATCCAGTACTCACCAAAGACACACAAACAAAGACATTGGAATATATACAAGTACTTTTGCTCAGCAAGCAACATACCAACTTATAGCAAAAAATATTTACTGCAACGATGACATTACAGTGTAAGTATGAATGCAAGTCAACAGGCCGTGTTTACATATAAGATGAGATATGAAACAGCTGAAAGTTCTGTTACTCAACATAGGTTCTTGACAGTTTGCGTGGGTGTTTATGCACGTCTATCATCCTAAGCAGGGAACTGAAAGCAGAAGATTTTATTCCAAATATAGATATAAAATAGACGCCGCCAACAAGCACTTTTATTGAGTTTTTTCTGTTTTGTTTTGTTTTGTTTTATTGTAGGTCAGAATTTCTGCACTGGATTAACGCAGTGACAAAACCCTGAGGAGGAAGCAAGGAAAATCAGGAAATTTTCACAATTCGTTTTTATGCCAGGAATAAAGCTGAAGGTGTTTTTCAACTTTATTCAGTCTCACAAGATTTTGAGTCAAACAGGAGCAAAAACTAGAACTTTAAAAGCATGAAAGCACTTGAAACTTGAAACCCAATTGTGACTTGCAGTTTTCTATTTTATGTAAATGCTTGCGACAGCGTGGTTGTTTTATGTTCTCCTGTACTTGATGAAGTCTAATATGTCACGTTAAGTTATTTTCATGCCACTACCCAGCTGTTAAAGAAATATTTTTTCCATCTTGGTGCACAATGGGCAAATAAAGAGCTGGATTTTGGTTTCATTTGACCACAGCACTTTCTCCAAACCCTTCTCTGACTCATTTGGATGGCAAACTCAGGACGAGCCTGTACGTGTGCCTTCTTGAGCAAGGAGACCTTGCAGGCACTGTAAGATTTCTGTAGTATGTTACCAGTGTTGTTTCTGGTGCCAGCTGCATTCAGATCATTAACAAGCTCCTCCCGTGTAGTTTCAGGCTGAGCCACCACCTTTCTTATAATCATCCTCACCCCATGAGGCTGATGGCCGTTTTATATTTCTTCCATTTATAAATAATTGCATTAGCTGCCACCAAGCTTCTTGCTGATGATTTTGTAGCCCATTCCAGTCTACAGTCTTGTCCCCGATGTCCTTTGACAGCTCTTTAGTCTTCTGGAAGAAACTGATTCTGTAGAAGGGTGTGGTTTAAAAGATAACAAGCTGAAACCAGGATTATCAGTAATCGATTGATTGATTAATTGATTGTAATCCGTGTGCCAATCTTTGGAAGCCAGAATTTTCGCTAGAGGATCAAATAATTTTTTCTCACTATGATATGCAAATCCATTCACAGCTTTTATGTAACTCTGTGCATCTCTTTGTAAGTGAGCAGACTTACAAATTAAAGGGAATTAAATAATTACTTTGTCCACTATGCTCAGAAACCCGAAAAAGCAGAGAGAGTTACAGCACAGATCAGTGCAGGCATCAGTGACAACAGTTGTGACACAGATGAACTCATGACAGTATGAAAAAAGGAACTGAAGTGGGTTGCATAGTAGCTTGTAGAAGTACAGAAATTGTCAGTAACCTTCTATAAACTTTCCAAACACCGTAGAATTGCATCGGCTAAGGCATTGTTATTGTAATCTGCAGCGGAACTTTTTCACCTCAATTTTTCAACAATGTGCTCCGTTTTTTGTTTACCGAGATTTTTATGGAATACTGTTATGGCAGAAAGCCAATTGCACGCTGGCTACTTAAGTACACGTATATGCAACATGCTTGACTGAAATTCTTGCTAAGGACATAACTAACATAAATAACTGCACAACTTCTTGTTTTCTCTCTTCCGTTCATGCGCACACAAAGTAATCTGTCATCATGTCATGTCTTGTGTCTGCTGCCAAGACAATGCAGCCAATTCTCCCCCACTCTCTGTGGGTCACAGATACAATGCTTCAGTGTAACTTTAGTGGCTAAAGATTCAATCACACGCAACAGTGAGCTGTCACAGTGTATCTGAAAAATACTTTTATACAAGGTATTTATGCACACCGAATGTACACTTTAGTGTGTGAATGCCCATGTCTCTGTGGAACATACTCATAAGTTAAGTTGTGTGTATGTGCGTGACTTCAAATGTCTCAGTTTTCACGGTAGATACAAGTCAGTATCATTACTAGATTCTCTAAATTTACACATGTAAAGCAGAGCTTGAGAGTGGTATGCTTTCATGGGTGTGCTTGTTAGTGGAACGGATGCTACTTATGTGCTATATGGGCAGTTTATTGTTTCATTGAATTTGTAATTTTGTAGCACGAGATACTTGAAGAGGAAGCATGGTGTCATCAAATACAGATCTAGCTGAAGTGCAGGCTTACAGTGGAGAAATGGTAGTAAACCCTTATCATGCTATTCTAGAAAGTATGTGACTAAAGCCTTGATGGATGGGATAGATGTGTTCAGCTGCCAAGCTTTTATACAATACATGTAAGCAGTCATGTTCTAAACAAGACTACTCACCACCTTAAGCAAGCAAGAGGAGGAGAGCTACCCTTTATTGTTTGTAACATTATTTTATGAGTTTTATTATTTCATGTTGTCATTATTGCTCAGTTTTGTTGTGTTGTTTGCATTCAGGAGTTTTAAAGTTATTTTGTGTGACAGCCAATGTAGTGTTTAGCTTCAGAGCACTGGCTATTTTATTCATATCCATCGATTCAGTGTAAGTATGTCGCTCCTGAATTCAAATGCATGCATATCCAGTTTTAACCTAGAGGCACACTTCTTTTTAAGCCCACAAATCACAAGGCTGGGGCCATATGGATCCTATATTAGCCATATGAAATGCTTCTGTAGTGTAAATGGAGCTGGCAGGCTAAGTGAAATGAGAGCAGATGAGTAAATTAACATGAATAGAAACAAGAGAAAATGCTGACATTAAATATTCACAGCTGACACCTTTAGCTGTGAAACTAAATGCCTTCATCCTCCTTCGCTAATCCGTGCTCTTCGTCCTGTGTTTGTAATCCCCCTCCCTTTTGTAAAGCCTCTCTCACTCTTTCCTTCCATCAGAAACGGTTCATAAGGCTGTGATTAACCAAAAAAAGTTTCGTTTTGATTGGTTTTGATTTCTCCATTCCATTCTGGCTGGAGATTAAAAAAAACAAAACAAGAGCTGACATTTCAAATGTACTTTTATTTATTTATTTATGTATTTATATTCAGTGCAATAGGCTCAATTACACCACAGTTAATTTATATAAACACTTAACTCATCCCAGTAATTCCCATCATGTCCAACTTCCAAGCCTCCAGGAACTGAGCTAATAGGTCAAGTGTAGTTTGGCGCACACACATGGAATAACAAATCATATGACACATTTTCCCCAAGATTTCATCATCACCAAATTTATGACAATAATTTTTTAATCTTCTGTGTGGAAAAATTGCAGTTCTGTATTATTATATTTTTCTTATTTATTGGTTTGTTTATTGATGTATTGGATAATATAAGAGGCCTGTGTTACAAAATTATGTAATGCCGATCTAATATCAAGTAAAATGTATTATAAAAGAGCTTTATATGCATATGATCGTTTTACTGTAAGTTCATGATTTCTAATGTTTTACTGAGCCGACAGTGGGTTTTCACTTTCAGTCCATTTTGCACTCTCGTTTCTTGTTTTTTTTCTTCTGTTTTTCCTTCTTCCCTGTCTCCTGTCCTGATTATTTTTTGTCTTTATTTCACAGCAGCTGTCAGTGTCTTGTCAGAACAATGCTGCTCGGTTCAGGTTGCTGTATGTAAGTATGTGTTGCTGCATTTGACATGCTGGCATTCCTGCAGCCGCTTGCTCAATGTTCAGCCCTCCACACTCTGCTTATTCAGGCCACTGTTCCAGAGCATGTGGGGAATTAGTGTCTACGTGTGCGTGTGAGTCAGGACATCTTAGACACACTCCTTATCATAACAAGGACGGCAGTGCAGGGAACAAGACAGAGGTTATTTTAAAATGAGGGGTGTGTGTTTCTGTTTCTTAAGCCCACAAAGCTGCAGAGGACCCCAGGTGGGACAGAAAGACAAGGAGATGACCGCGTGTGTGTGTTTGGACAGTAGACCCTATACCTTGTCCATCTTGGCAATGTGAGGAATGTCACTGCAGGCTCAGCTCTCCGTCAGATCGAAGCACAGTTGTTGGCTGCTTGGAAAAGAAAGAGCTCCCGAATGAAGATTTACACCCCAGACCGTTGAGGACGATGACACACTGCCTGACTTTCAGAGACAATTATCGCTGTGACATTTGGTTTTTGCAACCTTCACATTTGAGTCACTCAAGACCAAAAGAGTCTTAAAGTTTATTTTGCCATTATTCCATGTTTGACAGAAGAAGGTTTAAGACTCATGAATGCCAACAGAAGTAGTTCTTCCTAACATTTAGCTAAACGGTACCAACAGTATGACATGTATGTGCTACTCAGGTTTTGTATCACTCATTAATCATGTTATTCTAGAAAAAGACGTCAGTGTATGGCTGTCACAGAGTGTCGGGTTATTGCAATTATCCGGCTCAGTTCCTGAAAATGATGCGACATGTTGGATGTCAGGAGTGAGTGAGGCTGTGGTCAGTGCACTGCATGAATTACAAATGACACAGGACCCTGGGAAACTTAATGTTGTGTTAAGTAACTGTATTTCATTCTCTTCTGTTTTTCTTTCGTTCCTTCCCTTTTCACATGCATGATTTGGCTTCATAAGTAACACTTACTGTGATCCAGCCTCGGCCTGGTTTTTGGGCAATCAAGTTTGTTGATCAATTGAAAATTTCTCCCCTTTTCTATTTTCTTTAGTGATGTAGTGTTTGTCTCCGGCCTTAGATGTCGCTCTCTTCCACATTGGTGCACTTGGGTTCAGTTTAGTGTGTTGACCTGCTGTGATCGGCCTGTCACCTCTATGTTATGGCACCCAGAGTAACCATCAGGCCACCCTGCCAGGTGACAACAGGCTCCTTTTGTAGCATTGTCTCCCTTTGGTGTCGTTGCCGTATCGGTGCATGTATGTGTGTGGTGGCTCTGATGGAAAGTAACAGAGTTTCACATTTTTCTGTGGCAGCTGCAGTGCCACTGCTTTTACGCTCAGGAATATAAACTGATAACAAACCGGTGATGATGAGTCAGCTCAGCAGAATGTTTTGCTTTTGCACCAGTATCTCCATTCAGTTCTTTTTGGTGTGTAATTTTCTTAAGCAAAGCTGTATGCATTTGTAGTTGATAAAGCACCAAAGACATGGTAAATGGCCTGTATTTGTATAGCACTTTACTTAGTCCCTAAGGACCCCAAAGCGCTTTACACTACAATCAGTCATCCACACATTCACACACTGGTGATGGCAAGCTACATTGTAGCCACAGCTGCCCTGGGGCGCACTGACAGAGCCGAGGCTGCCGGATACTGGCGCCACCGGGCCCTCTGACCACCACCAGTAGGCAACGGGTGAAGTGTCTTGCCCAAGGACACAACGATCGAGAATGTCGGAGCTGGGGCTCGAACCGGCAACCTTCCAATTACAAGGTGAACTGCCAACTCTTGAGCCACGATCACCCCAGACATTTTAATTCTCTGTCCTGTTCTGATGGTACAGAGCTTTGAATAGCTTTTGGGTGCCCCTGTAGGTGGAGACCAGACGGCTGGACCACAGCAGAGAAAAGCACTGCAGGGGTTCAGCTGTCAATTGCATGTTTGGACAGACTGAATGCCCCAGGCCCACCCAGTTTATTTAACACATACTTTGAAATGTACAATTTTTTTGTCTGTTTGCCTTTCTTACTTAAGTGGCTACACTGTGTAGTGATGTGCACATCCCTTCAGGTTTCTTTTAGGGAGGGTATCCTGGGTAAAACTGACAAATGAAAACAAGCAGAGCTACCTCCTGTGGTGACCCCTTGTGATGAGGGAGCAGCAAAGACTATGTACTCACTGTCTGCAATCTTTCATTTAAGGCCATCCCAAAACCCCACTATCCAATCGGTTTACTGACTGCCTCTTGGCCTGATAATTTTATTTGTAAATACAGACAAAATCACAGCAGTTTTTCTCAAACAGCCACAGTGTCAACAGGATCTTAGCAGTGCACAGAGAAACGAAATGAAAGTTTTGTTTACTTATTTATTGGTTGGTTTAAATACTGGGGTGCTTTGCAGTATTATGTGGTTTTTCTGTTTCCTACACAACTTTATAATTTGGCTTTATTAAAAGGAGTTTGAGAGGAGGAAATAGATAGTAACACAAGTCAAACACTAGCCACGCGCTATGTAAATACAAAACTATCACTATGGGGACACTGGCATCAAAACAAATAATCCCCTAGGCCGTCAGTTCAGCAGATGGTAGAAATAACTGAGGCTCTTTAGAGTTTAACACTTTCCTTTCAGTATTGTTCTGAATTTGGCAGTCACTAACGATTCACTAATCATTCTCTATATCTTTGTTGTGTATATATGTACATATATGTATGTCAAAAATCTGACGACTGGAATATTTTGAGGGTCACTGTGGGACAGCTAGTTACATTTGGTTCTAGCTGATGCAGCTAACTCATTCTTTATTTGAGAGTGTGTCAAACTGTCTGCTAGGTTATCCCAGTCTGTTACATAGTCATGTAGACAACCCCAATCCTTAAATTGCTCACCTCAAACTTGATGAAAGTTTAACTTAGAACTGCTCACTTCTCATTGCAGATATTTCACGTGGAGTCCCTTGAATGACAGATGAGTCATTGACTTCTGAAGGTCTCAGGCTCCCACGTCACTTTCAAGTCACTTCCTGTGTGAACACCCCTCTTTTGAGTCTTCCATACTTTTACAAGTGATTCTAAAAACCAGAATGAAGAAAGATAAGACCACAACTTAAAGGTACTCATCAATCCAGAAATGTCTAATGCTTGTTCAATGAGTTTACTACTTTAGGACTACATTAAGAAATCCTAACAGAATGAAATTGTAAGATAAATAAGTCAGAGATGAAAATAAAACTCTTAAGTCTTTTTCAGGATTGTATTTGTTGAGACATGCTACTGCCAATGTGTATGCGGTATGCTGTGCACTGTGTTGAGGCAGATTTACAGCAGGTTTGGCCTTGGGCTGTCAGTCTGTGTGATTATTTGGAGCAGGTGCGTGTGTGAGTGTGTGTGTGTGGGGGGGGTCAGTCACAGCTAGGTGAAGAGTTAAGAGTTCATCTAGCCCCAGAAAGGAAAGTTACTCCACAGCTTGTCACTCCATTGGCCTCAGATTAGAATGGAACAAGAAAGTGTCAGAGGACAAAATGGGTAAACTTTTATCTTTTTACTCATGTATGAGTAAAAGTATAAGTAAAAGCTTTTACATCACTGTCTTGGGAGAGTAAAACAAATCCCTTCTCTATAAATATATTCATTGAGTAATTGTTTAAAAGTTGTCATCAAACAGTAAAAACAAAAGACTAGAACATTGTGCCTGACAGTGTAATAATGACCAATGCAAAAGTACAGAAATGATGAGTATGAATGTAAAACTGAAAATGAAAACACTGGTGAAGCTTTATGATGAGATGCATGACATTAAAGGTGAATGTGTCGCCTGTCTTGGTTGGTTTTATTAACATTTTCACCACCAGTTGTTCTGAGCTCGCCAGTCACTAATCATTCAAGATTCTCCCAGATATTTTTGTGGGGTAGTGATGATTTTAACCAGGAGGCCTGAAGTGGGGGATACAAAGAAGTCATCTGTCTGTGGTTCCAGCAGGAGGATCATCATCTGACCCACAATCCATAGGGTCACATTTAACCTCCAAACATGATTTTTAGCCTCTAACACATGATGCTGTGATCACTGTCTCATTTTCCCATAACAGCTTCTGTCTTTGTTACACTGTTGACTGCAAAACTGAGAAATGTAGACTTGGACTGACATACTGGCCCTCTGATAATAACAGATTATCGCTACATTAATTACATAAATTATTTGTTACATTGTAGCTGTATGTTTTTTTATGTTTTTTCTGACTACTTTTCTCTGAGTGTGTGAAGTAAAACAAAAAGTTTTAGAGGTTTTGCAGCATTTCCAGCCCAACTGAGTGTAGGTCTGTCAGCTGATTGGTGTTCACTAAGCCACAGTGGTAATGTCAAATCCTATCTCATATCCTAAATCTGAAAGGTCTAAAATGCTGCTAGAAGACACTCTTAATAGAAAGAAAAGAAAACTGTCAGAGAAATTGAAATAGTCTGTGGTTTAAATTAGATATGAATCAAATATATGAACCCTTTTTATGTGGGACTGCACAGTCCTTATCTCCCTGCTTCACAACTTGAGACAATGTCACATTTTGCTTGGTTCTGCAGGACATACACTTTTCTAAAGTCTGGCTTTTGTCCAGTGCATATGAAGGGATGGTTTCTATTAAAATCAGACAAAGGTCATACTGTGTAATGCCATTCTCATCAGGGAAGGTTATATGTGACCAAAAAGTAACAGGTTTATCAGATGATGGATATTATGATGGAAACTATCATGAAAGAAAATGAATAGGCAGTATATTCTCAGAAATACAGTTTCTGTCTTTTTCACTAGAGTTGTGCTTCACTTTTGCACATAGGGAAAATGTGGTGTAAAGGGACACAGTGTATAATTGGGCCAAAAATGCTAAAAGTAATCTTCAGTTAGTAAGTAACCCATCTTTCCCTAACATGTGATTTTTAAGAAATATCTTCTGGGGGTTTTAACCTTTTTAAGGGATGTTTCCATCATTATTTAAATGTTTTAAATGTTTCCACATCACAACTATTATATTACTGTCTGTGTTGCTGGAATATTTTTTTTTGTTTCCACAGAGTTTAAGAAAACAAGAAAATGTGAGTAAAAGAGGAAGCTGCTGAACTTAATACAATAGTATCTTGTTAGCTTGTTCCAAAACTTTTTCATATCTAGGACATTTACCTTTACATTTTGCAACCTGAGAGCTTCCTCCTTCACGCTGCTATGTTCGTGTGCCACCCTCATGGGGATCCACATGAACACAGTCATGAGATTAAGTCGCATTTTTACAGAAACTAGAAGTCTGCAGTTTTACTATTGCGCTCTGTGGTGTGTTAGTTCACAATAAGACTGTCTAATCATACACTAAGTTAATCTGAGTTCACAGTGGAACTCTTTATGTTCCTATCCCAGTTTGTTACAAATTTAATATGGAAAAGATATGATTAGTCCCTAATAAATATTTTACTCCACTTTACATTTACTAGACCTTTATAATAACATTATATTAATATGCAGTTTAAAGATTTCTTTTTAACTTTAGTGTATTTTCAAGGCATATGAAACTGGTATATTGTTACAATCCTTTTTGCATTATATATAGTATGAATTCATTATCTGACCCTTTTGAGCTATAGGAGGATTTTTTGGCTGCTGGGATAATAAAAACATATATTGGTGACATCGATACAAACTGCAGGTGACCGTGGCTATCAGCTTGCAGTGTCATTTCTGATACAGCATCCTCTGAAAACCATTCCAAAAATAGTTGATTGTTCTTGGCGACAGCCAGGAACATCCAGCAACCACTTGCCAAAACATTTTTTCCAAGAAGCTGTAGATGTTGCCAGGAGGGCACTGAGCAGGCCTGTGTGACTTACTGGTGAATAAAATGAAGTGATTCACTAAATCTCCTTCCTGGGCTTTGGGACTATTTACTGTCCCTAACTCCTGCGGTTCCATTTGGCTCCTCTCCCTGGGTGCTCATGCTGACCGTGGGACTGGGATGTGCTGTCTGGCCCAAACCACCAATGGAGACATTCCTGTGTGTTTGTAGCTCAAAACGCTAACATGCTAATAGCTTCTGTGGCTTAATATTCACTATTGATTACAGCAACTTGGAGTTTCTGAGCTCATATAGGTTCTCATCACCACTCTGGTGATTCGAGTGATCTTGATAGGGCAGAAAGTATCTTCATAACATAATTTACCATACTACCTATTAAAGTTTCTGCTTATTTCTTTATCCTTACTTGAATGTTTTCTTTGCGATTTTCATTGTGGTGCATTTTGCTCTCTTTGAAAATAAATTTATATAAAGGCTAAATCAAATCTCGAGTACTTGAGGGGAAAAACAAGGTTTAGAGAACGTGACACGCTCATGTTCACAAATTTAAAAAAGATCTTTATCAGTGTGTCTAGCTTTTTTGTTTACGTTTTTTCTCTCTCTCAAAAGAGATACCTGCTAAGTGAAATATAGGCTAGTCCATCAAACAGGGTTGGTAAAGGTTACATGCAAAAACAATTCTAAAAATACATTTTTATTCCAAAAAAGCAACGATCAAGGATCTTTATTGACCCTAAAGGGTAATTTGTTGCTCAGTGAGCAGAGATCACACAACCGTCCCACAAGCAGTTATAAATAAACAATAAATACAACATAATTTGCATTATGTAGTAAAGTGACAAAACAGTAAACTATGTAAAGGATATATTTCATTGCATGATAAAAAAGTTTTTGATTGAAGAATGAAGAATATCTTAAATTATCCTCCCTACAGTTCATGTGGATGGCATTAGTATTACTTTACTCCAAGCAGGTAATATGTATTGTGTAATGGATTACCAGACCCTCCTACTCGTCTTCCTCTGGAGCCTGCAGTCTGACTCAGACGACTGTGTGAGTGCTCCATACAAAGAGCCAACCTGCACACAGCCATAAATAAAGTTCCCCTCCTACCCCCCTACCCCTGGGTGTGACAGGACAGGTTGAGATGAAAGGTTTCTGTCTGCTAGCTTCCCCTGCAGCTTCTTATTAAAGAGCTTTTAACATGTAAACAGAACAGAGACACACACTCATAAAACAGAGAGGGGGAGAGAGTGGTTGACTCTTCCTTCGTCTCCATTTTGATTTTTCCTTTTCTATCACTTCCTTTCTCATACTGCACTCACTCTGAGCCATCTAAATATGACCCCATTCATTTGTGTGCAACATGTTTTCAAGTGATTTTTGCCAAGTCTACACTGAAGTAAAAAAACAACAAAACATTGTAGATAAACCCCTTGTGTTTCCTCCTTGCAGTGCTCCAGTGCTCATTCCACTACTGCACATAAGACAGTGTAACACCTATACTGTGCCACTTATCTACAGCATATGATCCCATATACCAGTGGTATCAAACAATGTGCCACTTCACACAGGGGAACAGAAAGGTGACAGAAAGTGCTCTCAGTTACTGTTATGGTACACATACATTCATTATCCAGAGTCCTAAAGTTTTTTTTCCTTCTCATAATAATAAATCAGTCTTTGGTTATAAAGTGGTATAAAGAATAAGATTTAAGTCTCAAATTTAGTGTAGTTAATCTTAATCTCTGAGGCATCCTCTAAGATCTTTTTACTTTTATCTCTTTTAAAACTTTGTATTCCTGCTTTTCATTCTCTTATCATCTTCCTCTTCTTGTGATAATTTGAGAGGTATGCCATTTTCTTAGTTCTTCATTTCAACATTATGTCTTTCTTTCTGTTTATTTTTACCAGCTGGAACATTTTATGGTATAACTCTGAATATTTATCTACGTCAGAGGCGTCAGTGTCTGACGGTCTGTCTTTCTAAGAACAGCCAGGTAACACACACACACATACACACACAAACTCAAACAGACACTCAAGCACTCCTGCTGGTTGGTGTAGACACAACCCCGCTGAGCGGGTCAGGTCTGACAATGGACCGTCAGCAGGGAGGACACAGTAGGTTTGCATTTTAACATAAGAATGGAGAAATGGCGCACAACCTGGCAGAATACTCAATTCTCATCAGGTGTCAGGTGTCTGACAGATCACACAGAAAATATCTTCACTCTCAAGCTCTAAAACTCTTAATTTAGTCTCACAGAGATGGGAATCTAGAGCGTGCTCACGCTTCCGCACATTAACGTCTCTCCATTCACTGACTTGTTTAGACAACCTTCCAATCAATCCTTCAACTTGTTCTCCTGAAACAAGGCCATGTGTGTGTGTGTGTTTGTGCATCTGTCTGTACTCCCGTTTAGGTGATTCATAATCGCAAAGGATTATGGGAAGGATAGGTCCATTTAGGATAGACAGGTGTGACCTTAGATGCCCGCCTTTCAGCTTTAATGGCATGGAGGTTCAATAGTCACTTTATCAAAGATCAAACTACTGTTGTTGGGTTCAGGGGGCATAATCCATAACACTGTTTGACATCCAAAATCAAAAGTGTGGGAGGTCATGGATCCTAAGCTATTCAGTGATCTAGTGAGTAATCCAGGTGGAGGTATCGTCCAGACTATGGCATGTAATTTGTGTTTGAGATTTAAAGGGATTCAAGTAAATTAGTGCTAAATATTTTCCATGATCCAATTAAATCCCAGCTACAAACTATAAAATCCATTATGCTGAGTCATCAGTTTTAGACTAACGTGTTTTTATGAGATATCATAACTGCAAGAAAATTTGCTTTCCCTAATTAAGGCCTCTCTGTTTAGGCCTCTCATCCAGTGACCTTATAGAGGTTAGAGTTCTCTTCCCAGTTCTAGTCAACACCTGGTCATACTGCTTAGGGATGCTTTACAACTTTGCAGTCACACACCGTTAACTTTGCTTGACTGGCATCATAGTCTTGGAACTGCAACATCACGCATCACTCAAGAGCTGAGGCTGAAGATACTGCGCCCAAAGTCCCTCATCACTCACAAGCCTGAAGCTTGCTGATTTGCAGCAAACATTTTTATAAAGCTCTTTTTCCTCTGCTGATTTTTCATGTTGCCTTATTGCCTGGTGTTTTGATGGTCTGTTCATACATGAATGCCGTACTGTCTCAGTGTTTGTATCTATGTGTCTAAAGGAAGTCTTAATGACGACGTTGTCTCACTATGATTGGAGGATTTGACAGGTAGACAAGGTTTTCAAATTGATCAGCAGTAGATGGGATGCAGCCTGATGTAAACACCCACACACACCTTTTAACAGCTTGGACAAAAGTTGAGATAAGATCTGTGTAGCTTCCAGGGATGTTACCTACACACACACACACACACACACACACACACACACACACACACACACACACACACACACACACACAAGAAAAGCTCTCTCTCTATGCCATTAGAGGCCTGTGTAAGGCCCTGCGTTTGTGTGCCATAAAGTCCCCAACCTTTTTTGCACCACGGACCGGTTTATGTCCGACAATATTTTCACAGAGCGGCCTTTAAGGTGTTGCGTATAAATACAACAAAATAAAACCAGTACTGCAGTACTGGTTTTATTTTGTCGTATGGTACCAAAAAAAGAAGATTTATTCATAACACACGGGAAAAGACCCAGGGAAAACGATTAAAAAAACAACGCTAAAAACCCCGAAAACCATGAATTTCACACCCAAACCTCAACTCTCGCGTCCCGGTATTAAACGACTGACGGACCGGTACCAATCCATAGCCTAGGGGTTGGGAACCGCTGCTTTACGACATAAGTAAGTGAAGTTGGTTCATTAAACAAATATTATTAATTGGGAAAATGACCTATTTTCATCTTTAGCCTCATCGCTTCATCAATGTCTCACTTGCATACTTTGCCCTTTTTCTCTCTGAAACTTAAGCCTCTTTCAGACAAGCACTCCTTCCCATTAATATGACAGCACTGGAACGTGTCAGCTTCAAAAACACAGTGTCACTCTTGGCCGTATACAGAAGCTCTCGCTCCATCACTATGATGGATATATTTGAATGAAGCGTTGAAGAACACTAAAAAAAAACCAGCCTATGTCTGAATGACAGAACGCCATCGCTTTAACAAACTAATTAAGCCAGCAATGTTATGTATCCCATGTCTCAGAAGGACTATACACACACACACTCAGGCCCACGCTCTCACACAGAGGTGCAGTTGTGAGTTCAAAGCGCCGCCTCGGGCCGCTGATGGAGGGAGTGGGGGGAAGCCGGAGAATGAAAGAATGGATGAATGAATGAAAGGAAGGTAACATACCTGCAGGGGTTAGAACAGGTGAGCTTTAATGGAGCCTTTCCCTTTCAGTGCTCAGACACACTCACTCACATACACACATACCTGCATACCATCGCTCTTTCTCTCTGACCCTTGCCACAGACCATTGATCTATAAGGCTGACTGATTTATTCATTTCATTTTTCTTTGCATGCAGTATTCACATAACCTTTTTTTTTTATCATATTCACCTGATATTTATGTAATCATAATGTAAAACACAGCATATGTGTTGTACCTTCTGCCACAGAAGGGTTTTTCAGAATGTCTTAAATACTCATGGGACTTCATGGCTGATTTGTTGTGTTTGTGACCTTTGACTTCTTTGGTGTTTGCTTCTTGTGATCTCAGTAATCTACAAGAGATGAAGCTTCCTCTAACTGTCCCCTTATTTTGAGTCTATGCTGGTAAAAAATGACATAAATAAACATTAAATCATTTTTTGCTTTTGTGTTTCAAGAGTTTTCAGTCATAAAATTGGTTTGGGGATTTTTGAGTGTAGTGTGGGAGAAAAGCAGCCCTCTGTCCTCACCTTCCACTCTCAGCTCTCTGATCTCCTCCAGGGGAGAATATAGAGGAGGGAAGGGGGGGACACAGGTGACTCTCTCTCTCTCTCCCAGAAGTCAGGCTTCCTCCCAGGGGTGCTGACAGCTCCAGGCCTCCCTGGGTCACCGCAAAGCTAACCTCAGGCTAAATGGCAGGACAAGTGTGAGTGTTATAGTTCTAGAAAAATGTTAGATTCACTGTATTTTGACTTTTTTCATAATATATTAAAACCTGACAAATCAGAACGCTTCACAGTCTAGCTCTGCGTACAAAGCATTATAAAAACTCTTTTTTAAACAGTTTTTCACAGATTTCTTTAATTATTACTAAATGACAAGAAAATGAGAATAACAACAACATTTTTAAATGGTAAATGGTAAATGGCCTGTATTTATATAGCGCTTTACTAGTCCCTAAGGACCCCAAAGCGCTTTTAAATCCAATCATTCAATTAAGGACACAAATAAATATGTCAAGCTGGAGACTACACTGACTGCATGTAGTTGTTGAAAAGTTCAAAACCTGTAAATGAGTTTCATTCTTGAATTAGTTGCATAGTGATTGATGGAGATGATTGGTGCCAAACACAATGTTAAATGAAATGCTGGTGACACAACCATGAGAGAAGTATTTTTTTCCCTTTATAGCTCATGTTCTCTATCAAGTAAGGTAAAATCTAGCAATAGTATAAGACTATAAAATACACTGTTCTTAACCAATCCTAAGTACAAAAGTAACCCAGTTTACTTAAAGTAAAAAAGTAAAGTACAAAAATGTTATTTTATATCGTTTTTATCATTAACTCGGTTTCCCTGGGTGTCTTCCCATGTCTTATGAATAAATCTTCTTTTTTTGGGGTACCGGTACTGGTTTTATTTTGTTGTATTTATCCGCAACACCTTAAAGGCCAGTCTGTGAAAATATTGCCGGACATAAACCAGCAAACCACCAGTAGATCACCAGATGGGTGCATTGACACTGTTTGTATGAATGAATATGCAGGGACAAGGGAAATATGTAACTCAAATTCACATATCATTCCCTTTTATCAAATATAAACTTAATGAACAACTCTTGACAATTAAAATAACAAATAAAGGTAAATACATATGAATTTATTATATATATATTATTGAAATGATCATGAAAATATTTATTTCAAATACATGATTCATTAATTAATTATTTAATGTGAGTGCTTGAGCAGTTTCCAAACTTTCACCTCAATTTTTTCCGCCTGGACAGTTTCAACTTTTACATTTAAAATCAGTGTTTTGGTGAGAGTTGAGATTTTAGGCCATTTTCCCTTATGTGGTAGGTGACCTGAAATAGCTGAGCTGGGGGCTGGGTCCAGGGTCTTTCTCACACGCACATGCACATGCACAAACCCCTTCTTTGTGCTTCCGAACCTTCGACAAAGCAAAGAGGGGAAAAAGGCCCCTATTTATCTGAACCACCTCTCCATAAAGAACGAGGGATCAACACCACCTTTCTTTTTTTTCTTTTACCACCCCTTCACCACTCTATACACCCCTCACCCCTGATCGCCCCATTGTCGGACGGGACAAAGGCCTCGAGAAAGAGAGAGGTAAATGGGGGTCGAAGGTAGGTGTGTGTGTGTGGGGGGGGGGAGGATTCACCTGATAAGAGGATGAATGATCCGTTCACTGTGGCATGAGGAGGAGAAAAGAAAAGGGAATGAAGTGCATCTCCTCTTACAGAAAAACAGCCAACATATATCCATATTTTCCCTGCACTTTTAAACTGTCACATTAAAACCTATCTCAAATTTCTATTTTAGTATCAAATTCCAAAACAAACAAAAAGTCGGGGTTTAAGTGAGGTCATGGAAGCAAAACTTGAAAGAGATTCTGCAGAAAAGAAAAGAGAAAATGTAGCTGAAGGGAAATAAATAAATATTTATCTTTAAGGGAAATAAAGGTATTGCACAAAAAATGTAAATTGGAAACAGCTTGGAAGAGGAAACTTTAAAAAGTACCTTCTCTGACCTACGACTTTGTCATTAATTGCTGTAACGTTCAGCATTTTCTGCTGATTATTTCACTGCGATTCGATTGTCTGTGAACAGACAAGGAGAATATGAAACTTGTGAAATACAAACTTGCCACATTTCCTTGCAGGCAATTGGATTTTCCTTTTACAAATGCTTTTCTCCACATTTTACACCTGAACGGGCATCAAAACAAGAGGCTTTCTGTGTGTGTTTCCTCTGCTTTTTTATGGATCGTTCCATTTGTTTTTCATTGGATCTTTTTACCCTATTGCTGAAGCTAATAGGTAGACGACAAACACTGCTGGAGCCACTTTTATGAGGCAGAGCATGAATCAGAGTCCAGTGGAAAGTCACTGGAGATCTCAAACTAGTAACCCATTAAATAAGATGCAGGACAGTAAACAGTTGTCTTTAAGCCTTTTAAGGAATACAAAGCTTTTTTGCTTTTGTTTTCTTTCATGGTTGTGTTGTTATCATATTTGTGGCTGCTTTGTATTTCAACTTCCACTGCTCACCTAAGACTTTCATTTGGTATTTCGTGCCTACTAGCTACAGTGTTTAACAGCATGCAGTAATGAGTACTGTCTGGTGCTGTACTTTCACACATGTTTGTTGCAAAATCCTTTTAGAAATGTTTTCCTTTTTTTTTGGAAATCAAATTCAAATTAAACCAAATTCACAACACAAAAACCTACAATGTTTAATAAAGATATGAAAAATCCAAAATACCTTTCTTGTCTTTCAAGATGGGGCTGGTGCCAAATGCTTTTTGAGAACCAACAGTTCAGCTGTACTGAGAGTCAAACTATTTATTGTACATAGCAGAAGCTGCTACTTCTTTCATGTTTTATCAACATAGTGGAACTCCCGATCCTACCGATTGTGTTATAAGTGGTTCCAGGTTTTTTTTGGGACTGGCAAATTTGAGGACAATGTTGCATGCTTTTTTGTTTTTGTTGTTTTAAGTGGTAATGTGAGCAACCAGTTCCCAATTAGGTACAGGTCTTAGAGGTGGCTTTTAAAAGAGTGCCTATGTAATGTTGAACTTACCCATAGCTCAGTGCATCGATAGAGATAAGGATAAGGCAAATTCCCAGTGTTGAATTTGGTACTCAAAAAAGGTTATTGCACATTACTTGTTACTTAATTACTCCCCAGAGACAATTCATCACACTACTCAGTATATTATTTTCTTGTTACTCCATAAACTGACCTGAAACGTATTGCCTCATAATTACCAGTTAATAATATAGTCTACAGTCCCACACAACAACACAAATCCTTATCCCAATGAGGACACACATATAATTTCTCTCTTAGTATTTACCCTTAGTATTCGACAAGAACCGATTCTCGATTCCCATCCCTTGTACTGAGTCTGCATTATTCAAATCAAATCAAATCAAATCAAATCAAAATTTATTTATATAGCAGATATTATAACAACAGTGTTGACCATAGTGCTTCACAGTCAGTAAAAACATGCGACAATTAAAACAAACAATAAAACAGGACAACAAACAATAAGTAACAACACAATAAGCTAGAACAGCCAACTAGTTATTATTGGCTAGCTTTGTATTAGCTTGTTGTTTTGCAAAGAGCCGAATTTTCTGTGTAATGCAATTGTTTCTGTCCTGGACGCAGTTTAAACGTTACCATCACTCTCTTGTCCTTTTATGCAATTAAAATAAAAGGAATGTTTATATCTCCACTGTTGAGCGCTCCACCATTTATATTCTCCTACACACTCCTCTCTATCTCTCTATCTGCCCAGTGAGTAAATAACTGAAGAACCTAATTCAAGTCACAATATTATTGTAACTGAAATTGGTAATTACTGAAAAATGTAACGTGATTAGATGTTACACCCAACAGTGCTTCCCAACAGGAAGAGTAATACCTGTTATATTTCTTATACCTGCTTGGGCCACATGTGTAGTTGGTGTTGTAACCTCAATTCTCTATGGACAAGTTCAGAAAAAACTTTATTTAGGACCTGAGCAGACCCTAGCGGACTAACAGACACACGAGGTGTAATTGAAGCGTAAAAACTTTGAGGTTGCTAATACTTGATTCGAATACTATATTCACGACTGTGCTAGCTACTTATGTTATGCTAATATGATGCACGCCAAGTTAATGAGGAATTATTTCCTTATACACACCTTACACTGAGCCTAATGAGTATTATTTAAGTATTAAAGTATTATTAAAGAAGCAGGTGTAGAACATTCATAAACAAATTTGATCGGATGATTAGGCTTTAAAAAATGTAACAGGATAATTCATGTTGGATATTTGAATGCCCACAATTTCATGGCAACCCTTCCAATAGTTGCCTATTGATTATGGAAAAAAGCCATGTTATGTCAGTTTACCTTTACCTGGTGGTGATCAACTCCAATTACAATTTTCCACAGTGTAACAAAGTGATGTGAAAATGCATGGCTTCAAATAAAAGTTGAGTGAATTCATCAACTAATGTGAAAACCCCAAAACAGTAAAGACACAGTATTATCAGAAATGTAATTATGCAAGTTAGAAAACTGTTAACTCTCTAATGTTGCTAATTTGTGACGTTGGAGATTATTGGATTTTCTTTGAAAGCTACATAATATCCACATTCTAGAGAAGGAAAGGAGATAAAGATAAAGAGAGGAGGTACAGAGGTGAGGAATTTATATGACCGGGGCTATAGGTTATGGTGAATTATCCTGAATTAACAGTGTGTTTACTTTAGCTGGGAGGCTGCTGAGTGAAATGGGTGAAGTTGGGGCGTCAGGTGACCCAGGTCTTTGTTATGGAAAGAGGTGGGCAGGCAAACGCAGCCCCAAATGACTGGCAGGAATGTCAGCGGAACAATGCTGTGACTCTCCACGACAGCAATGTCCATCATCATTAAGAGCTCGCCCATCATTGTGAAAAAAAGCTGTGAATATCTTTTGTGAGGTTGTACTGTCGAGGCCTTGTGACTTTGACCCTTGGCCTCTTCACTGCCACTTCACACATTATTGACAGAGAAAGTAAGACTGTATGGTTGATGTAACAGCAAGTTCTAAAACTGATTTGCATTGGAAGCTGAAATCGGGTTTCACAAGATTTGAATTGATAGAGGTTAATGTAGTCTTTTCAGAACGCAATTGTTTTTTTTATCAGATAATAACCAAATGGTACACAATATGCAAACTTTTCTTCTCAGAGAAAACTATTCATTTGCATTATAGCCCACTGTTATTAACTGTAGTTTCAAAACAAACAGTAATTATTAAACAAAAACTAAATCCCTAGCCAAACGTAAAAAAAAATAGACACCACTGTAACAGGAAGGAATATTAAGTGGGATCATTTCCATAACAGTTAAATCAATCTTATTTATGAAAATAACTTGCTTTATAGAATTCAGATGTGCAGAAATTCTGGATCAAAGCTTTACTCAACTATCCTAGCTTTGCCAAAAGAGTACCTTATACTAATGACCATCGGTTCTTTTTGTTGCTTAGACTGAGGTTTGAATGTGCTTATGAGAATTAACTAAAGAGAACTTTAGTTTTACAGCTCAAACACACACACACACAAAGTCAACCATACATAGGTAAATGCAATCAGCTTCCCTCCATTGTTTGTTTATGTAGCCAATGTCCCAAAACCACTAGCATTAGCATCAACAAGCTAAAGAACAAAGCCAGGGAATGAGCCAGTACTAGCATTCTCTGAACTGTCTAGTGATACAAGCTAAAAGTCACCTGAGTTATAGTCACTAATTCAACAGAGGTTTCAGTTTATCCCTTATTTAAAAGAATTTAATAAATAAAAACTTGCAATGCAATTTGGGGAGCAAAAGAGCCCCTCAGGATCAATCCGATGTCAGAGAAGGAACATCACTGCCTGAATGTTCAAGTGGATTTTTTTAAAGTTGCACTTAAAAGTACAGGTGACAAATGATGTGTCCTAACATAAAGATACTGGCAAATGAGAGGTAACAGTTCAGCAGTAGAACCCTGTGTTATGCTTGTTGTCCAAACCTGATTGATGTAAAGCACAATGTAATCAGTTTTAGTTGTATCTGCATGGAACTAGTAGACACATTATTTTTAAGCAAAATTCACTAGAATCACTCCAAGTTTAATTTTCTAATTACACGCTGTTATTGTTCTGCATAAGCTGTGGAGTTTCCTTTTCTTGATTTCCTTGAAACGGTTGGTATTTAATAATAAAAAGAGATCTTATCATTCTTGATGTTCTGAAACTTTCTGCAGAACTATGGAAACCTTAAAACAGAAAGAGTCTCTAAAAGCATGCAGTTAAATGTGGGCGTAATAGCAATTAATAGAGATAAAAAAAAAAATTTAAACACATTCCTAAGATAAAATTCCTCTCGAGTTATATCAGTTGTCTCTTTGTAACAAGTACATATATGCTTTCCAACAAAAGTCACCGGAGAACTGACAGACAATTAAAGTGTGACGAAATGATGAACATTTTTAATCAAGTGGATAAGAGTGTGGAGTGTTTCTGGTAACTAATGTAACTGAGGAAATTAAGTGTCAACTAAATGACGGTGAACTAACATTTGCCAAGTCAATTAGCACTTGCTAACAGAGCTCCGATTACTCAAGAATGCAGTTGTTCAGGGGATGTTAACACACCAAGCAGCAGTGTTGCCTATCGTTGTTTGCTTTGCTGTTGTCAATCGGTGTTGTGTTGACACTGGAAGAACAAAAAAAGTCACATTCAAGATAAATGAAAAATCCTACTGATACAAAGCCTTGTCACATTAGCGTTGGTACACGTAAATTTTATCCATACGTCTTTACCGTTAGGTTGAGGAAAAATGTGAGAAAAATAAGAGGGTACCTAGTAGCCAGGTGTTGCTAATTAAATATACTTTATTAACTGATCATCAGCAACTGTGACCACCTCTATAAAACCACAGGTTTTGGCAGTTTATGGGTCTGGGGCATTCAAGGTGTTTTTAAGCACAATGCGATCTTCAGTCTTTTAAGGAGTAGATGTTGCAGCATCCAAGAGTCAGATCATCATTGCAATAATCCCAAGAGCTACATCACAGACTCTACAGCCGTTGGTTAGCTTGCTAACCTAAGTTCACGCCTCTACAATTAGAAAAAGACTGACTAAATATCGATTGTTCGCAAGGGTTGCCAAGGGAAAGATTCTGTTCTCTGGACTGCCAGAGTCCTGTGAAAAACTCTTTTTCACATGACTGTTCACATAACATGTTTACATACATACATGCAAACACAGAAGGCTGGGTGTCTGTGAGTGAGGCTCATTATGTGTATGTTTGTGGCTCTAATTGGTTGTGTGTATATATTCATGTCTTTTAGTGTGTGTCTCAGACCTAAAGAGCCTGTGAGCAGCTTATATGTTGGGGGAGTTTAGGGGCTGTTGTGTTTGCTGAGAAAACTCAACAGGCTAATTCTTTTTAGTTTAATCTACTGGTCTAATTCCCATGTCTGAGACAGTGAATTGGCCTTAGAGGATTATAAACAAGGAGAGCGGGACTCGCCAAAACAAAGATGACTCTCCCTGTTACTGTTAAAGAAGGTAACAGGAAAACCTTGGACAAACAGATCCCCATATATGTTCTGATGTTTGTTTCTTTGTTTCTTTTTTTTTACAGTATTGATAACTTGGAGAAAAGACACACAAGTGTATAAGATCCAGAAGTGTCCAGTAATGCAGCCATGTAGTAAAAAATCTACCTAAGATACCACAAAAAGGCCTCTTATCCTACCTCCCATATCTTTTCATGTAATCTTTGTTAAACTTCTCCAAGTTTTGATAGAGAGCTTGCAGAAAAACCAAACCGCAACCCAAATCCTCCACCCAGCCCCAAAAAATCCCCCAGTGGCAGCCCCATTCTGTCGATTTAGTCAAACAACCGAATCTACAGATGTAGCAAACTCCACCCAAAATCCTCAACACCAATTCTCTTATAGCAATGAAAATGGCAGCTCTAAGACAACAAGGCAATGAAAACCTGGACGGGAGTTTCCCAGCTTTATTTATTTTGGTAAATTCAGTCTAATCCACTGAAGTCTGAGGTCATTTGTCATTGTATTCAAGTCACTAGATCTTTCCTTCCTATAGCAGATGCATAATACTTTTTAGTAAATTGCTTTAACTAATAAAAAAAACAGTCAAAGCCAGAGCTCCTGTGCACTTGAGTCTATGCGAGTGTGCATGAACACACAGCTGCAGAGGCATACACACACACACACACACACACACACACACAGAATGGAAAGTATTACTGAGTCTTTTTTGGTGGCAGAAGCATGTGGGATATGTCGCTTCACCCTGCAGGCCATTTCCCCATTCTCTCCTGATGATTATCTGAGGTAAGCTCACACACACACTCCATGAGCATTGTGGGGAATGTCACGCTTTCCTTTTAACAAGTTTTCCTTTCAGTTAAATTAATCTTGACAGGAAGCGCTTACTTTAAACTACTTAAATTAGGATTGAATTTTAGTTCATGTATTAAATAGACACCTCATTTTTATCTTCACGATGTGTGGACGAAGCCAACTGTTATTTTGAATGCATCTCAATGAGACAGCTTTAGTTATGTTGACTTGACCGGCTGTTAACACATGTGACGTCTTGTATTTGTGAAGAAGGATGAATAAAAAACAATGATATTCAAATTGCAGAAATAATAATTTGCCCTTTAATTTTACTTTAATTTCAAAACAAACAAGTTCCTCCTATTGCATTTACATATGAGGAAATGAAAATGAAAGGTTCAAAAAATTCTTTGAGAATCTTATGACTCTTATGATATGGTTTACGTGAACATCCAGGAATTCATACACACATAGTAAGTCATGTGAACACACCCAGACCCACACAAACGCACGCAAACTGAGCTTCACTAACTGAGAGTCACCCCGCCTTACCCCCTGCGTGGCGGCTGCAGGCCCAGATTTGAAAGGGATTTGTTTGACCCGAGGAGGTGTTAGCAGGGGACACGGTGTATGTGTGTGTGTGGTGTGTGCGTGCGTGCATGTGTGTGTGTGTGTAGGAGGACGACTGAGACAGACAGACAGTAAAACATATGTTGCTCCCAGGGAGAGGCCATCTTGCTGATTCAGCTATGGTAGTGATTGCAATGCAGTGGTCAATAGTTTGGATCATCCACACCCCAAAAACTCACAAACCTGCTGCTTTACAGCTTGCCAGAGGCACGGCAGCAATATGGAGGGGAGGAGGACCCCCAAGATGTGCGTGTAAATTCTCCCTTCTGGGCAGAGAGGACAGTAGGAGGTGTTGCCACTCTGCCTGTCTGTCAACATGTTTGACATTCCAGTTTGCTTGTTTGTTTGATTTTTGTACAAACTTTGCTTCTTGGAGATTTTTTTTTGCAGGTCAGTTCTGAAGCGCGTTACCTCATGCTTTTCAAGAAGGCAGATTAGCTCAAAAATCGCAAAATAAGCACAAATCAGCAAGGAGAAATTTTTCTCGTTTTTACAAGTTTTGTTTTCTTTCCTTTGGTATTTCCTGGATTTGGGATAGGGACATAAAAGATCATGGGACAGTAAGTCAGTAAGTTTAATTATATTATCTAGAGTACTAAACATGAATTTAATCACAATCTGAATTTCCACGATAATCAGCCTTTCCACTTGCAAATTGTGGGCAGATACAATCCTTGTTTGCCTGCTGTGATCACAGTGATACATTTTCCTTGATCTTGGTTTGATTGAGCACATTTTTCCTACTTCTGCTTTCTATGTTAAACATCTCACAGCACTCTTATAGTCCTTTATAGAGTGCTAGCACATGGTTTGGATCTTAATCTTCAGTGGAACAAAGACATCTGTCGACAGATGAGGATATTCATAGAATGGAGAAATACATAGAAGTTTTTCCTCATTTTCACGGCCCTGTTTAATCACATGACCACCACTGTCTTGTTCTGTCAGCAGCAAACAAATCCACATGTTCACATCCCTTTTCTGTCAATAACTCCCATCTCGTCATCTTGCTTTCACAATCTCTGCTATTTCCTCTGATTTCACCTTTTATTCCCTCTTTTTTATCTTTGTTTGTTGCTCAACTCTTCTCTGCACTTCCATTCTTTCTGCCTGCCTCCTTCTCCCCGTTCTCTCATCTCCATTTTTGCAATATTGTGTCTCTTCCCATCATCAAGCTCAAATATCTCCTCTCTTTTTTCAGCTATTCAATCCCCCCTGCCCCCATATTTCTTACTTTATTTCTCTGCCTCACCTATCTCCATTTCCATTTTCACTCCTTCCTTTCTTCCTCTTGTGCCACAGTCAATTTTTTTTTTACAAGTGAATTTTAAAAAAAATCCACTCTCTTCACTCCTCCCCTCTTTCTCGGTTGTCACTGAGGGATGAATGAGGTGACAGCTTGGTTTTAGCCCCTGGAGGGGAAAGGGGGATGCCAGACCTTCTCTTCACACTGACACACAATCATGCACACGCACACATACTCAGACACTGTTGCTAAATATCTGACTGAGATTGTTCACAGTTTAAACTGGACTGAAGGTGAAACTGCTACCGCTGTCAGGTGAACAAATATTTCACCTTAAAGTTTAATATGAAGTGCTCATGTGACTGCGCTGTGTCCAGTGGTTATGTGCTTTCTGCACTGCGCTTCTCAGAAACAGCATTTCCAACACACTGTGTGGGCAGTATTGAAAACGTCTTTGAAATACTGCATGTGATTTTTTTCTTGTGGTTTTCTTGTCAGTCGAATTATGGATGCAATCACAATGATGTCACACAAATGATTAATTATTTAAGCAACCCTGTTTCAGAGCCACACAGTTATCATGTATCTACATTTTATGTGCAGTCCACACTGGACTTAAATAAATGTTTCAATACTTTTGGAAATATGCTTATTCACTCTCTTGCCTCTGTGGTAGGTCTAACTCTGCAACTTCCCAGGAAAGTTGCTAAACAGATTATTTCCACCCTCGGACACACTAACAATTTGGGTGGACTGCAGAGCATTGACAGAGCTGTTCTGCTAAAGCTACTTTCAGTGTCCAATATTATGAAGAAATAACAAGTCCTTTTCTTTTTTCTTTGTTTGCTCAAGCATCATCATTCCCTTCCTTGATTAAAAGAGATCAAAGCAGACCTTGTTTGCACGTATACAGTTTTACTTATATAAAACCTCATGAACTGAATAAAGAAATGTGGAATATATAGGCAAGTAAATCCATAAAAAAAAACAGAGAAGCGCATATACCTGCAACAGAGAAGAAGTAGAAAGCTCTCAAACTCTCTTTAACATGCATTGCAAGAATTGGGTAGTTAAATATAAGGGGAAAAGTATTTAATTTGAGAAGACACAGACTATAATCAAGTGAAATAATCTGCCAAATTTCTTGAAATTTCTTGATATTAAAAAAAAATATCTAGACTTGGGGGGAAAGTGGGAAAAATCTTAATAAGTTACTTGGAATGAGTGTTTCAAGAAATCTTTTTTAAGTCAAATAAAGTCATGCTTCATTTAGCATTGGTTTTTTTCTCTCTCTGAGAGAAAAGATCTTAAAACAGTCAGCTTCTTTGGGTCACCAGTCTATCAACCACAGACAATTTGGAATCACCAGTTAACTTAACTCCAGTAATTACATGCCTTTGGACTGTGGACGAGAGCCACACCAGATGGTGGAGTTTAACTGAGGACCTTTGTGCTGTGAAGGAGTAGTGCTAACCACTGTGCTACTTTCTCACCCGTGTGCTAAACAGAAGTCTAAGTGCGCAAATTGTTACTGAGAGGTCTTGAAACAAGATTTCACAGGTAAAAATGGTTTTAAAATACAATGTGATCTCAGATGGTGTCTTGGTGATATAAAGTAGCCTCATAAGATTTTTAAACTAAATATAAAATAAAAGTCATATATTCTCAAAGCAAGATTAAAAGTTGTATTCATTGGACTCTTTGTTATTATATCACTCTCAAAATAAAATCAAAAAGACTTTTTGGTTGGATATAAGATTGTAAGACTTGGTTAAACAGACAATTTTTGCAGTTTGCTCCTTAACATGATTATTTGATAACAAATGGTACAGACTGGTCCAAAGAATAGTTTTCATTTCACTGTTGTTTGGATGAAATAATCAAAATATGTAACTAAATGATTCTTATATAGCACTTTTTTACTCTATCTGAGCACTCAAAGCGCTTTATGCAACTAATTCATTCACCCAATCACAGCAGCACGTTTTCTAGGTTGTGAAGTGCTTAATATCTAACATTCATACACATTCACACTCCGATGGATGCAACATGGGGTTAGTATCTTGCCCAAGGATGCAGACTGGAGGAGCCTGGGATCAAACCACCAACCTTCCAGTTAGTACCTCACCTGCAGCCACCCCACATCAGCACATATAGTGCCAATAACAGTGCACCACTGTCACATCCAACTTCAGCACATTCCCTTGCATTAACAAGACTGCACATTAAAAGAACCACAGTGATTTCTTGTCAAAACCAAACCCTAGCTCAAAACTTTAACATAGACCTCGTATATCTTCTTCTTTTGGCTGATCCCTTAGAGGTCACCACAGTGGATCGCCTACTTCCATCTCACCCTATCCCTTGCCTCCTCTTCTGTCACACCAACCCTCTGGATGGCCTCCTCTGAGGTCTTCCTCTTTTCCTCTGGACTGGAAACTCCATCTTCAACATTCTTGTACTGTTTGTCCAATATATCCACTCTCCCTCCTCTGCACAATAGCAACAAAGCACTTAAATACTTTGGTGCCAGCTTCAAAATAGCAAGTCATCATGATTATCTTATCTGATTACTCTTGACAGGACAATTTACTTAAATAAAATGTTAGGTGCAGTTTTGATTTCACTGCTGTTTTGATGATGATTACAAAAGCTACATATTCTCTTTAGGCAGGTTATATGCATATTGCTTTTCATTGTATGGTTTATCATTTAATATTTATTTCATTTTTCCAACCCACTCTTCTTGTAAATAAGGACATTTGAGGAAGATTACCCTTTCCTTTTAAATACTGAATGTGTCTTTTAGTAGTTCAAAGCCTTTTTGTATTTTCACCGTGGCTAATTTTAGAAACAACACAGTCAGTGCGGTTGAACAGCTCCTGTTACCTAAGCCTGAGTCACCAATCTTTACCTGTTTAGGTGGCACACACTTAGAAATGGGGGTTTTCCAAGCTTGCAAACAAAACCTCAATTTACAAGGACCAGGGCATCAATGATCAAAGAGGGGGTGTGGTCCCATGGCTCCATTAGGTTGCCGTGGGAGACAGTCCCTGAGGAAAAGTCGCCAGCGCAGCCCTGTCGTCAAGGAATAAATTACAGACTTGATGGGCAGGTAACTATCACCTGGACTGGCTTGCTCTCTCTGTTCTTGTTTTTGTTTTAGCTTTTGGTGTCTGGACTGTGCTGTCCTCCTCTTGCCACCCTTTTTTTTACCCTCCCGTCTTTCCGTCTTTCTCTTTCTAACCACAGTTTCGAAAGCATGTGAACACCCCTATCTGTAATTTTTCCTTAGGTGATTTCGAGTCTTTCTGTGTGTGTGTGTGTGTGTGTGTGTGTGTGTGTGTGTGTGTGTGTGTGTGTGTGTGTGTGTGTGTGTGTGCTGCATGGGCCATTTCCTGTTTCAACATGATGGTGCAGTTGTGTGCGTCAAAACAGATCCATAAATTGTGTCCCAAGTGTGGAAAATCACTGGCGCACAGCCCAAACCACAAGCATGTCAAACACCTGTGAGATTAACTGAAAGACCAGCTATGAGCAGGGCTAAATTAAAATTTGAAGCATTTTCAACAATCAAATGAGGTTGTGTTATATGAACGAGCTTTCATTAGATTTCTTTTCCTCTTTCTCTCCCACCCTCCCTTCCTGAATTGGTCCTGAATGAGGCTCTAAATTGCCTCTAACTGGTTTGGAGGCGTGATAGAAGTGTAGAATACCGAAATCAAGCAAGAAAGTGACATCGTTGAGGGCAAACAGGCCAGTGAGTTAAGACAGCAGGTCAAGAACCCTTCTTGGGAGAGAAGGGGAGCGAACATGAGCGCAGGACCAGTTATAGGATCTGAGTGTACTTTACCACCAGTCTGTTATGGTTCATTCACTTGTCCTGTAGCTCTTTAATCAGAGAACAAACAGTAAACTATAAACATTCTGAACATCTCAGATTTTACAATACAACCAGTCTACATCAGATGTTACACAAACACAACATCAGAAAAACGTAGCAGTGTACAAAAGACTTAGAATATGAGTCATATGACGTTTAACCTTTGAAAATCTTGTCTATCTATCTTCAAAGGAAAAAAACACGATTGCTGCAATGATTTAATTTTTTTTAATGTCATGCCATTTTTAAATTTAAATTCCCCTACACCTACCTTGAGAGTAGATAGCCTTTTTTTCATGCTGGCTTACAGTAATTAAGCCAGCATGAGTAATTAACTTTCCCAAGGGCCCATGTGAGAAACTGGGACTGTTGTGAAGGGCCACCCCAATAAGGCTATAAAGAGATAAAATGAATCATGAGCAGAACTGTGTGACCCCTTGGGAAAATTAATTGCTCAGTCTTGACATATAGCATGCTGTAATTATAGTAAAACCTTTGTGGCAGCTGTTTTGTTTTATTTTCTTAAATGTAGAGTATATTGTATGACGGTGTTAGGCATTGAAGTTGGTTGTATTTTTATCCATCATATATGTGTTTACATTCTATCAAGCACCTCCAATTTGGTGACATCTTAAAAAAGTTCAGGTATACAGAACATGTGTAAAGATGGCTTAGACAGCTTAAATTGAAATGTGACAATTTCTCCACAGTGTATGAAAGGAACCTTCTTGCCAAATGTCATGCGACATGAGTGGGTTATGCTACTCGAAATGCCATTTATTGTATTTTGTATGACGTTTACTGTTAATTGTTTTTAGACATCCTTAGTGATCTTGCACTACTTCCACATTTTTACTTCCACACGTCCACTGTGAACTGTGAGAAAATGATATTTGAACAAAGGTTTTAAGGGGAATCTCATATTTAAAGATTTTTATTTGAGTCGTCATTGCAGTCAAAACGGTATCGCTTCCTCTTTCTATTCATTTTTTTATCCAAATGATTTATTAATATCTCCATGTGTTGTTTCTTTTCCATTCTTAGTATGTCTTTGATGTTCATCTAAAATTTGCAATGACTTCCATCAGAGAAAGCACAGAGGCTCTTATTTATTATAATTATCATCATCATGATAAAAACTTGTCACTGTAATTTTAATATTCATATTAAATTAAGCTCGAGTCTATTCATTCATATCTTTCACTACAATGTAACCATTTTAATTCCTAGTTTATATTTAGTCTTTTTTTTATTTCCATTGTGTTATATTGCTTTAAATGGTTGTATATTAAAATGAAAATATATTAGTAAGAAGAATTCTGTGATATTGTAATGCAGAACAATCCCATGCAAAGTCTTCTTTCTTCCTTCTTCCTTCTTTCCCCACTTTCCCTTACCTCTTACTCTTTCTTTAAACCTTTTTCCTCTTTCTCCACTTTTCTCTTGCTTTGACAGCTTGTCTCTTGGGAATGCGGGGATTGTGTAATACTAATCAGAGCAACATGGATTACAATCAGCACATACACACGCATCTGTCACAGAGGCAGTTAATAAGTCAATATGTTGACATTGCTCAGGGCCACACATGTGCCCCTGTGAGGAACAGTTTGTGATAGTGCGTAATCAATTTTAAAGAAACACAAATAGTTATCTGCCAGTCTGTGTAGTCTTACCTTAATCACTTTGAAGTGATGATATCAAATCACGCACAACTTAAAGTTTCCAATTTTTAGGTGTCTTTTCCATACAGTAATTCAGGTGATAACTGCTAGGAAATGCTATTAGTTTATTTAGTATGACTAAAGATACAAAGATGCATGTTTACTTAATCTTTAAATAAGTTGTGGAAACTGACCCCGCAATTAAGAGTGCCTGTAAATTTCCAAAGTTTACCAAATTAAGCTGCCATGGCTCAGGAGAAGAACAGGTCATCTACTAATTAGAAGGTCAGTATTTTGGTCCCCAGCTCCTTTAGTTTGTATATCAACGTATCTTTGGGCATGATGCTTAACCCTCAGTTGCTCTAATAGAGCAGAAAGTGTTATATAACTACCAATCAATTGACCAGAAATCAAGTTAGCTTTCTAGGGAAACTATGGTTCAGTTTTGGCAGTGTGTGGGCAGCTAAGGACTGCCTGTGTATCTTTACAGAGTGTCTGTTGTCAGATGGAATCAGTGTCAAAAAATATGTGGTATAACAGATCTGTGGGCTGCTGTTGTAGAAGAATGACGATGTAACCTACAAAGCGCTTAAGTGAAACTCAGTCTTAAAAACAATGAAAAGTATCCACCCTCTGTATTTTCCATATTTCAATTTTTATTTAGTTTTCAATCTTTGATATTTTTTGTGAGCTTCACCCATTCCTCATGAACTCCACCGTTGCCTTCATAACTGTTCTGGCCCATTTGTCGCAAAGTCAACATTTACAGCATCATCCACGTCAAGCCATGGGTAGATTTTTGAGAACTGCACAAGAGCACTTGTTGGAATCCTCTCTCAATAAACTCTCCACTGGCAAATATTTCCACAAACAGTCACAATTGCTGCACTGTAAATTAACCATCACTCTGGCCAGGCATGCAAAGGTGTAAAAGAGAGCAAGAATGATGCAGCAATTCTTGAGATAAATTTTGAGGGGTCTTGTTTCTGCTTCGCAAAGTGGTGAAAATGTGTTTAGACTTTCCTCTCTTCCTTGCTTTTACTTGTTATAACGGACAGAAAGAACAGGCTACTTTGTTTTAGGTGGCTAAAGCAGAAGAGGCTAGTAAGTACTTGGCTAAATGGCTTCAAAAGCATTCAGTCAGCTGATTTACTGCAGGAATGAGGCAGAACAAGAATAAGATGTTTAGAGTGGCTGCCTCTTCAAAAGCAATGAGTGATTTGTAGAACCATGTAAAGCCAGTCCAGGCCAAACTCAAGGCCAAAATCCAGCCCCATTTTAGACTGTGAACTTTAACCCCCGAGGCCAAAGAGGAAGTGCTTAGTAAATAGACAAGGGAGGAGGGACAGTAGATAGTAGCTAAAGCTGATTCAATCACTGCATCGTGGGAAACACACACAAACAGCCACTTTGCCTTCAAGACAAAAACACAGGAAGGATCATCTAAGTGGTCGTTACCATAGAAGCAAGGACCGCCGCCCGAGCCATAACCCTGGTTGTATGTGAACTTTTACCTCAGAACTTGTGATTGTGTGCGTGTTTGCAGCACACAGTAAGGAAATTCACTTTGGCGCAGATTTCGGATGAACTCACAGGACCTCTCCCAGCTCAGCATGTGGTCCAACTTGAGAAAGTGGAAGACACAAACACACTTCAAACGCACACACGCTTTCTTTCAACAGCGCTCTTCAGATGACAAAACATTTCCTCACTGTCTCCACATGAAATTTTCCGACCTCCTCTCTGCGTTGATGGATGTAGCCATGGAGCTGGTCAGCACTGTGTGTCGGAAGTGTTTTCAGGGTTTTATGCACTCTGTGTTTGGACTGTGGCCTCTTGTTAACGTCCCTCTGGCTACAAACACACTGACATGTGATTTATGGAAATGAGCCATGGAGGAAACACAGCGGGATAAATCAAATGCACCCAACCTATGCAATGTCTTTCACTTTGTATGTGTGAGAGAGAAGGTAAAAGAGAAGAAAACTAATAAAAAGAGACACAGAGGGAAAGTGTGTAAGATTGATGGGGTTTTTCCTCTTTTGATGTTGCAACAAAGTCTGGAAGGGGCTGTAAATCCACATGCACATGGGACAAGAACTAGAGTGGGTCAGAGATATTACCTTTAGGCTCCAGAGTTGGTTGATGTTTGATCAACGAGCTCTTTCTCACAAAGAAAGTTACGGTAGTTTTGCACATTTTGTCACAAAAACGAACATGCCATACTGTTTAAGGATATGGAAACTGTGCATATGGAGCATTAGAATGACTGAGCAAAGAACCACTGTCTTCAGACACCCAAGATAACACAGTTTGAGAGACATAAAATTTAAGTTTTGCACCAACAATTTATTTCCCAAAGTTCTCTTAGCCAAAAAAAACTCAGCATGTCTTATTTTCCTGTGCAATGTATCCTTAAAAAATGGGGAAACTGGACAAATGGAGGACAAAAAAGAAGTGGAGAGCCTAAAAGGGAATATCTGAAAGTCATGTCCAAAAATCTGAGCAAAAGTGGAGCCATTTCCAGTCACTGAAGTCTCATCAGAAATGGTCTCAGTGAAAGGGTGGTTGTCAAGAAGCCATTGGTGAAGAAGGGAAACAGGGAGAAAAGGCCAAAAAGAACTAAGCTAAAAATCAGATCAGATCTGGAAAGAATCAAATCTTTGACACTGCAGTAAAAGCTGGATAGAAAAACACAGAGTTGAAGACTACCAGTCATGCACTAGCCTCCCTAGAGCCTGAGCTTCAAAAAGCCAGTAGAACTATTCCTGAAGTCTACTTAAAGAAATGTCAAGACAGAGTTCAACCTGCACTGAAGAATAAAGGTGGTCAGACCAAATACTGATTTTCAAGTTCAACAGAATTGTACAAACTGTTTTTGTCTTAGTTTCCACAAACTCCTGCTCCAGTTCCCATTTTCATAGGAAAATACAAAGCGTTGACTCAAGCTTTTGCACTGCTCTGTATATACGTTTATCAGTCACCATTTATTTTTAGCAAAAACAATGAAAGGGTTAAAACGGGTCATAATAAAATCACTGTAGTCCTTAAGATGGAGGGGCTAGACCAAGTGCAGTGTAAACGACTCTCTCTTTATTTATTAAGCAAAGTTCAGTGCTCTTCAGACTGTAACTGAAGAACATGCCTGATTCATAAACAAGACCTAAGACACGTATTTCACTAGAATCCTCAAAGGTTTCCTGTACTCTTCACTTTTGTGATTACAGAAATTATTTTTCCATTGTTTATGGGTTTGGTGACGGGAAGCTCCTCTTGACCCTCTTTGATTTAATTTGATAAATTCCCTCTTAACCAATGATTAATATTCTTTTTATATAGGAAGAAGAAGTTGTGTAGGGATGCATTCACTAAGTTCTACTTAAAGGTTTTAAGGTTTAAGGTTACCTTCATCTCAACCGAGTTCGGATCACAACACCGACCATTATCTGCTTAACCTGGGAGAAGAAGCCAATGTAAAGTGACCTTCAGCAACCTCAGTGTATGTGTACGTGTGTACAGAGATTGATAGTCATCCTTTACTTACAGGGTTTAGGCTCTAGCTTGGGTAAAAGTAGGCTAATATCACACAGAGAGGAGTGACCTCGTTCACGTTCCAAACTGTACAAAGAACCTGTTGACCCCTCATCAGCCAGATTACATTGGATGACTGGGGGAGTGGTGGCCAAGACGATCTCACATGATGTTTACTAATTTGTTTTGTAACCTCCCAATCTTTGCGAAAGATGTAAGGTTGTTAGGCTGTTATTTTGGTCAATACCCAGCTTTATTTTTTCAATTATTATACACTAACTTGGCAGCACGGTGGTGTAGTTAAGACTGATTCCTCACACCAAGCACACTCCTGAGTTTCACTCCACCACCTGGCCGGGGCCAGGAGTTGTGTGGGGTTTGATTGATTTGCATGTTCTCCCTATGTCTCTGTGGGTTCTCTCTGGGTACTCCCACATCCAGGTTCATCCAGTAGGAGAGTTATGTTGTGACTACAAAGCCTGTCTTATGGATCCGCAGGCGAAGATCGAGGCAAAAAGAGCGTCAGTGGAGTTTTGTTCCTTTGGAGATCAACATGGCAGTCACGGAGGCACGCGGCTGACAGCCAAAGTCAGCAGTCCAACCTCCTGAATCAGTTAAACTAACAAAGAGTAATGCAAGTAGAGCAGATAAAACAATGCATATAAAGCAAAAGCATGTTTTAACACATTTTAACCAAATAAAGAATTGATTTGATTTCACAGAGCAAAACATGTCCACACTGAACTCTTTACTCTTCACACAGTTACACTGAAGTGTAACTGGCATCTACTTTGGGGTTGGGGGCTGGAGTTACCTGCAACCAGAGGATAATTTCCAACTTTGAATAGTTTTTGTTCATCACTGTAGTAAAAGCTACATAATCAAAAAGGAAAATAAATATAGTCAGACTTACTTAGTCAATAAATTACAATTACCTTCTAAAATGCTGGTGACATATATAATGCATAGACTTTGAGTCATCAGTTAGCCTGATGCTCTGTAAGATATACACATACACATACTTTGATAAAGCCATCAACATGTTTCAATATTTTCCAAGGGAAATAAAGAAATTAGGGTTCCACACCAGATCTAGGTCTATGTTGATTTTTTTTGCTGAATACATTGTTACATATGTTTGTACATATGTTTTTACATGGCTGATTTTATCTAGCACAGTCCATGTGTAAATGTGTTTACTTCTTTGTGTGTGTGTGTGTGTGTGTGTGTGTGTGTCTGTGTGCGTGTGTCTGTGGGTGTGTCCAAAAGGATTAATCAGAGAAGGCCTTGTCTGGGATAAATTTGTGGCCCCTGGCCTCCTATTTCATCGTGAGTCTGCTGGCCTTGGGCCACTGATGAAACCCTCCAAGGTTAACCAGATACAATCATACACACACACACACTCACACATCATGTCCTCCTTCCATTCCAACTCTTTTTTCCTGCTTTTCAAGATTGTAAACATGATTATCTCTTCCTGAAATGGAAAGTCACGTTCAGTTTACAACAATATAAACATCACATTTCTTGTAATCTAGGCAATACCTTCCAGTAAAAACATGTATTAACAGTTGCACTGGTCAACATCCTCCTTCTACATACATCCTCTATCCTTTCATTTTCAAACAATTTACTCTTGAGTCCACACTGAAAGGGGGTTGAGTAACAGAGGAAAGACATTTAATGTGAATGATATAACTGACTGAATCAACACAAAAATAACATCTATTCTCTTATTATAAGCACATATAGTCTGCTCATAACAATGTTTGTTTTTTTTTGCTTCCTGTTTGCACATGATGTTGGGAGTATCATTTCCAGTACGACATGTTTAATAGGTCCTTTAACCTCCACTTGATCTTTTTATCCTCTGACCATCAACAAAACTGACACAGCCTGGAAATGACTTGGTCCAGCATCGACTTTAGTGTGTGTCAGTGCATGAAGAAATTTATGGTTTCATCACACTGTAAATGTATATCTAACCCAAGTTTGCCTTAACGATGTTATAAAGAGAATGGCTAAAAACAAACAAAAAAAAAAGATCTCTTCCTCTTAAGAGTGAAAACATGCACAGCAAATTTAACATGAATCTGGCTCTAGTTTTGTGGATATTTTTGTCCCAGACAGAGAGACAGATGTTTACAGTCCTAGTTTGCTTGTAATTTGTCTGGCTCGACTGAAATGAACCACAAAAATAGAGAAGTAAAGAGGGAGGAGTGTATCTTGGAGAGTAAAGAAAAGTGGAATAGAGTGATATATACATTCATAGAAAAATGAAGGCTTGGCACAATTGAAAGGGGGAGAGAATGAAAACAATGAGCAAGGAAGAAATGAAAACAAGGAAAGAGAAAGAGCGAGATAGGGGACAGATTTCCCAGGGGGTGCGGGACAGGGTAGGGGCAGCTGGCCGCTAAGAGCCGTACACGTAGACACACACTGTGCACATTAATTAGACTTCATTAGCAACTGTCGGATGAGACTAATCAGGGTGTGTTACTGTTAGAGATTTAGGGAAGCCGTCTGTGTGTGCGCTTGTGCGTGTATGTGTATATGTGATTTACTGCTGGGGCCCAGCTGAGTATGTGTAGTGATCAGAGGCCCAATCAGACCCCATGACACACACACACACACACACACACACTAACACACTCATCAGGTCAGATGACGCATCTGTCATCCGTTTAAATGCTGCAGGTTGTCAGTTAAACAGCAGGTTATACTTGTGTGTGTATGTGTGCGACCTTGTGTGAATGACAGCTCCATTACAAATGATACACATACTGTATGTATCATCTCTTCTGCTAAATATTATTCCTCACCAGGTGAGTGTATGGGTTTAAAAAAAGGAA